>NC_091437.1:57210644-57560914 GCF_964237555.1 Oryctolagus cuniculus | reverse complement strand
AACCTGGCTGGGTCCACATCAGCAGGTGTGGTGGCTGGCAAAGGCTGCTACGTGGTTGGAAGGTTCAGGAGGGGCAGGATCCCTCTGGGAGGACCCACTGGAGATGGGGCTGGTCCTCTCTCACTGCCTCAACGTGTCCCTCCCCTGCCACCCGCCAGGACAGCCATCTCCCCTTCTGTGGAGGTTTCATCTGAAGATGAATTCTGTATCTTCCTCCTGCCCTGGCTTCTCTCGCAATATGCTCAGCTGCTGATCTTCCTTTCAGCACCGGATGCTCAGGACTGAATGTGGTTTCTTACTTGTCTTTTCAAAACTGGGAGAAGCGGTCCAGCTGTTCCCCTGTCCCAGGGAAGGGGTCGTCAGCTCTAGGTGCACATTGTAATCACCTAGAGAGAGTTTAAGGCATGCTGAGTTCATGAGTTCAATGCCTCTAGCCATTAGGATGCAATTCATCTGGGAAAAGGCCCAGGCAACCAGGGTGGAGAAGTGGAGAAACCCTACACAGGCCTCTAACACAGGCAACTGGCAAGGGCAGAGGTCGGTCTAGCTACAGGTACAGCATGCTATTCTGCAGGTCAGTGATATCATCAAAGGCTCAAATTCTGTTTTTTTTTTTTTCCTTTTTACAGGCAGAGTGGACAGTGAGAGAGAGAGACAGAGAGAAAGGTCCTCCTTTTTTTCTGTTGGTTCACCCCACAATGGCCACTGCGGCTGGTGCGCTGTGGCTGGCGTACTGCGCTGATCCGAAGCCAGGAGCCAGGTGCTTTCTCCTGGTCTCCCACGTGGATGCAGGGCCCAAGCACTTGGGCCATCCTCCACTGCACTCCCGGGCCACAGCAGAGAGCTGGACTGGAAGAGGGGCAACCGGGACAGAATCCGGCACCCCGACCGGGATCAGAACCTGGGGTGCCTTGCCTTGTGATATCTGGGCCCTTGGTTAGCAGATAAACCCTCAAAATTTCTAAATGGTTGCTAGTGTGTCTTGGGGCCACATGCTTTCTCACTTATATTCATTGGGAGACAGAACGCCTTTGTCTTGTTATTCTCAGCGTGAGTTTTGAGATTCATGCTGCTTGACCTGGCTTGTTTCAAGCTTACCCTTGAGTCAGTCACTGTGGCCAGGGGATGGTTCAAATCCTGTGCTCCATTCCTAGAATCGGAAGTGGCCAGTTCCCCATTCATAGCCCCATATGCAACTTACGATCCGCAGGCAGTTTGTACAGAATCCTAATGCCCAAGCCCCACCTTTGGAGATTCTACTTCGTTTGGTTTAGGGGAGTCCCAGACACTGTGCTTGTGGAGTTCCCAGGTGATTCTCATGAGCAGCCAGGCTAGGGAAGCACTGGCCTGGTGGTCTAACCTCGTGATTTGGCTCAGACCCCACATGGGAAGGGCCACGCGACAGATCTTCTGCTTGGACAGATGTCCAGCTGCCTTTCTGGGGACCAGGTACATGCCCAGCAGCTTCAGGTGGCCACACAGCTGCACTCAGGAAGCCCAGATAGAACAGAGCTGCAGCTCCTACAGTTTCAAACCACGAGAGGTAACAGCCAGTGTCACCAGATTGGGCGTGCTCACGTGTGCCCAGGAAGTTGTGGTGGGCTGCTCCTGCTAGTGACCTGTGGTTACCGGACACATTTCCCTTCACCCTGTCTGTTGCCTCATCTGTAACGTGGGTTTGCAGAACACCTGTGCCTCTCTGAACTGACTGCAGATGAATGCAATATTTGGACGGTACCCTCTGTTCCTGGAGTGAGGCAGGAATTTACTGTCCTTAAGGGGTCTTTTTCAGGGGCCAGCGCTGTGTCACTGTAGGTTTAGCCACCGCTTGCAGTGCTGGTATCCCATATGGGTGCCGGTTCGAGTCCCAGCTGCTCTGATTCTGATCCATCTCCCTGCTAATGGCCTGGGAAAGCAGTGGAGGATGGCCCCCAGTGCTTGGGCCCCTGCACCCATGTGGGAGACCTGGATGAAGCTCCTGGCTCCTGGCTCCTGGCTCTGGTCTGTCCCAGCCCTGGCTGGTGTGGCCACTTGGGAGTGAACCAGCAGATGGAAGACTTTTCTTTCTCTGCCTCTACCTCTCTCTCTCTCTCTCTCTCTCTGTAACTCTACAATTCAATTCAATAAAAAAACTAAATAAAAAATAAATACAACTAACTAAATAAAATTTTATAATAAAAAATAAACTGAATAAAACTAGCTAACTAAATAAATTAAAAAAATTTAAAGGAGTCTCTTTTATCTGTGATACCTTTGGAGGTCCTCTTACCTCTGTGAACTCCAATGCCCTCACCAGTAAAACCATGACTCTACCTTCTGGAATGTTCTACCTTGAGCACAAAATAAGGTAATGCGTATAAAGTCCCCAGTAGAGCACCTGACACACAGTAGAGGTTCTGTATATTGCTTTCCTTCTGACAACACTACTGTTAGCTCTTACTGTTTCTTATGCTATCAGTTGGAGAAACCAAGACCCACGGTGCTCAACATAAGTGATAATTTCCTGTTAAAGGCTGAAGCCAATTCACCAACCTTGAACTCTGACTCCCTCAGCAGGAGCTCCTGTCCATATCTTCAGCTCTGTGTCCCTGAGCACACTATTTGGGGCTTCTGATTTTCCACACTACTGGGTTTGGGGATCGGCAATCTTGTAGGAAGGGAGGTGTTGTGAAGGGCCTGGTCTTGAACTTGCATTTGCAAATGGTCCCAGTATCTGCTTTTGGATTGCAGGTTTGCTTGGGATGGTTTAGAAGCTGGAGAGGATGGTGTCAGTTCCTGGTGCAGTACAGGGCCCAGAGAATCACTAATAGCTGGATGCCAAATGAATGGACTAAGCTTCCCTTCCCACAGCTCTCCTCTCCTGCCCCAGTGGAGTCATGGAGGAAATGATTGACAGTGTAAGAAACAGTTCTGTTTATTGATTAGAACATGGTATAAAATTACAGCAGTTTGCAGGCATTCTGGACTTTCTGGGAGGGACATGCAGTGCTGGGCTCGAGCAGGGGATGGAGTGGAGGTATGTATGGGCCACTGGGCAATGGCTCCCTTCCAGGGCCTGTGCAGGGACTTGCTCTACCAGCACGGATACTAGTGTGAGAGAATTCTTGGTCCTTGCCTCTGGAAACAAATGACGTTGGGCAGTTTGGGCCATGAGACAATGCTATGCTTAATAAATTCAGTCCTATCCTACATGTGTTAGGGGCCGGCTCTCCCAATCTGGTCATGGCAGATTCTAATTGTTCTGTAAAATGCTCATTCTTCCCACCACAGGAAGAGAAACAGGCACGTTGGTTTGGGAGGCCAGCAAAGGATGGTGTGCACTTGGCTAAGGTCTTCTTGCTTCCAGATTTGTCGACTTGGAGGCAGTGAGCTGGGGGTCTGGAAGCAGAAAGTTGTGCGCCGCATTTAAGCTCAAGCAGAGGGACTTTCCAGAGGGCAGCAGTGTGAAGAGGTGGGCATGCTTCGGAAACAAACTCGGACTTCACCTTGTGTCTCTCGGCAAGAGGGAGGAGGAAGAGCTGGCGATCAGAGACGGGGCCGTGTGGTGCTGGCCTCCGTAGAAAGTCTTCAGCAGAGAATTCTTCCAAAGTGTAAAAGGGCTTGCTGTCCCAAGAGTTGGTGTATAAACTCAGAAAGAGGGAAGATTGGGGTGTTTGGGTGGTTGTTTAGTCCAGTGTCTCTGAGAGCTGGGTGGCTGTGTCCCTGGTCACATGACATTTTGGAACAGCTGGAGAGACCTCATGATGTTGTCATCCTGAGAGGGGAGGGGAAAGAGGGTGGTCAGAGCTTTCCGAGGCCCCTCCCTGGGAAGCCCTGTAACTGCTGTGCCAGTCTCCAGCATGGTTTTCTAGGCAGACCGCTGATACAAGGGGGTGAGAAGCAAGGAGCAGGGGCTGGGGGCCTATAAGGAGC
Organism: Oryctolagus cuniculus; assembly: GCF_964237555.1. Classification (NCBI taxonomy): domain Eukaryota; kingdom Metazoa; phylum Chordata; class Mammalia; order Lagomorpha; family Leporidae; genus Oryctolagus; species Oryctolagus cuniculus. The sequence goes on along the minus strand of NC_091437.1, from coordinate 57,557,002 downwards.
TCCATTCACAAAGCAAGAGATGGCTTTTCTAGCCTTGAGGAGGAACTCAGAGGAGGCAAATTATCCAGTAAAACAGTGAGATGTTTCTTCTTCTTCTTTTTTAAAGATTTATTTTATTTATTTGAAAGGCAGAGTTACACACATACACACTCACTCATAGAGAGAGACAGAGACAGAGACAGAGATAGATCTTCTATTCCACTGATTCACTCCACAGTTGACTGCAATGGCCAGGGCTGACCAGGCTGTGCCAGGAGCCAGGAGCTTCTTCTGGGCCTCTCACATGTGAGTTTGCAGGGGCCCAAACACTTGGGCCATCTTTTGCTGCTTTACCAGGTACATTAGCAGGGAGCTGGATCATAAGTGGAGACCCAGGACTCAAGCTGGCACCCCTATGGGATGCTGGTGCCACAGCGGTGGCTCAACCTGCTGCACCACGGTGCTTTCTCCAAGATGTTTCTTAAGAAGTTCTGGGCACCTGCATTTTATCAGGTGGTTTTTCTGTTTCTATACAGATAATCACAGTTTTTTAGCCTATTGATATGATTACTTACATTGACAGATTCTTGGATGTTAAACCAGCCTTGCATTCCTGGAACAAACCCCATTTATTCATGATATGTTTTATGCTTTTTAATAAATTGTAGGGTTTGAGTTTTTCCTTCTGCATTCAGAAGGAGTGTGTTAATATATTAGAAATCTTTCAAAGCTTTGTAACACCTCATCGGCTTTCCATTTAGGGTCACAGTAGCCCCACGGATCAAGCCAAGAGGGGCTCTCTCTTGCCTGAGTCTGTGTAAGATCTGTGCTGCCCCTTCCTTCAACGTTGGGGAAAACGGGCCAGGGGAGCCCTGCTGCTGCCATGTACTCTGGGGAAAAGGTTTAAATTACAGACCCCGTTTCTTCAGCAGACACAGGACCATTCAGATTTTGTTTCTTTTTCTGTTAGTTTTTGTAGTTGTGTTTTGCATGGAATTTGTAGATTCCATATAAGTTGTCAAATCTATTAGCTAACGCCCAATTGTCTTTTTGCTGTCTTTAAAGCCTGTGGTGATATTCCTTTTCATTTCCAGTGGCGATGAATTGAGTTTTCTCTCTCTCTCTACATCAATCTCAATATGCATTTATCGATTTTACTAAGTTTTTTTCAAGGAGAGCTCTTGCGGATCTGTTTGTTTCTGTATGCGTGTGGGAACTTCAGAAATTCAGAGGGGCCGGTGCTGTGGTATAGCAGGCTGAGCTACCACTTGCAGTGCTGGCATCTCATGTGGGTTCTGGTTCCAGTCCTGGCTGCTCCACTTCCAATCCCAACTACCTATTAATGGTCTGGGAGAGCAATGGAAGATAGCCCAAGTGCTTGGGCCCCTGCACCCACGTGGGAGACCCGGAAGAAGCTCCCGACTTTAGCCTGGCCCAGTTCTGGCCATTGTGGCCATTTGGGGAGTAAACTAGCAGATAGAAGATCTCTCTCTGTTTCTCCTTCTCTCTCTGTAACTCTACCTTTCAAATAAATAGATGAATAAATTTTAAAAAATTTATAGAAAAATGGAATTAAAAAGTAAATTTTGTTTTTAAAATAAATACTATTAAAATTAATAATATAATTTTTTAAATGTGAAAACTTTTTTGAGAATCATGCATTGTTTATCATAATATGTACCTCCCATGAACTTTCTGAAGATCCAGCATATGTCTCTACTGTATGTTCTCTATTTTACATTTTTGTCATATTTTTTCTAAGATATAATTATTAAGGTTAGAAAACTCTCAAACACTTTGGTATTAATCAACACACTTTTAAATCCATAGGTCAGGGGAGAAAATATTTTGAATTAAAGGATAATAAAAATCTGACATATCAAAATTTGTCAGACTTAAAGCACTGTTCAGCCAAAGTAGTGCTCAGAGGGAAAATCACACTTGTAAATGTATGTGTTAGAAAAAATTGATTGGGAATTAATGATCAGAACTTTAATCTCATCAAAAAATTGAAGATGAAAAAGCAGATGGCAGAAAATTAATTAATAAGTGACAAAGTGGACCCATAAAAGAAAAAATTAACAGAGACAAAAGTCATTTGAGTAGTTATCATCTTTAAAAATGTCTACAGCAGGGAGTTTTTATTGCCTAATATTTAAGCACATGGGTTCTAGAGTGAGGATGCCTGGATTCAAATTCTGGCCCTGTTACTTATTAGCTGTGTGACCTTGGGCAAGTTGTTCAATCTTTGTGCCTCAGCTTCATCATGTCTAATGGAGTTGAGCAGGGTGATACCTCTAGGGTAGGTTGTGAAAAAGGAAAGAGTCAATGAGTGTAGAAGTTGCTAATGTGGGAAACTAAACTGATTTAAAAGCCTCTCTTACCTGATAAGCAAATCTAAAAAGTATGATACTCAGAATGACAGAGTTTAAGGTACATCTCTGTCATTGACTGTGGTCCTGGCCACATCACTTAGTCCACATCTTTTTTAAAATAGATGTGATCAGTATTCGTATTCAGTCAGTTCACGTTGACTACATGTTAAAATGTTTCAACTCTATTGGTAAAGAACCGATGACACAGCCCCCTCTCCAACCCCAGCCTCTTCCCCTCTGGCTACCTGGTAACTTGCTCAGGGCCCATGGGCTATTCAAAGATCCACCAAGTAGTGGATCAGACCTAGTAAGGGCTTCAGTGGATTCTTCTCTAGGGAGTTGGCCAAGGTCAATGACACTTAGTAAATGTTTGGTTCATTTCAGTTGTTTAATGCCGATGTTCCTCAATTTACAATAGGGTTACATCCCAGTCAATCCACTGTAAGTGGAAAACAAGTCAGAAATGCCTTTAATACCCATCATCTACTGGGCACTGCAGTTTAGCCTATCTATCTACTTTAAACACGCTCAGAACACTTGCATTAGCCTGCAGTGGGCAAAATCACCTAACACAAAACTTGTTGCATAATGAAGTGTTGAATACCTCATGTAATTTGTTGGGTAGCTGCTTCCCTAAAATGCTGCCCCCCCCCCCCGCCCCATGCACTCTTGCATATTGGCTCCATCACCTCTGGATCACGTGACTGCATGGGCTGCTGCTGCCCAGACTGCACAAGGATGGTGCTGCATGTTGCAAGCCCAGGAAAAGAGCAAAACTCACGGTTCAAAGTACGGTTTCTACTGTGTGTTGCTTTTGCACCTTGGAAAGTTGAAAGACAGTTAAGCTGACCCGTCATGAGCTGAAGATTGTGTTTGGATTCTCACCCCGCATGTGAGACAGTTCCCTCACTCAGGATTGTTGTGCCGTTTGTGGAATGTGCCCGAAACTTGCTGATGCTCGGTGTGTGTTAACAACTTCTCTCCTGTCTCATCGCATTTGCAGTTTTTCTTGGGTGGAGCTCAGATTACTGTGTATGTTTCTGAAATAAGGTGGGTGTTTACATGCATTTCTCTCAAGTAGACGAAGCAAGTATTTCTGACCCAGTTTCCATTGGAGACTTGGGGCCAGAGTATTCCTTAGACTTAATGGAAGTGCGATTCAAGGGCCGGTAGTATCTGGAGCAACCTGGGAGGGTGTTGGAGAAGTAACATCTCAGGCCTGACCTATGGAATTAGAGCCTGCAGCTTAACAAGATTTCAAAGAGACTGATTTGAAGATTTAGAAGCATTGGTCCAGGGCATTTGAGTTTAAGATTTCTAGATCTTAGCCCAAACACGGTATCTCCAGGATTAAGACTTGGAAATGCAGATTTTCAGAACCATGGGAGACCATTTTCCAAGCACATAGTTGTAGATTTTTTTCCAGCTGCTCCCGTATAGTCTGAGTGGGGACATCAAATGCAAGGAAGGTTGAAAAATGACAGTGTTGCCCGCTAGTGAAGTCTAGTTTCCCAGAGACTCCCTTGAGCATTCTCGTCCCCCAGCCCCTACCTACCCTACTTAGACCTTTTGGCTCAGTGCCAAGCTTGGCCAAGGTTAAGCACAGGCCAGGTGGAGGAGGGGGATGGCCGGCCCTCTGAGGTGCGGCTGGTGCCAGGAGGGAATCTGACCTGAGCAGTCGTGGGCACGTGCAGCCCTCAAACCCGAGACTTCCTTCCTCAGACTTAGAGTTTTATGTCTGCCCTGTGCACTTTCCTTACCTCCTGACAGGATTCAAGAAATTCATCTAAAGTCACGATGCCATCTTTATTTTTGTCCATTTTCTGAAAGACACAACAGGGAACACTTTAAAGAACCTGATCATCTGCATTCCAGAACCTGGTGTTTGCCAACCAACTTGGCTCCATGACATAGGGTGCAGCCCTTGGACCCGCACCAGGTCCCTAAGTCTCAGGCTTGCTGTAGACCCTCACCACCTCTCTGCTGGACTACTCCATGCTGTCCCAGGGTGTTGTCTATTTCCTGTGGCTATAATCAAATACCCAAGATTTGCTACTTTCTAAACAAACAAACAAACAAACAAAAGGCCGATTTAGCTCCCAGGCTGGAGAGCAGGGAGCTGGCTCAGGTCAGGGGCCTCACAGTGGACAACTTCACAAGGGTGGGAATGTATACCCGACATCAGATGGGCAGACAGGAAGTCGGAGATGAGGAGGGGCAGTCTTGCATTTTTTTTATACCAACTCTCTCTCATGAGAGCTACAGGATTATTCCACTCCAAGGGTGATACCCCCAGTGACCTAATCATCTCCCATTAGGCCCTGCCTCTTAAAGGTCCCGCCATGTCTACACTGCCACACTGAAGACCAAACCTGCAACACGTGAACCTTTGAGGGACACACTCAAGGCATTTCTGTGCCATAGCACGGTCCTCCCTAGGCGCTTTGCTGGCCCGTCCATCTGGCAGAAGGAACACTGGATGCAGGAGGTTCTGGTTCTGTCTCTGGCATTTACCATGTAGTCTTGGAGGGAACTCCTGTTTTCCCATCTTTGCAGGGGACTATTGGATGCAAGTGAGCTCTGACATTCTTTGATATACTTCTGCTACTTTATTTTTTACTAAAATATTACTGTGATCACATAGCTCTCCTACTGAAGGATCACTGTAGTTGCTCATCATTTTGCAGAGTAAAGCTAAACACTTCCATCTCAGACCTCCCAAGTGGGCCCGGCCTTAGTTTCCAATCTGACTTCCCGATGCTTAATCTATGCAGCTGTGCTGAATGAAGTCTTCTCTGTGGACTGGGTCCCTGCCCTATGCCGTTTGTACTTAATGACCTGCTTCCCTTCCCTTCCGCGGGTACACACGTCTGCCTAATGAGATCATTGTTTTCTTGAGGACTGTGTCACTTTTGATAACATTCTTTTCTGTTTCTCACTGTCTCAGAAGCTCATGGGTTGAGTGACTGAGGTTGGACTTAAAACTTGTGCACAGGGTGGGGGTACTTACCTGGAAGAAGACGTCCACGTGCTGCCTGGGAGTGTCCTCTTTGAGCACGGGATATGTGTATTTCCCCATCATGTCGTAGATGGCTTTGACAATGTCCATCATCTCCTGGAGAGGGGACATGGAAGCACACAGTGTGGGAACCGTGAGCTCAAGCTCTTCTTGGGTGGCAGAGTTTGGGGCTCCTTGTCTCCTTCGGCAATGAAAATGAGTAGAGGACTTTCTTTAACAGGTGAAAGGGGTCAGAGGGAAAGCTCAAGGGACTGGATTCTGGGGGTCTTCTCCTGGAGAGAAGATGGTGGAAAATCATGTCCTTACCAAAGGGCGCTGCAACTTCCTGTATTTCTATCTTACTGCTTTTTGTGTCTTAGTGAAGTTGAAGCCCTTTCAGAAAATGGTAAATATTGGTGGTGATTAGCCATGTGTGCTCTTGTCTGATTCTTGCTGTAACCTCTGTAGTGTCACCGCAAAGAAAGAAACTGTGTTCAGGCTGAGGTATGTTGAAGAGGTATTCCAAGTTCATTAAGAGTTTTAAAAAATTTATTAAGAATGGATGGTAAATTTTATCGAATGTGATTTTAGCATCACAGAGCTTAATCTTGATATATTGATATAATGAATTATTTAGTGGATTTTCTCTACTGTTATTTCTCCATTCCTGGAATGAACCTTATCCTAGTCTTGTGCATTTATTTTAAATAGAGCACTGGGATTAGTTTCCCAGGGTTTCATTTGGGATTTGAGAGCTTTTGCTGGCACGAGATTAGACTCCTGTTTTCCTTTTTCTGTGTTGCTAGGACTCCTCAAACAACATATGTTTTTGAGCACTTTCCATTGGCTAGACATCGCTACTTTACAACAAGATTTTTTAAAAAATTATATAAAGTCTACTGGAGCATATTTGCTCACAAAAATTCATTTAACAATTTAAAAATAACTGATGAGTTTTGATAAATGTATATGCCCATGTAGCCTCCAATAGACTCAAGATAGAACATCAAGAAGTTCTTTTATGCTCCTTTGCAGTGAACATCTGTCAACATCTGACACCAAGCAACTGCTGGTGAAATTTCTGTCACTATAGATTAACTTGTATTTTCTAAAATTTCATGTAAATGGAGTCATGGAGTATAAACTCTTTGTGTGTCTGGCTTCATTCATTTAGAGTAATGTTTATGGCATTCCATGCCATTGCTGAATGTGACAATAATTATTTTTTACTGCTGAATAGTATTCCATTGAATGGATGTACTACGATGTGTTTATCCATTGTTCTTTTGACAGATATTTGAGTTGTTTTTGGTTTGGGCCTATTATGAATAAAGCAGATATGAACATTTCTGTACAGGTCTTTATGGAATTATATATTTTCATTTTTAAAAAGATTTACTTATTTAAAGTCAGAGCTACAGGGCAGGGAAGAGAGAGAGAGAGAGAGAGAGGGAGAGAGAGATCTTCCAATGGCTGGATCACTCCCCAGATAGCTACAATGGCCAGAGATGAGCCAGGCTGAAGCCAGGAGCCAGGAGCTTCACCTGGATCTCCCATCTTCTGCTGCCGTTACCAGGTCATTACCAGGGAGCTGGCCCCACATGCGTCCATTTCTCTAGGTTAAATACCTGTAAGTAGGATTTCTGGATTGTATGTTAAGTGTATCTTGAACTTCATAAAGCTGCCAAAATGTTTTCCAAAATGTTTCTATCATTTTACATTCCCATCAGCAATGAGAATTTCTATTGTTCCAAATCCTTGCCAACATTTAGTATTGTCAGTCTTTTTATTGGTAGCCATTCTAGTTGTAGTTGTATTTCATTATGGTTACAATTTGTGTTTATTTAAAGGCCAGAGATGCAGAGCAATTTTTCGTGGACTCATTGACCATTCATCTATTTCCTTTTCTGAAGTGTCTATTCAGTTATTTTGCCTATTGTAAATTGAGTTATTTATCTTCTTGTTAAATTAGAAAATTTATATATTTTGAGTATCAGGTCTTTGGCATACAGTTTGCAAACATTTTCTCCAAGTCTACGACTAGTCTTTCCATTTTTCAAAGTTGACTTGTGAGGAGCACAAATTTGAAACTTGGATGAAGTCAAATTTATCCATTTTTCTTTTGTGATTCCTTCTGTATGTGTCTTGAGATACCCTTTTCTACCCCAAAGAAGACGTTTCTCCTATGCATTGAAATGGGATCCATTTTCAAATTGGGAAAGTTTAACATCTACTGATGTTTTAAAATCAGCTGTTACAGCACCATTTGTTGGAAAAATGGTTCATTCCCCTCTGATTTCTTTGCCATCTTTTTCACAAGGCCAATAGATGCATAAGTCTAAACTGGGATCTCTACTTTCATATCTTGGTTTATTCCTCCTTTTGCTGATTCCTCACTACCGTGGTAGCTAAACCTTTATATTAAGCCTTGAAGCAAGGCAGTTTCAGTCCTGTAACTTTGTTCTCTTACCATTGTTGTGGTTATTTTAGGTTCTCTGCTTTCCCATATATCATATGTATATATGATCAGTTCATCAATTTCTACAAAATGTCTGCTGGTATTTTGATTGTAGTTGCACTGAATCTATAAATTAAATTTAGGAAATTCTACATCTTAGCTATACTGAGACTTCCAATCCAAGCAGGATATAGCTCAGTTTATTTAGATCTTTGCTTTCTCTCAGTGTTATTTCACAATTTTCAGTATACAAGTCTTGCACCTGTTATGTTGAATCTATCTCAAAGTATTTTGTGTTTTTCTGCTATAATAAATGATACATTTTCCAGTTGTTCATAGTATATAGAACTATGCATGATTTTTGTAAATAGAACTCATATCTTGTTATCTTGCTAAATTCACTTGTGATTTTTTAGTAGGCTGTTTGCAGACTCCTTAAGGTTTTCTATGAATTCGATCATGTTGCTACAAATATACACAATTTTAGTCTTTCTTTTTCAATTTATATTCCTTTGATTTGGTTTAGTCTTGCTTCTGGGGAAAAGTATTTTGTCTTTTACAAATGAGTATTATGTTGGCTGTAAGATTTTTCTAGATACCCGATATCCTATTGATAAAATTCTCTTCTATTATTATTTTTGGGGGAGTTTCATTGAAAATACATGCTGGTTTTTGTCAACTGCTTCTAAGTTGATATATTGTTTTTCTTTTTTTATTCCGTTGATGCAGTTAATTACATTGATTGGGTTTTGAGTTCTTAGAACAAAGTTCACTTAATCATGATGTATGACCATTTTTATAGATTGCTGGATTCAATTTGCTGTTATTTTGTATTTGTGTTCATTAGGGGTACTGAGTTTGTGGTTTTTAGTTTTCTTCTCTCACAGAAACATTTCTTATGTTGGGTATCAGGGTTACTATTGGATTTAGAAAATGAATTAGGGGGCTAGTGCTGTGGTACAGTAGGTTAATATTCTGCCTGTGGCGCCAGCATCCCATATGGGCTATGGCCTGGGAAAGCAGTAGAAGATGGCCAAAAAAAAAAAAAAAAAAAAAAGAACATGGCCCAAGTGCTTGAGACCCTGCACCCGCTAGGGAGACCCAGAAGCTCCTGGCTCTTGGCTTTGGATCAGTGCAGCTCCAGTCATTGTGGCCATTTGGGGAGTGAACCAGCAGATGGAAAACCTTTCTCTCTGTCTCTCCCTCTCACTGTAACTCTACCTCTCAAATAAATAAAATAACATCTTTTTTTAAAAAAGAAAATGAATTGGTAAGTATTCCTTCCCCCTCTATTTTGTAAAAAAATATGTGTAGGATTGGTATTATTAGACTTCGACAGTAAGCCATTAGAGTCTATACTTTTCTTTGTGGAAAGATTCTTACTGTGGATCCAATTTTGCTAAATGATAAAGAGCTATTAGAATTCTCTAACCCTCTTCGAGTCACTCTGTCCAATGGACCATGGATGTGTTCCTTACCTTAGCCCTTCATCATCTGTCTCATCTTGCACCAGTCTTCCCCCCTTACCCCAGTCTTTAGCCAAAGGGAACCCGTGAAAATCCATGTTGCCTCAAAGCCTCACCAGTGGTCTTTCCTTCTGCCTGGAACACTCTTCCTGGCCCACACTTTGTCAGAAGGGCCTTTGCTGACCTTCCTTGCTCAAACATCTTCCACCTGTTGATTTAGACTTTGATTGTGTATGGCCCATCTTTCTACACTGCTCTATAAGAGTGGAAACTCCCGTGATTGCTCAATTCTTTGAGTGCAGCACCTAGAGCACTTGATAGGCCAGGCCCTCAAGTATGTGTTGAGAAATGTATGAGTGAATGAATGAGAATGAAAGTTGGGTAAGCTCCCCGAACTTCCACTTTCTCTCCATGGGGTTGAGTGAAAGTTGGAAATGATACTCATGTCTCAGGCACTGTGCCTGGCAAATAGGATGTGAGGGAGGTCAATGCAAGCTTCCACTGTATACAGTGGACACTAAAGTGAGTTTTGACTTAGACTTGTGGGCATTTCATTGGCTGAACATGGAAGTCTGAAAATTCAGGACTTGTCTCTGATGATTTCTTTAGAGATGACCACACTTTTTTATCACCCCCATCTGTAGTTTCATTTGTAGGCAAAATAGGTTGTGGCCAGTATGATCCAACAATAGCCTCTTCCCCCTGAAACAATCTCTCAGGTGCTGTCTGAGGCCCTACCATCCCAAGTTTGAGCTTCCCCTGCTGGCTGCCAACCACAAAGAGCACTGCACCCCTGGTTGTGTGCCTTGAGCCCGTGGGCCCCAGTGAGAATAAAGCTGCACAAGCCTTGCTGGAGTGCCTGGGAACAGGGCACAGGATGGTGGCCCAGGAGGTCCAAGATTGTCTTCTCCGTGCCAGGGAGCAGCTCTGGGAGCCTCAAGCAGACCCTGCCTCCTTCAGACCACTGTGTGCTCATGCGTGGGATGGCTCTCTATGAAGTTAGGCGCCCTCCAGCAGCCTCTGGTGCCCCTGGCCCCAGTCCACTCACCTCTTTGTTTATGTATCCGTCTTTATTGATGTCATACAAATTGAATGTCCACCTGAGCTTCTCATGGACAGTTCCTCTCAGCAAAATCGACAGAGCAGTTACAAAGTCCTGAGGAGTGAAAAGGCAGGAGCGAGATGAGCTACCAAACCGTGGGGCAGGTTGAAGTTGGGTCTTTGGCTCAGAGTCCCCGGTGTTGTGTAATAGCATGGTGTCCTCCCCAGCTCCCCCCATGTCCTCTTGTCTGCCCCAGGGACACGGCCAAGCTCAGCGTAGAGCTCGGCCTTCCATTCCCTGCCTTGTTCCACTTCTTGGAATGGAGCTCTGTGGGGTGTCACCTCTAGGGGGCAGGTCAACACAGCCCACTCTGCTATTGCCTTATCCTGTGGCTGTGCTGTTTGTTGGACTACACGTGAATGGCCATGTAGTCCAAGGCTAAGAACATGGGCTGTGGAGATATACTGCCTGGTCCTAAATCCTCCTTTACTGCTTCCCAGGTGTTTGACCTTGGGAAACCACTGTCTCTCTACCTTCTTCCTCTCTCCTGTAGAACAGTCATACGGAACACAACCCCACCTTGTAGGGTTATTGTGACAGTTAAATGAGTTAACACAGGCAAGGCAGTAATAACAGAGGCCGACACATGGTGAGTAGCCTTTGTGTGACCTCTTACACGGTAGAACCTGAGTCCCGTGACCTCTTACACGGTAGAACCTGAGTCCCGTGACCTCTTACATGGTAGAACCTGAGTCCCGTGACCTCTTACATGGTCAGCATCTGTGCCCAAGACCCCAAGGTCCTAGAAGGCAGGGGAGGTTGATTCTACCGTCTCAGGAAATCTTTATTTAAGTTTCCCTTGTTCTGTCTGAGAGCTTTGCTGACCCAACCCTTCCCCCAGTACCCTGTGGCTCAGAGGGAGCGGTGGTATACAGGAGCCTCCAATCCTGGCGTGGACCCAAGGGGTAAGCGTACCTCGAACTTCACGGAGCCTGTCTGGGTGGTGTCGAAGGCATTGAAGAGGTAATGGGCGTATGTGCTGGCATCTGCAATGCAGAGAGGGAAGGGCAAGTGACAGGACCCGGGATCCACACAGGAGAGACATCAGTGAAAGACAGAGGCAGGGTTTTGACTAGAAAGAGGAGGCTGGAGCGGGGGTGGCAGAAAGGCAAAAAGAACGGAGCGAGGCCTGCTTACTCGGCTCCTGGGGTTTAGCTGGGAAGTTCAAGAGTGGAGACAGCTGCTTGCCCCTCCATCTAGCCATCTGGGGCACATGATTTTCTTGTGTGTTTATGGTGGGTGAATGATGTGGTGATGGTGTGAAAATGCTCTTCACATTGCAGCAGTGCTATTCCGTGGAGTGAGCTATGCCACGCCGTGAGCCATGCCATGGAGAGAGAGAAACCTGGGCTTGGTCACAGCTGCGTGACCCTAGGCATCAAACGCAACCTCTCTGAGCCTCCCGCTCTGACCCTGTACAAGACCTGGCTCCTAAAACTTTTGGAAAAAAGGTATTAATCTAACGTTGTGCCTGGCACACAGTGTAAACTCTATAATGAATGTCTCAGTGGAACTCAGTAAACTGAGTTTCTGGGGCCCACAGGGGATGCAGCTGTCCCCCAGGTTGGTGGGGGCTGAGCCCTGGTCCCACACTTAGGAAGGCACCTATCTGTCGCTAAAAAGGCTCAAATGAACAGAGCCCAAGAAGTGTCTGGGACACTAGGGTCTCTGTTTTGTCAAGGTCCAGGGAAGGGGTTTTGAGGAGACCGCTTGCAAGATGGCATGTGACCCACGGAGGCCACGGGAGGAGCCACTGGTGTGGTCCCAGCCCATGGGCCCAGAGCCAGTTCCCACAGGCCTGGGGCAGGATACAGAGCAGGTGCTGTAGGCTGGCACATTTGCTTCCCTGCCTTTGTAAGCACAGCTTTGTGCTCCCTGCCATCTTTCGGGCTTAGTTTGTTTTGATAGTCCTTGGCATTTCCTAAAGTTCTGTTTAAAAATTCCAGCTTTTCCCAGCTGTCTTAAAGGAAAGCGTGGCATTGCTTCTCGGCCTTTTGGCTAAGATCAAGTGTAAGGGAGAGAGTGGAAAGTGTCTAGCACAATGGCGGAGCCAGAATGGCAAAGCTTTGTGCCAGACCCCGCCCCACTGGCCTCGAGCTGTGTGACCTGAAGGAGATTGCTTCACTTCTCTGACATCTGGCTGCCCTGGCTGGGGTCAGGCGAGGTGATTGCCACAGCCATCAGGAGATCATGGCACAATCTCTCTTCCCCTTCCAGAGCGGTTCCTTTTCAGAGCGCCTTCTGCCCAAGCTCGAGAGAATTCCCTGCCTTGTAAGAAGGGGAGCGAGAGGATCGCTGTGTTCAGAGCTCCTATCTGTAGCTCCTGAGTAGCCTGGGTTTGCCTTGTTGATTACAACAGGTGCAGTGGCCCGGGAGGCTCGGGAGGCGTGCCCTTGGCGAGAGGAAAGCAGCCACCAGGGGGCGCCGGGCAGGAGCGTCTTCCAGGATGGACTCACCTCCGTGGGGGAAAAACTGAGCGTAGATCTGCTTGAAAGTTTCTTCGTTGACGACACCGCTGGGGCACTCCTGTGTGAAGGGGAGAGAGAAGGTCGATGGGGTCTCGGCCGAGGGCCTGCCCTGGGCTCGGGGGCGGGAGTACGTGGGGCTCATCCTTGGGGCCTAGGGCTCCTCAGGGTTCCTTGGCGGGCACGAATAGGGGACAGAGTCTGTGTCTCCAGGGTGAGTAGCAGGAGGCAACCCCATCGTGGGACTGCAGCTGCTTTGGAGAATGACAAGATAGCATCAAAGAATGGACACCGTGAGGTGGAAGGGGTTTCAGCTTTGGGGAAGGGACCTGGATTTGCATTCTGGCCTGGTCACTTCTCGCTTTGTGTCAGCCCGACCCTCAATATCCTCATTTGTAAAATGGGGTTAAGGGTACATTCCTAGCACGGCTATCATGAGGTTTATCCTCTGAACCTATGTTATGCAATACTGAGTCCATGGGAGTCCATGGGAGATGCCTAACAATGTCATCTCCTTTCTGGAGGCTGCTCAGGCCTGCCCCAACCCAGCTGCCCACTGTTAACAGTGCTCTTAGAGGTCAGAAGGCAAGAAGCCCAATGGGCCGGCACGAAACCAGGCCCAGGACTCAGGATCATTGCAGGAGGCAGGGGCATCCCCGGGCGCGGCAGGTAACTCCCAGCGCCACGTCTGAGACTCCCTGTCACTCAGTGCCTTGGGGAACACTGAGAACCTGTGGCTGGTCTGGGGTTGACCAAGCTCCACCTACACCCTGTACCTGGAGGGAGGGGGCCAGGAGTGCTTCCTTTTATTTCTGTCCATCCCAGGACTTGGGAGTAAGACTGCTCTGGCTGCTAAACCTAAAACAAACTAATCGACATCCAAGATGGGGTCTGAGTGGTCTCAGCGTGGCTTGAGAGGGCAGGAATATATTAAAGGATGGAAAGCAACAGGGAACTCCTTGTCTCCCATTCCACCTTTGATTGATTGTAAATTGGCTTCCTGCGTGGCTGTCAGGGAGAGAAGCTTCCAGATGGAGGAGAGTCCGATTCCCTGTCAATTCTGTTCCTCGTCATAAATTAACACAGTGACATTCAGGCTTACACATCAGTCTCTGTGAAGCTGGTTAGTGTAAGTCAGCACCAAAGAGACAGAAAGTGATCAGCCAGGATTAGACCCTGGGCCTGGGTGGGCTCTCCAGCGCTGCACCACCCTGTGAGGGGTCTGGCAGGGGGTGTGTCTGCTGAGATGGTCTCATTCCTGCCTGGAGCCTTGCTTCCTGACCTGGTGATCTTGCACTCAGGCCCAGGGGGCCCTGCCTGTGCAGTTTCTGTAAATGGGAAACTCCCTTGGCATTTGGGAGAGTTTCCCCCAAGTGGGACATCCCACCCAGGCCTTGTGAACCAATGTGTGTCTCACATTTTTGAAGCCTCGGTAAAGGACTTGTAGCTCCCTCTTGGTGAAGTTGGTCTGGGCCTCCAGCTGCTCCAGTCCCTCAGGCCGATGGCAGACCATGGTCATCTCTAGCTCATCTTCAATCTTATCTGGAACAGAGGAGATGGCATTGGGGTGGCTGCCTTGGTGGTCCCTCTGGTCACACCACAGCCTGGGCTGCCAGACGAGGGGTATCGTGACCTGGGCCATGGGGCTGGACGACCTCCCTGCCCTTGAACCCCACCTCCCTGGTCCCACAACCTGTGCACCTGCTACTCTAGGTGTGTCAGGTGCCATGTCAGGAGGTAGTGGCAGCACTGGGGCTAAAGAGAGGAGGACAGAAGTGCTGAAAACAAATCCAAACAGAAACACTCCCCTTCCTTTCAAAATAACCCCTTTGCACATGCAAATATCTGCCCAGGGAACTTTCTGAAGGTGCTAGAGGTACAGGTGAGAGAGTAGAGTAGAATGAGGAATACTTTCTCAAGCGCAAAGGAAAACAAGTCAATAAAATCAATAGCATGGATTCTTACCAGGTGGGCCAAGTAGGGAAAGACTAGAGCGAGTTAGCAAAAAGTTCAAGTTCTGGCATGTTAAGTGTTAGAAAGATTGGAATGTATTTTATAGCACATTGTTTTGTAATATTGCTAGATGTCCTTAATAGGAAAATGACTTAGCTTGGGGGTGACTTTGTACAAATGAGAGCTTGCAAGGCATTTGAAAAGCACTACACACAGCTGGCGTCAGTAGTCGTTCAACTATGCCTCCCCTCTGTGCAGCAGGCAATCCGGTGTTGCACTAGAAATTTAGGGAGCATCTGTTACTTAAAGCAAGAAATCCGCCCATTTCCCATTGAAGGATCGGGAAGTCCAAATCTGTGGAACTTTCAGTGTTTCACCTTCACCTGTGCTGCCCTGCCCAAATGTTGTCTATAAGTTTACTCCAGTCACGAATCAGTTCTCTGCCCATTGCTGTCATGCAATGACAGCATCTATTGAGTGACTGGAAATCTGGGTAGGCAAGAATAGTGATCAGATGGGCAGACTTCGGGGAGTACCACACACCATGTCATACCCTGTGACAGCCCAGAGCAGACGCACTGTCTCACATGGGAAGACTGAGTGAGCAGGTGTGAGAACCTGGGTGTGTCTCTCATCAGGGTTAGTCTCTTTGCACTGGATTTTCTCTGCAATTGTCAGTTTCCCTTTTGGGAGTCTGATCTCAGAGCAAAAGGTATTCATCAAAGTAAGGTTGTACCTTGTACATACTCCTAAAGGTAATGGAGGTTTGGATTGAGTGCCAGTAACTTGGTAACAATTCTTTGGTGGGTCTCATTATGTATCATTTTATCCAGCCAGGTTTAAGGAAGAGGATGCAATGTAGGTAAGATATTCTGCTTATATAACATAGTATCAGGTGGTTAATTTCCTTATAATTCTCAGAGAGCATTGAATTATTGGTATGTTTTGAAGCAAATGAGTTAAGTAGCAATGATCCAAACATTGAAGTGTTTCTATATAAATCAAAGGCCTGAGTCTCAAAAAAAAAAAAAAAAAAAAAAAAGTGAGGGGAAAATATTCCCAGAAGTCTACCCTAGAATGTTCCCATGTGCTTTACATATATTTTAAAAACTCATCTGAAAATGACAACCAGTTGTCGGTTGAGCTCTGCTAGCATCAGACTGCATGGTGCCTTCACTGAGAACACACGTGTTCACCTGTGCAGCAGCTGTCTCTGCACGCCCCTTATTTCTCATGATGGTTTGCTGAGTGCTGCCCAGGGGTGCCAGTAAAGGAAGGAAAAGCAGCAAAACCCACATTGACATAGCAATAAGGAAAATGAAAATACTGTGTTTTGGGAAGAAATGATCTATTTTTGAATATGTTCAGTATCCTTGTCTAGGTTTATCTCCTCTAAGAACATGAGAATTCTTTTTTGTTATATTTTCTTATTCTTTCATCTTCTAACACCTGCATTTTTCACAAGCTCAGGGAATTACTTTGCAAAAGTTTAAGAGACTCTTTCAGCTTCCAAAACAACTTGCCATTGCCGTTATTAAAAATGCACTAAGTAATTATTGAATATCACCCAGGAAACCCACTTCATTAAGGTGGAACTGGACTTTATTAATAAATGATTTGTTTGCTGTCTGGGAGCAGGATCAATTTCCATATCAAACAGATTCTATGATATCTGAATCATTGGATAGTGACTGCCAAGGTTGTTTTATTTTGCTTGCATTGGCCTCTAATTGTCAGGCTGTGGTTCCATCAGCTGTGGAGTAAAACTCATGTCTTTGGGGCTCACTGTGCTGGGAAGGAGCCTGCCCGAGGATGTCAGGGGCTGGTACCAGTGACTGTCAATTTTTTAGATAGTATTTTATAGTAAGAACCGCAATTTACATCACAATCTGGCAGACACATACATATAAGCATCATTTTATAAACTATTTTGAAGAAAAAATGTCATGAAATAATACTCTCATTCATTAACGTGAGATGTATTTTATTCTCATTTAAAAATATATTCCTTTGTAAACACATGTCATGAGTTTTGATTGGAAAACACTGATTTGTCTATACCCAGGGCAACCTTCCAGGGGTGCCCACATCTGGCTCTCCCTCCCCTTTCCTGGTATGCCTTACAGCTCTGTACCGTGTTCTCCAAATATATTCATACTGATGGCCTGCAGTGGTTTTCACCTCTGCCTCTTGCCCCTTGGGGATTCCCTGATGCTGCCCAGGCAGTCCCAGTCTAGGCAGGAGGGGGCCCAGCTCCCTGGTTGGAGAAGAAAACAGAATGACACTCGGGACTGCCTCTTCTGACGGTTATTAAGCATCTCTGATGCAGGATGTTGCCCGTTATTATTTTTGCTATTAAAAATAATGTTGAGCCAGTTACTAAGTCAGGTTGAGTTTGGATGGTAGAGATAAAGGGTAGCCTAGAGACTAGTACTATGGGGATAACTACAGAACAAGAGTAAATCAGAATTCTTCCTTTGTAAAGTACTTTTCATCATGTCCATTTCTCATAACCTTGAGCGAGGTGGGGAGTAGGGAGGGGCTCATTGCCCTCCCCATCTGGTATTAGGAGGAAGAGTGTCCCCCCAGATGAAGCGACTTCCTAACCGTGAGTGCCCCTAGAATGAAACGTCTCTATCACTTGGGGTAAAGCAAGCTAGAGTGATCAATCCTGGAGGATTCTACAGAGGAAATCCCTGGACTGAACAGATGATTCAGATTAAATGCTCCTTGATGTTTTAAGGTCCTTGACTCAGATTCTGAGTAAAAAAAAGATGAAAGCTTTAGAACCTCTCAGGAAAAAAAAAAGTGTGGCAAATCATGGCAGTGTTTGCCTATATTTTCAGTGAGTTCTTGAATCTAACATGTGGGGCCCATGCTAAAGGCTTCTAGCATAGGAGATCTGGTCCAAGCTCTGTCATTTCCTGGCTGTGTCTGAGTCCTGGGTCGCATAAGTGGTAGATAATGGGGCTGGACCTAGAATCCAGCAGCCTAGGTCTCTTCATCAGATCCAACTTCCATGTGGCTATACAGTGGCTCCCACTGTACCCAGGCACACACTACAGAGTGGCTCATAACTAGCCTTCCAGTTGTCCCACTCCTAATAAGCTTTGCAGGTAAAAGTTGGAGCCTCAGACTGAGCAGGACAAGGACCCAAGCCTCTGGTGTTCTATCAAAAAGCTTTGATGCATCATGATGGACATGGGCCTCTCCTTCTCCTTGGACTAGAACAATGTTTCTTCATTGTGGTGTTCCAGGGTTGGACTTTATGCCCACACTTCTGGTTTTGAGATTACAATATGATGCCCTTTGGCCCGAGTGCAGGCCCAAAGACAGGTCTTGTTTGCTTTGTGAAATGTGTTCTAATGTTTTTGGAATTAGTTGTCAAGATTTAAAGTGGAGAGATTCATGCACAAGATTGGATTTCTTGGAAAATGAGATTATTTTACAACTTTGGTCTCAAATTCTCATAAGGTAGCAGTCAGCCAAAATGGAGCAGGGTCTGGGCAGCACAGCCTCCAGGGCTCCTGCTGTTTGCCCCTGGATCTCTTAATTCATTGATCTTGCCTCCTGGTCCCAGAGGCATTTGAGTTAATGGTTTCTAATCTGGACCTACCCAGCCTCTCACTCACCATCCTTTCTCCTGCCTAAAGCCATACACTCTACTCCCTCACAATCTGTTTATTTAAGACATGCTCCATGTTGTTGCACAAAGGACTTGAAGGTGATTATAGGAAATAGATATAATAAAATAAAAAAAATCATAAGAAAAAAAATAAAAAAAAATCGTAAGAAAAACTGCCTCAGAAGTTGCCAGTTAGATTAGGAGGTCAAGACTGTGGGGAAAAAGAGAGCATAGAAATTCAGGCTATTTGTTTAAAGAAGTTTCTGGACTTGAGCCACAGGCAGGCTCTGAGTTTTCACCTGTGCTTGTCTTATTGCCTCTGAGAGGAAAATATCTCAGTGTCTCAGGGGAACAAACTTTTAGAGACTTATGTGCTAACAGAACATTGTTAAATAGGTTGAGTTTGCTAAGGAGGGGCACATAAAGTTGCTGAACCAGAAGACTAATTACAAAGTATATCCTTAATTAGGAAGCTCTTCCTTTGCAAATAATGTGATCAAAGTGGTCAAGTTAGTTTAAACTTTGTTTTTACCTCTCTGATACTGGTAATACCACCAGGCGATGTCTAGGAAAAAGTAAGAAAACATTTTACCAAATCCATTCATTGAAAAAGTGAAACATACTTGTATGGTCCCTGGAGAGGCCACTCTGAGGGTGTCCTGGTCACATCCAGCTGCACATACACTAAGAGGCCTCTCCATAGCAGAACTGGGTTGACCTCCCCATCCTTGTCCCGTGGTCAAAACAGGCCATGGCTCACCTCCCAGTGCCCATGGCTCCCAGCAGGGGCGCATTGAGCATGCCCTCAGCCATGCAGTCATGCAGCCGTAGAGATGGGATGGCACGAGGATGTATAGATGAGGATGGGTCCTTGGAAATACCCACATGTCTGAGAGAAGAGTGGCTTGCAAGATTAACCTCCACAGTGAGGAGGCCCCCACCACTCTTCTCTGATTCTTTGTGATTTGTGGCTGTGTATCTGGCAAGGTGATCCCCAACTCTCAATGAAGCATCGACTGCGTATATCACTGCATCAAACGACTTGGTTCTCTGCTCTCATGGAGCATGCACTCCGCAAGTCTTTGCTGCTTTCTTCCTTCTCAGTTTGAAAAGTAACTTGGATGTAGGAGAGGAAAACAACTAATGCAGACAAGAACGAGCACAGGACAGGCGGCAGAGTGGGTATCAGCTGAGTCCCCTCTTATGCTGAGTACGAATACAAAACAAAACAGCAGTCAGTCCTGCACAGTCTTCTGGGGCACGGTGCAGCTGCTTGGCCCATGGTTCCAGGGAGCTGCACTGGATGCTGCCCTGCTGGCCTCTTCATGTCTGTTTGGTGGTCAGTCTGGTTTTCCTCTGGAAGCTCTTCGAGCTTCCTCCTGTCTTGCCAATGCCCCTGACTCAGAGTGTGTTTCAGTCCTCACCTCCCATCTGACATCCCCAGACAGGAGTAGCTTGTGGCAGGATAGGGGGCATTCATTGGTAAGTGTTTCTACACTCGTATCCCAATCTGCAGCCCATGGGAGAACTTTATCTTGCTGGGTTTAGTTGTCCCTTCTATCTGATTGATTGGAAATTATATTTATTTATTTTTACTAGTAGACTTCATTTTAGAGCAGTTTGAGTTTGACAGAAAAATGCCATAGAGAGTGCAGAGAGTTCCCATGCGTACCACCTTCAGAGTGTCCTATGTTACTAACATCTTGCATTGGTGTGGAGTGTTTGTTACAATTGATAAACCAATATTGATACATCAAGTGTAATGGATGTTCAGATGTTTTACAGTAGTGTTCACTCTTGTCATGGATTCACCATCCATATAGAATCATATAGAATAGTTTCACTGCCCAGTAAAAAGCTTAGGTATTTTTCACAGAGACTTGTCCAAAAATGTAGATTACCTTTTCCAACATGCCAGGCATATGATAGGTATTGGGAGAGAGATGAAGAGATGTCTTATGTGTTTATATGGAATTCTCAGATTGGTTGGGACGCACACTCACAGACCAGGGATTGCAAATCCAAATACCAATAGTCATGGGTGGGTAACTTAGATGTGGGCAATTGATCAGTGTAGAACCACAGGGAGGGGTAGGAGCTGAGGCCTGGAGGATAATTGCCCCCTGGAAGGGGAATACCTTTGGCTTGGCCAGTTGTTGTGGTGCAGGAATTTAAGCCTGGGAAGTCCAGATCCTTAGATTTTTCAAAGATGTTACATTAAAAGATCATTTGTTTTCAGATTCTTAGCTCTTATCAGTGAATTTAACGCTTAAAACGTATAGCATGTGCCAAATAGAACATGTCCGCGAGTGGGATGTAGTGGGATGCCAGTCTGGAACTCTTCATTGGCAAATCATCTCAAAGCAGGAGGAAACGGCTAAGAGATGGGTGCTGAGAGGAGGAAGCCCCCAATTCCTGCCACAGGGTGGAAGGGAGGGATGCCAGGGCAGACTTCACGTAGAAGAGAGAGTTTGGTTGAATTTTAAAGGAAGAGGGGGTGAGGAACAGCCTATGACAGAGTACAGAAGTTGAAGCATCCAAGTTGTTGTAGCAGAGCTGAGCTCCACTGAGTACAATTAGAAAAAGAGGATTTTTTTTTTTTGGTACAGGCAGAGTTAGACAGTGAGAGGGAGAGAGACAGAGAGAAAGGTCTTCCTTCCGTTGGTTCACCCCACAAATGGCCGCTACCGCTGGTGCTGCGCCAATCCGAAGCCAGGAGCCAGGTGCTTCCTCCTGGTCTCCCATGCAGGTGCAGGGCCCAAGCACTTGGGCCATCCTCCACTGCACTCCTGGGTCACAGCAGAGAGCTGGACTGGAAGAGGAGCAATCGAGACAGAATCTGGTGCCTCAACTGGGACTAGAACCCAGGGTGCCGGCGCGGCGGGTGGAGGATTAGCCTAGTGAGCCAGCGTCGGTGAAAAAGAGGGTTTTTAAAAATTCCATCTCTTTGAAGGCACTGGAGAGCTAATGAGGTAGCCTGCCTCAAAATAGGACTCAGTGTATCTGCCTTCACTCTATTACCATACGGAAGTCAGAGACTCAGCCAGAGAGCTCACATATTTTCAATGTTCACCATTCAATGACAATTTGCCAGGCATATGAAGAGGCGGGACCAAGAGGAAAGGTTGACTGTAGTAATAGATCTACAGGTGACCCCGGTATCGGACTAATCAGGCTTGAGCTTTAAGATAATGGTGAACATATGCTCAAGAAAATAGACAAAAATAATGAGAATTCCACCAGCTTCATATACAAAAAGTTAATTAAAATCTAGAGTTGGAAAATATATTACCCTGAATTAACAACTATATAGACTCATTTAATAGCAGGTTAGACAAAGATGCAGAGAAAATTATTGAGTTGGTAGATAGGTCAATAGAAAAATATATAGACTTTTGCATAGAGAGAGAAAGAATGAAAAATACAGAGAGGAGCACAAGAGATCTATGGGACATTATGAAGAATTCTAACATATATAATTGGAAGAGGAATAATGATGATGAAACAGTATTTTAAGAGATAATGAAGGAACTGGCGCTGTGGTATAGTGGGCTGGGCCTCTGCCTGCAGCACTGGCATCCCATGTGGATGCCAGTTTGTGTCCTGGCTTCCCCTCTTCCAATCCAGCTCTCTGCTAATGGCCTGGGAAAGCAGCAGAAGATGGCCTAAGTGTTTGGGCCCTTGTACCTGCGTGGGGAACCTGGAAGAAGTCCCTGACTCCTGGCTTCAGATCGGCCCAGCTCTGGCCATTGCAGTCATTTTGTGAATGAAGCAGAGGGTGGAAGACCTCTCTTTCTGTGTCTCCCTCTCTGTCTGTAACTCTGCCTCTCATATAAATAAACGAAAACCTTAAAAAAATGAGATAATGAATTAGAATTTTAAAATATGGGTGAAATATATCAAGCCACATATTCAAAAGCACCACAAACCCCAAACAGAAAAAACACAACCACATGGTAAAGCTGCTGAAATACACAAATAGAAAATCTTTACTGTAAGATAAAAACCATCAGAGGGAAAGCAAACCGTAACTAACTGCTGCGTGCAAGCATAAGGCCACAGGAAGGGTAGAAGCAAAATAGAAGACAAGGACATACCATGCAAGCACAAATCAAGAAAAGGTGACAAGGCTATCTTCATATCCCACAAAGCAGGAATTAAAGGTCAAGAAGCTTTGCTAAACAGGAAGTTTTCATAGCACAGGAGTCTACCCACTAGGAAGGGGGAGCAATTCTAAATTAGTATGCACTGATAATATAGCTTAAAATACAGCTAAAGCGAAGACTGGCAGAACTAAAGAGAGGAAATAAGTTCACAATAATCATTGGAGATTTAAAAGCACCTCTCTTAGTTATTGATAAAACAAGCAGAAAAAAAATCAACAAGGGTATAGGAGATCTTAGAAACACAACAAACAAACTTGGACTTGGATGCAAACTCACAGAGAGTTTGGTACTCAATAATCATAGAATACTATACGTTGTGCACAGAGACATTTACCAAATCCTAAACCATAAAGGCAACTTTAACAAAGCTCAAAGAATCAAAGTCAACCAGAATAGTTCTGTCCAGAGTAGAATTAAGCAAGATAACAACAGCAAAAAGAAAACCAGAAAATTTTGAAATGTTTGGAAATCAAGCAACACAGTTCCAATTTCTATGTAACCCATGCATCAAAAAAGCAATTTCTTGGAAATTAGAAAGCATCTTGAACTGAAGCATAATGAAAATACAACATACCAAAACTTGTGGGGTGTTATGAAAACTGTGCCCAGAGGGGAATTTAAATGAGCACAACATATTTGAGTGCAGATAATTTGCATGGCAGGATGCATGACAAGCACAGAATGTTGTGCTATCTCTTGAAATAGTTTTTTCTTGGATTTCCAGTGGCTCATCGTCAATGTTGCCTAAACTGCGTTAGTTCCATTAGAGACCATATTCATGACGGCATGTTGACTTTTGAAAATGTAATCTTTGCTGTCCCTTTAAACATGGTAGATTGGTTTGCTGTGGATGAATTTAGTACTGACTGACAACTTCCCCCATTGTAATCCGGCGTGAAGATCCTTGATGATGCTTCCTGGAGCCGAGGGGGAAAAATGTCTCATTAGATGCTGAAGCCTTCAAGCTTAAGATCCCTGGAGCGGAGGTGTAGGGTGAGTCTTAAACCCACTTAGACACACACAGTGCACACAACTCATCCACTCTGAATGTTATGTACTTAACCATGAGTCCCGGGAGTGCTGAGCTGAGCCTTGATAAAGATTTTCTGAGTGTTCCAGATATTTTTTCAGTCTTCTTGGTTCAATAAAACTCAAATCATGTTTTGCTTCAAGCATCTGTTCTCTTAATCTTGAAACCCCTGCTGCCCCTTTTAAGCAAAATTGAATTCATACATTTCTTTCATTTACACCTTAGAACTGAAAATGCTCTGAAAAAAGCAGAGTCCTACCCAAAAAAAAAAAAAATCTTTTGAGTGCTGCTATTTCATTAGATGGAAGATTTTCAAGGCTCAATATACAATGTGTTTCAGTTCACTGCTCTGTCTCTCTCAACTGGGGTGGTTTTTAGATCAGCGTCTAAGCGGTCATGTGTCAAATGTCCTTTGGGCAGCTTCTCAGGAGGGCGTGGTGTTGGAAATCAGCTGTCAGAAAGGTAACACAACTATTACAAGCCCACCACATCACTACTCTGATTGTGATGTAAGTCAATTTTGTTTACTGTGTGACAGTGTCACATTCGTGTGTTTTTCACCAAGATTGGGAAAGCAAAGAAATGGCTGGGAAAAGCATTATCTGGATTCCTGGTTGGGGCAAGAAGGAGCTCTAAGAGGAGTTTCAGGACAAGATGCAGAACACACAGTTTAGGGACTCTCCTGTGCCCTGGCCTCCTGAGCAGCCTCCTAGCCCGGCTGAGCCCCTGGCCAGGCTGCCAGGTAGAGCTGTCAGGTCCTGGCAGCACTTCCGGCATTGGAAGAAATCTCTGGATACTATTTAGAGTGGACTGTTTTGCCTGGCAAAGTCCCCCAGGGGTGAAAGTGTTTGATTTATGTTGGGAACTCCAGTGATCTCTGCAGCTCTTGGGTAGTCCAACACAATTAGCCCAAGGAAACCCGCAGTAGAGAAACCTCCCACTGTTTTCTCCTTTGCACTCAGCAAGACATCGCCCAGAAGCGCCAGCACAAGGAGACAGCAGTTAACCTTGGACCTGTGCTGGGAAGAGAGGGCCTGTGGGCACAGAACATCCTGCAGGAACTAGGAGGACCAGGTGAATGGGATTTTGTGATCCCTCTCAACAGGTCCTGAAATGAGCTTCCAAGGAGGAAGGACACTTTCAGTTGGAAGATCGGAAAGTGAAGCTGCAGAGAGAGAGAGAGGAAGGAATTGCTTAAGGGAAAAGTGAAATTGCCACCTGAGTAGGGTTTATCTGAGGTTAGCATGGAATTTTCTAGTCCCTGGATCTAGGTGAGAAGGGCCACATTCCAGGCTGCTGCTTACCGATGAGTAGTTCACTGCTAGGAAGGTGATTGGACACCTTGCTAAGTGATGGTTTCCAGTGGAGAAGTAGGGTTTTTTCCCCCCGTGGAGGGGGTGCGATAACAAATATGTGACGACTGGCTCTCGAGGGATGCCGTTCTCCAAGTTCAAGCTGACAGTGCCAACAGATGAAGTGACGTGATTATGTTTCAGGCAGGACAATCCCCTGGTATGACTCTGCTCTGTGGTACTGTCACTGCTGTGTTGGAATAGCTGGCATGTGGTTAACTCTCCCAATTAGTGTGCTAGAGGCCCAGAAAGCACTTTCACAGGGTAGGATTAGCCCCTGTAATCCAAGCTAATAAACCCTTTCTTTGTTGTTAGTGTGAACACAAACCTCCATTTATCATATCACACAGTCACAAACAGGAAGGAATGGAAGTTGGCCAAGTGAGTTTTTGCTGGATTCAGTATTAATGCGCCCTTGAATTAAGTGCCTGTCTTGGTGAGCTCAGAGAGCGCGGTAATAGTTTTAAAATTGATCTCATCATTTCTCTGTCCCTAGGAGGTATATGGTTATGATACTAATTCAAGCTGTAGGCATATACTTCTTGGGCCGTAAATCTATCAGAGATAATATACGCAAAGTGCTCTGTGCATTCAGTAGGTGCTCAACAATGCTCCTGCCATCTTCCCGTGTGCTCTGACTCTGACTGTCAGGGTCATTCTCAACAGTAGAAACCCAGCAGATGTGCCTTTCAGATTATCTAGGTCACAAGCCTTTTCTGCCGGATCTGGTTAATTAAATGCGCTGCTTCCTGTATAGGAAGACTTTCTGCTGTGATAGCCACAAGCAGATCCGGGGCATTGCATGAAAGAGCATTGCCACCTCAGTTTGGAGAGTGCCTTGCATGGAACAGGGCGGGCTGTCTGCGGGTGGAAACACCAGAAGCCAAGACAGAACGTTTCCTGCCTCATTCCTCCTAGAGTTGTTCCACGGCTCCATGTCCTCTGCCCTTGGTAATCCAGACGGAGAATGGGAATATTGTTTTGGTCCATTCCCTAGCTGGTGAAGGCAGCTGGACGTTGCCCTCACTTGGAACACGCACTGCCAAGTGCAAGATGGGTGGTCAGCCCACCTGAGAAATGTGTCCGCTTGCCCGAGGTGGGACAAGGTGCTAAGGTGCCGTCCTCTCCAGAACTTGGCTCCGAAGCCTGCTAACTATGCACTTAATAAATGAAGCCTTGGCAGACACACCTTGAATTATTAATGAAGTTATTCAGCTTTGATTGTTTCCTTCTTTGGGGGAAAGGTTATTCACTCAAATGCCTTTGATTAGACTACACAATACATCACAATTGGGCATATTTTATGTGCAACTTTATGGTGATAATAGTTCTGTCTCATTTAGAAGCAAATCAGACATTATGAACTTCGTGATTTATTAATGTATTGATTTCTATAAATGTCAGCGCATCTCACATCCCGTCAGAGAGCCCGGGAGCAATCAGTGGAGAACCAATAAACATGTAAAATGAAACCATCATAAAAAGAGGAAATACCACTTGTTTCAATGTCCTGCTGCCTCTTGGAACTGTTTCAGGACCCAGATCATTACCATGAAGGCGGCCCCTCCACCCCGGAGGAAACGCAGCCGGCACCGGGCTGTTGGGGGCTCTGTCCCGTTGAAGTCTGTTTTAAATACTAGCAGATTGTGTGGACTGGATTGGAAAACAAGAGGTGAAGAGTGAAGCCTGGAGGGAGCTCTGGGCCAGGGCCCAGTCTCCTTCTCCTGGGGAGGACAAGGGGTCCCTTCCCCTCATCTTCACCCCTCTACAGCCTGCTGGCTTCCTGCCAAGGAGCCTTCAGCATAAAGCCCATGCTCCCTGGATGGCACCGAGCTGTGGAGGGGGCCCGGTGCACCTGCCCAGCATGGCTCTGTCATGGGTCCTTGGCAGCAGCCCCAGCATCTGCTGCGCACAGACCCCTGTCTCTACCAGAGGGTGGGATCAGCTGACCTGGACTTCTAAAAACATTTTTATGGTTTATGTATTTTATTTATTTGAGAGAGAGAGAGAGAGAGAGGAAGAGAACAAGAGAGAGAGAGAAAAAATAGATACTATTTTCCATCTACTAGTTCACTCTCCAAATGCCGGCAGCGGCCAGGGCTAGGCCAGGCTGAAACCAGGAGCTGGGAGTTCAATCCAGTCTCCCATGTGGGTGACAAGAGCCCATTACTTGAACCTGTGGCCTCCAAAGGTGCACTTTGGCAGGAAGCTGGAATCAGAAGCAGAGTCGGGACTTAAACCCAGGCACTCCTATATGGGATGCAGATGGCCCCAGCAGTGTCTTAACTGTCCGGTCCAACAGCCATTTCTCACTTTCCACCTGGATTAAATGTTAACTCTTCTGGGCAATTCTCCAAGACCACTACACAGAACGCTCCCTCCATGCACAGTCTAGAAGCACTTTTGTCTCTGCCAGTCACCCAGTAGGTATTAAAATCTACGTTTGGATGCTGCAGTTTTCGTGTAGGGAGGTGAGGTAGGGGCAGAGGGCGTCTTGTGCTTACCTTGATCTTGCTCTTATTTTTGGCCTCTCAGTCCCCCCATGATATCCACTATTCACTTTGCCCATCATAGGTGCTCAGTAAATGCTCATTATTTGCTAACAGTGGGTAGTGCTCCATGGAGCTAAGAGTTCTGTGGCAGGTGCCAAGGCACAATCTGGGAAGTATTTTGCTAACTTAGTGGCTGATTCTGTAACTTGACAGGTTAGTTCAGAAATGACCATCTGGTATCACACAGGGCACTGTTTAATTTCTTTTAAATGTGAATTATGTCAACATTTATTTCACAAACAATATAGACTTTTTGGATTCCCTTTAGAAATCTGAAATTATGGCCATGCCAGCACGCATTCACCCATGGCAGCAATTGGCTGGAGCTGAGGGAGTGGCTGCTTGATTTAAACAGGACCTATGTTCTTCAGCAAGCCATAGTCCCCACTACTCCCTATTGCCTTTCCAACACCAGACCGAGTGGCAATTGTTACTCATCATCACTCATTCATATTGCCTGCCTGAGTCTTCAGTCCCTATTTAATAGGCTCCTTCCCCTGTCTTATGCCATGTTTTTCCAAGTGACTTTTATGTACTTTGTGATAGTCCAGAAACAGGAGAGAATTTTATTTGGGGATCCCCAGCAGCATGGAGGAGACAGGATGCCCTGAACAGAATCAGGTGTGTGCTGAAGTGTGTGCTTCTGTTCACATCACACACACCACGAATGGGACAGGCCGACAGGTCCTGGGCCAGGGCATCTGTGCCTTACGTCCACTGAGTACCTTCCACCTCATTTAGCTCCTGTGATGCAGGCGTCCTGTTCTTCCCATTCTGCAGAGGAGAAAATGGAGGCTCTGGGGGAAAATAGAAGAGGTGACTTTGAGGCTCTCCCTGTGCACACAACGTTCTGATGTGGACTTTGCTTCTGTATTCTCACTCATTTCTCCCATCGCTTTTAAATAGTATCAAACATTGTTAGTTTATCGTTAGCCAAATAGTATCATTCCCATTTCATTAGGGGAAGTGGAATCAGAAACCTTGGGAGACATCCTTGGGGTCACAAGGATGGCGAGTAGAGGAGACTGACCTCATCTCTGCTTGATGCAGGGACTTTGGGGTCACAAGAGACCACCCCAAGGTCTCCTCTGAGCCCACTCTGCTGTCTTTCTGGCTGTGTCAGGAACCACATTCCCCTCTTCACTCCTCTTACGTGCTTTGCATTTGATTGTTTGTAGAGAATTGTCCAAGCTGGCAGGAGGAGAGACCTCAGATAGTTTCAAGAGTTCCCTCCCTTGGCTCAAGCTCTCTGCCACCCATTTCCAATTTTGTTTCTATTTCTTGGGCATCAGAGCAGCCTTCGATATGGCAGCAAAGTGTGAGTCACAGAGCACCCAAGTGACAGAGGGATGCTTTTGTCCTGCCCTCAAAATCGATGGGTGTGGCCCCTGGGGTCCCCAGAGGGAGCTGGACTTATCCAAGGTCACACATGGGATTCCCCACGTGGCAAGACTAAACGCCAATGAATCCTTCTAGCAACCCACTGTGTTTCCCACACCGCCATGCACTCATTGAACAAATAAGCAGAGTGCCCCCCCCAGGTGCCAGGCACCTGTCTTGATGCTGGGGAGGAAGCGGTGAATCTCAGAGCCAAAGGTGATGCTGGAGCTGTGAGCGAGAATCTAACATGCACAGGACTAGAGAGCAACAGGTCATGGGGAGCCACCCAGCTGAACATCAGAACGGGGTAAGCAGCGAGCCCGGAAGTCACATAGGGATTCTGAGTCCTTGCCCTGTAGCTTAACAAATGACGAGCCTAAGAGAGTCTCGTGCATCCTCTGGCACGTGGTGGCAATAGTGAAAGGCGCACAGGACACCCCCTGTGCAGACCGAGTGCCTGGAGTCAGGCGGGCACTCACTGAATTCTCCACCCCACCAGGTCAGGGTGGCCCTGGGGCTCAGCTTCCTAATGAGTGTCCTTGCTTGGCTGTGAGTGGGGTGCAAGCTACATACAGAGGGCCTACAAAACATTAGCTGGGGCAACAAGCTGGAGGACCAGCTGGAAGACTTGGATCATTTACAAGGATGGATGAGCCAGAATTAATTAGCTGAGTTGTTTGTGAATACATTAGCAGGTCACAGGGCTCAGAAACTGTTTAATCTGATGAGTGGTGGGTGGCGACTGCTGGGCCTGGAGTGACGCTTTGATGGAACTCTCCAGAGCGAAGCCCTGGCTTGGGATTCCTAACATCTCTGAAGTCTTCAGTAGGACATAGCCGGGCTTCTCATCATTGGCGTCTCCAGGGGGCTCACCATAAAGCGGAAGCTGGATCAGAGGAAGCTTTGAAGGTGAAGTCTCCCAAGTGAGAAGCAGCTTGAAGTCTGGCCCTCTATAGGGCGCCTTTGCAGACCTCCCAGCTTGCATCCTGAAACCCTTTTGGTCTAGAAGGATCACATTTTATGATTATGGAGTAAGGAGGTTAGGGGGAGGAGGCACACTTTTCCCTTCATTGCCATATAACTTTATTTTTTTTTTAAGCTAAAGATAGGAATTGCTTTTAGAATTTTAATGTTCTGGTTAAAAGCTGTATTTTGAGTGGGCCGATGGTTGGGAGAATCCATTTGTTTCCATGTGAAGATGGACCTGGGGACTCTGCCATCAGTGTTTTGTTGTTGTGTTTGTGTTGATGTTGTTTTTGTGGAATAAAACACTTTTCAGGGTCTGGCGCTTGGCATAGTGGGTCAGGCTGCTGCTTGCAACACTGGCATCCCACTTGGGTGTCAGTTCATAATCTGTCTGCCCCACTTGCAGTCTAGCTCCCTGCTAATGCACCTGGGAAGAGCAGCAGAAGATGGCCCATATGCTTTGGCTCCTGCCACCCATGTGGGAGAGCCAAAAGAAGTAGAAACAGAGGGACAGACACAGAGAGAGATCCTCCATCCACTGGGTCACCCACAAATGGCCACAGTGAAAGCCAGGAGCCAGGAGCTTCATCATGCCACGATGCCATACGGTGTTCCTGCCCTTAGGGAAGTCTCAATATTGCAGTGGAGGCAGATAATAAGTGAATCATTTTTAATTACAGTTGAGCTGAGTGCTACAAAGGAAAGGACGAGTTGCCATGGGAACTTAAACAGGAAGACCCAAACGTGACTTGCAAGACTCCTCTGTGGCAGCCCTGGCACTGGGCCAGAGGGATGAGATGGACACAGTGACGAGGAGGGACAGCGCTGTGGGCAGAGGACACAGCCGCTCCCAGGAGCCCAGGGAAGAAGGCAGGAGGCCACAGTGTGGCCAGAGGCTGGGACCTGGGGAACAAGGCCGAGAAGAGAGCCAGGCAGGTGCTAGCCTGGGATCACGAGCTTTAGGGACAGCAAACACCAAAGAAAGGACGGAGCTGGGTTTTGTTTTTGTTCGGAGAAGCTGGTGGAGAGCTGCGCTTTGTGTTACCCACCCAGTGAGGCCTGGTGTGAATCATAAGAGGCCTGAGGCACACCCAGCCCCTCCTGCTTGCTGGGAATTCACAGGGATGGCTGTGCAGGGCCAGCTCCCCACCTGACTACTCTGCTTCCTCCGTCTGCTGGCTGGCAAGGTGGCGGCAGGGTGGCCTGCATGGTTCACTCAGGCCTGAGCCCTTCCACTGGGTCCCTGCTCTCTGCAAGTGAGAGCATGGGAGGAAGCCCTGATTCTCCCCCTCAGTTAATTAAACCTGTGACCCCAGGTGTGTGGGGGCTCAGCAGGGTTGGTGGAGGGCGACAGGTGATTCCTGCTTGGAATGCTGGAGGCCAAGTTGGGCCTGGGGCCTGACTGGAGACCAGGTTCCATGGCAGCAAGAATGTTGTGAGGCTGCGGCAAGACTCCTAGAAGTGAGACTTTTTTTTTCTCTCGCTCATCAGTAATTCCATCCTCTATTCTTAGTTATCTCATGACGCTGTGTTGGGGGGAACAGATCCTGGCAGTTGTAATTAAGAGGGAGAGATTAAGCATGTGCAGAAATGTGATGATTAGTGAAGCAGGGTTCAAGAAGGTGGGAGGTGATGGCTGAGCATCAGAGATGTGGGCAACCCTAGCAGATTTCAATGATTTCTCAGAAGCATTTCTACAAGTTGAAAAAAAGCAAATGTTATAAAGCAGGAAATATTGATCTCAGCTATATTACTCTATCTCCTCGTGTCTTCCTATCTATCATCTATCTATCACCATCATCAATCTACCCACCAGCCTATCTAATCTATGTGTCTATCTGTCTATTATCTATCAATCAATCATCTATCCTATTTATTTGTTGTCTCTCTCTAGGAGATTGGAAAACATTTTAGTAGTGATTATATCTGAGAGCTGGGATTATGGATAGCTATTTTATACTCTTTGCTGCTAGTGCATTTTCTAAATTTTCTGCAATCAGTACAAAACATGAAGAAATCCATAAGGATTGTTCCTAAGTCAACATAAAGGACAAATGTGGAGCACCCTTCTGTCCTCAGACACCAGGGGTGTGTGGGGATGGCATGTTGCCCTGCACTGCCCTGGGGGCCCCTTCTCTGCAGAGGACAGGAGAGAGTGCAGAGCCTCAGGTTTGAAGGCCTCGGTCGCCCTGGCAACCTGGGATGTTTATCAATCTCAGGTTCAACACCTGGGAAATGGTGGGGATGACTCCTGCTTTTCAGGGCCCTTGTGAGACTTAGATAATGAGTGGAGGTGCAACTGGTGCTGAATAACCTGTCCGTCAGTGGTGAATGGTGGGCTGGCTGGAGGCAGGGATGGCGCAGGATGCCTCCCGTTCTGGAGTGGGAGGGGAACTCTGAGACACCAAAGGAGGGCTTGAGTCGAGGAGACCAGAAGCTGACATTCTGGAAGCATTCCCTTACCTAGTGCTTTGTGTGTGTCATCTCATGTAACCCTCCGGAACCCCTGGGAGTGACACACTGCCCCCCTGTTAAAGACAAAGAACCCAAGGCTCATGGGTGTGTGAGGTCACCTGCCCAAGGCCACAGACTTAGTAAATGGTACAGCTGGGGTCAAAGGCAGACTGACTCAACGGCAAAGCCTCCGAGTTCTGTTTTAAAACTGTTTTAATTGGGGCTGGTGCTGTGATGCAGTGGGTTAACGCCCTGACCTGAAGTGCCGGCATCTCGTATGGGCGCCAGTTCGAGGCCCGGCTGCTCCACTTCCGATCCAGCTCTCTACTATGGCCTGGGAAAGCAGTGGAAGATGGCCCAAGTACTTGGGCCCCTGCACCCATGTGGGAAAACTGGAAGAAGCTCCTGGCTCCTGGCTTCGGATTGGCGCAGCTCCGGCCATTGCGGCCAACTAGGGAGTGAACCATCGGATGGAAGACCTCTCCTCTCTCTGTGTGTAACTCTGACTTTCAAATAAATAAATAAATATTAAAAAAAAACTGTTTTAATTAATTAATTAATTGTATTAGAGAGAGAGAGAGAGAGAGAGAGAGAGAGAGATGGATGGATGTTTGGTTCACTTCCTAAATGCCTGTAACAACCAGTGCTAGGCCAGGCTGAAGCCAGGAGCCAGCACTCAATTGGCAGGGATCCAGCTACTTGAGCCAGCATTGCTGTCCCCCAGGGTGCATGCTAGCAGGGAACAGGAATCAGAAGCAGAGCTGGGACTGAAACCCAGGCCTCTGATATGGGACGTCAGCTTCCTAAGCTGTGTCTTCTTCTTCTTCTTCTTCTTCTTTTTTTTTTTTTAAGATTTATTTTATTTATTTGAAAGAGTTCCAGAGAGAGGTAGAGACAGAGAGAGAGGTCTTCCATCTGCTGGTTCACTTCCCAAATGGCCACAATGGCCGGAGCTGCACTGATCTGAAGCCAGGAGCCAGGAGCTTTTTCTGGGTCTCCCATGTGAGTGCAGGGGCGCAAGGACTTGGGCTATCTCCTACTGCTTTCCCAGGCCAGAGCAGAGAGCTGGATTGGAAGTAGAGCGGCCGGGACTAGAACCAGCGCCCATATGAGATGCTGACGCTTCAGGTCGGGGCTTTACCCGCTGTGCCACAGTGCTGGCCCCTAAACTATGACTTAACTATTGTGCCAAATACCCACACCCACATGAATTCCTAATTGCTGTGTAACTGCTCCTTTATTTCACATGAGCTTTTTAACCACATAGGACCAATTAAATCCCATCTTTGTGCACCCAGTGGCCTTGGGTAAGTCATAGCCCCTGTTTGAACCTCTCTTTACCCACCCAGAGAGTGGATGTGCTACAACTCACGTGTCATGGCCCTCACGAGGCCAAGTGTGGCCAGGCTGGGGCAGCCGGGTGGCACCCAGCAGCGTTCATGATGTGGAGGGTCCCTGGCTCGCTTGTCCGGGTCCCAGGAGGGTATTCTCTTTCCAGGCAGCATCTCAAAGCTGTGCTGCTGAAAAAGCAATTTTTGGCTCTAGCTTGTGTGGATAGATTTTTAATATTTAATTAGGGAGATCTTCTGCTTGGAGAGAGGGCAGGACTTGTTATTAAATCCCTGCTACTTGGTCTCCCTCACTTGCCCGTGGGATTATTCATTCATTTCCAGTCACACAATTTAATATTGCAACAGCTAATGGGGAGATGTTGATAATTTGTAAAAACTGGTTGGTCCTGAGGCATCGGAGAAGCCCCACGCCTGGGCCTGCCGTGGGCCAAAGCAGCGTCTCAGGAGACTCGCAGGCTTCTGAGAGCTTCCTGTTTGTCATCTGCAGATATTCAGGGAGCTTGGTGCTGGACGCCATAGAGGGGAGGAGCCAGCATGAAGAGAAAGACACTTGTGGCAGTTACCTCCTCAACGGGATTCGGACTCCCGCGTGAGTGAGGGGGTTGGGGTCTGCAGCCAGCCAGACCAGAGGTCGAAGAACCCACTTTGACATTTCCCAGCCGGGGTATTGGGCATGAACCTATGTGGAACTCAATTTCACGGACTTGTCCTCTCTCCCCAAGACTACTGCACCTGGTGGGCCTCCAGCCAATGGTCTCCACCAACGGATTCTCTGCAGAAGCAGGCAGAAGGCTTCACAGAGCACATGACTGTGGAGTTTCTAGCCCATGCCAGGTGCTTTGACAGGTGCCCCTGCAGTGGTGAGCAAAGGGAGGCATTGTTCTTGTTCCCAGAGGTTATGGTTTGGTGCATGAGGAACTTAATCTGAGAGTCACAGATGCAAACACAAAATTACAACCGTGAGAAGGGCTGCAAAGGAGAGCCATGGGAGCGAGTGGCAGGGGCCCTGGGGTAGTGTGGGCATTTAGTGGGGGATGCTGGGGGAGCTGTAGTGGACCAGGAATCCAGAGTAGGAGCTTTTGCTGGATGGGAGGGAAAGACTGTGTGTGTGTGTGTGTGTGTGTGAGAGAGAGAGAGAGAGAGAGAGAGAGATGTTCCCGCTGTCTGCCTGGCTTTCAGGTGTCTCTCCTACTTACAGTCACTCTGCCCTCCCCCTCCCCCCCATACACACACTTGCTCTCTGGAAACGCCTGCTGTCCCCCAACATGACTTCCGGGTTGAAGCTTCCACATTGGCCCTGCCCCCTGCCTGGCACCTGCTTGCCTCCCCTCTCTGCTGTGTTATTTTCTGGGTTTTGTCCCTGTCCGTCCATGGCATGCCACTTCTCCAGCTGATGTGGACTGCAGTGTGAATGGTGCCCACTTGAGCTGTGGGGTCTGTGACTCTCAAATCTTGCCTCAAGGGCTTCTTCCTCTCTGAAACTGAAGCTTCTCCATCTTCCCCAGATAGCATCCCTGTGGCAGGATCCCTGTCATGTAGCACCCATCACATTGCATGACAAACATGGAAAGGCTTCTCTCTGTCTCCTTGCTCATCGGCTCCCAAGAAAAGGCAGGTTCCATCCCTCATGTGACCATATCTTGATTGAACACCTGTGCTGGGCCAGCTGCTGTTCCAGGCACCAGCAACATGGTCACATGTAACTCAGGCCCTGCCTCTGTTCAGCAGGAGTGACAAGTTAAACATAGGGCAGTGCAAGAAAGAAAAGTCAGAGAACTGAATTTCAGTGAGGGGAAGGAGAGTCTGCAGGCTTATGAGCTGAAGGGTTGAGGTGAGAAAGTATGTTGTAGGAGAAAGGATTTCAGGAAGAGGGAACAGCATGTGTGAAGATTACAAGATGACAATGACATGGGGGCCATGTCTATCTTTCATCTGCTGATTCACTCCCCAGGTGGCTGCAATGGCCAGAGCTGGGCTGATCCAAAGCCAAGAGCCAGGAGTTTCCGGGTCTCCCACGTGGATGCAGGGGCCCATGCACTTGGGCCATCTTCCACTGCTTTCCCAGGAGCATCAGGAGGGAGCTGGATTGGAAATGGAGCAGCCGGCACCCATTTGAGATGCTGGTGCTGCAGGTGGAGGCTTTACCCACCATGCCACAGCGCCAGCCCCAAAATCTCTTCTTAAGGACAACTCAGTGATTTTTTTCTTCAAACTCAACAAGTTTTTGTGGAAAAGCTTCATGGACTTATGTCAAACAGAATGTATTCATCCCCCTTGAAGGCCCTGACATGACAGGTGCACAGATAGACATAAGTAACTGCTTCATGTGTGCCTCATGATTCTAGATTTTTCATGTGAGGCAAGAAAAGGAACACTGAAAAACAAGCTGTCAGTGTTGTGTTGAATGCATTAACCTATCTCCTGAAGATTATTTTTACAAATTCCCGTTTTCTGCATCATGGGTGCTTGGTTATTTGGAATTTGAACCTTAATTATACCACACTGCTTCCATCTGCTAGGACTGAGATGGGGGGCTCATGGGTGTGAGGAGAAAGTGATGGAGACCCTCTCCCCATTGTAGTCGCCATGACAACAGCAGGGAGTCCTGATGCTTAGAAGGTGCTTGGAGATCTC
Source organism: Oryctolagus cuniculus (assembly GCF_964237555.1). NCBI lineage: Eukaryota > Metazoa > Chordata > Mammalia > Lagomorpha > Leporidae > Oryctolagus > Oryctolagus cuniculus. The sequence goes on along the minus strand of NC_091437.1, from coordinate 57,520,695 downwards.
CCGGAGAGAGCTGCTTTAAGGACATATTCTATCCTTTTAAAAACATTTGCCCACAATGTCTCTTTATAGGATAATAAAAATGAGCCACCAGTTGTTCATTGGAAAACACATCTCAGGCTGATTAAAAATATATGAATTTCTGCTTTAAGATAGGATGGTCATATTATTCAAAATTGTAAGCCTAAATGTACAATCTATTATTAATTTATTTTTAATAGACATCTTTCTTATAGATTAGCATTCTAATTACTTCTGAAAAAGTGGGCAGCAGCAAGGGGAGGCTTCCAATTAAAACTGTCCCAAAGATAAATTGAGATCTTTGGCAGAGAGCACATCTGTCTCTCTCCACCCCGGAGGAATAGCATCTGCTGTCCCACAGGGGCAAGGCAGGGATTCTCCTTGGTGCTGAAGCCGCCTGAGGTGCTGATGTTCGTTCTTTCTTTCCTTCCTTCTTTCTTTCTTTCTTTCTTTCTTTCTTTCTTTCTTTCTTTCTTTCTTTCTTTCTTTCTTTCTTTCTTTCTTTTTTTTACAGGCAGAGTTAGACAGTGAGAGAGAGAGAGACAGAAAGAAAGGTCTTCCTTTCTGTTGGTTCACCCCACAAATGACCGCTACTGCTGGCGCTGCGCCAATCCGAAGTCAGGCGCCAGGTGCTTCCTCCTGGTCTCCCATGCAGGTGCAGGGCCCAAGCACTTGGGCCACCCTCCACTGCACTCCCAGACCACAGCAGAGAGCTAGACTGGAAGAGTAGCAGCCGGGACAGAATCTGGAGACCCAACCAGGACTAGAACCTGGGGTGCCGGTGCCGCAAGGCAGAGGATTAGCCAAGTGAGCCGCGGCGCTGGCTGTGCTGATGTTCTTCTGCAGAGAGAGGTGGGGTGCTCTCCATCTGGGTTCCTGCTGGGCACTGTTCAGGGACTATGGGCTTCGTCAGAGAAGAGCTGCCTCCAGCCTGTCTTTTGCTGCTTCCTCCTGTGGCTTCTTGCACTCTCCATTTTCTGCTTGCTCTCCCCCACAGAAAGAGGCACAAAGTATCTGTGATTGTAACTGCAGTTCCTATTAAAGGACAGGGAGATGGATGGGGTCTTTTACATACTTTGTATAATTGATCGATCTGGGTGTGTATGGTTTGAACATCATTCGTGTTAATTCAAGAAGCTCATGTTGAATGGGAGCCTTCTGTGGTCAGGAGTTAGCATGGGGAAAGGTGGAGACGTGGACAGAGTCGGAGGCTGCACCCTGGGAGTCTGAATGGCTGGAGTCCCACACGTTCCACATACCCTAAGGACATTCTCCAAATACAAGGCCAGTGGATTTGCCTCATCTGTGAAGGGCACTCACTCCCCAGGCTCTCCCTGAGGACTGCTTGACACTCAGACACGCACACAGTCATGCGTGAGGTGGACTGGTAAGCCGAGGCTGGGCGCTGGGTCACCCTGCGTGTTGGTCTGGCACTATCTTTAAGGGACAGTGTGTGGGAGGGCTAGCCCACCTCAGTGAGTTGACACAGGACCAAGAACACTGAGCTGGAGGAGGGGTATGGGTAGGTGGGTGAGGGGATGGGAAACCCGCATTCTGAATTCTGGGCAAGATGGCCCGATTGTTTGGTCCTTGATTCCTTCTGCATTAAGTAAGAGGGTTGGGAGACACTAGGTTTCCACTTCTCCAGCCTTGGAGAATTTTCCTGTAGTTTTATGTCTTAATTATAAATCTAGAAAATTCTCTAAAATCAAAGTGACCCTCTGCTATTTTCAATTTATATTAGTTCCTCTAGAGATGGCAAGTTTTATTAAGTTTATTAGTTTGGAGGAAGTTAAACTTCTTTTAATCGGTCCTGGTTTACTTCTTTTTATCTACTAATTTTAGTATAGTTCGGACTTGCCCAGCACTCTGTATTTGTTTAACAAGCATGTCAGCATGGTCACAATCGACACAGTCAGATTTTTAAGAAAGAGAAGATATATGAAGTGAAGCTTATTGATTACTTTCTACATCAAGACGTACTAAGTGCTTTCACATTTGTTCATTTCCTTTTTTCTTCCTAACAATTCTAGAAGGTGACATTAGTACCCCCAGTTTGCCATAGGACACACTAAATCTCAGAAAACTTAAGTGACTCCCAGAGCCATCTAGAAAATAAGTGCTTGAATAATAAGTGCATCGGAAGCCAGAATTCACTTTCTGTAATTCATACTGCAGTTGCTTATGTAATGTTGCAATTTATTGCGGCAATCTTGTATCAGGTATCCGGTTTTTGCCTCCATTTTCTGCTTGACACATCAGAGAGATGGAAGTTACTGTGCTTGGAGCTGATCAGCATGGATTCTTGGCTTGTCCATCCTGGAGGATTTTTTTTTTCAAACCTCCTTGCTTTGTTTGCAAAAGTTTGGGAGAGGCTTGGAATGTAGACTCCTGAGGAGTTGTCTTCTGGGGATCACATCTAGCAGACTGCCTCTTTCCTGTTGCACTTGGCCATGAGTTGATCTTATGATACAATGCCATGACTGCTCAGCTTGATGACAACCTGACTGAGAAGCAGCCTGTGTATTTAACACCACCCGTGTTTAGCTGTAACGGGCCAATGACTGTGTTGCATGTTTGGGAATCTTAGGTGGTTCTTGGTGAAAATTGAGGGCATGTATATCAAGCAGTTTTTGAATTATATCTCTATTAGCATCAGTGAATGTCTCCCTGGGGGAAGCCAGGCGAGCTCTGTTAGTGGAGCAGTTTAAAACAGGATTGGAGGAAGCAGTGGGGGAATATCCCAGAGGGAGCAATAATTACAAACAGCAGCTCCGTGTAAAGAGGTCTTAATGTGTTCTCTATATTGAATGCTTGAGAGTGAGGATCTTGGTGATATATCAGTGCCCCCTCCAGGGCCTTGCCCCTGCACAGAGATGCCCAGGGGTTGGGGGGGATACTCAAGGGCCTCCCGACTCCTGGGCACCAGAAGCGTCTCTGACCATGGCAAGGCTGAGCTGGTCTGCTTGTGCCTGTGGCTACATGATAGTGGCATTGTGTGATCTCCAGGAAATGATCTTGGGCAAATTGGTCCCTCCTTTGGTGCCCTTATGTAGCATTCATTTAGTACTAGCACTGAGCCAAATGTTCTACAATGTATTCCAACAAATTTTCCCAGCATCCTGCAAGGTAGCTTATCTTGCCCCATTTTACAGGTGAGGAAAATAAGTCTTATGGAAGTTAAACATCTGGCCAAAAGTCCTCAGTCAGAAAACTGGAGGTTAAACTCCCCCTTTTAACTCCAATGTCCAGGGTTATTTCCATAATACCGGCTCATGTCCCTGCTATTTAAGCTCTTGTCTGGTTAAATATTCTGTGAAAAAAATCTTTGGTACCAGAAGCTTCATGACCTCTTCTTGGGTTTTACAAAATCACCTCAACTCATTTGGACTCTAGCATCATTGGGAACAGAGATCTTGCTCATTCATATTGTGTTTTGTTGCTGATGCTGGCTGTCTATCCTAGAGGTTATGGCTCAGGTCCAATGAATACTCCACAGGATACACCCACAATATGTCCCGACTGAGAGTTGTTATGGTGCCATAAAGAAATGCTATGGCTCAGGTTGGGTCCCATGCCTTCTGTTCACCTTGACAGCAAGTATATCATGGCTTTTTTTCCTTCAATAAAGCGAAGTTGTAGGATCATGAAAACTTCAGGTTTGGACAGACCTTAGCTATCATATAAAGGCAAGGGATTTTTTAATCAAAGGAAATCATTCGTGGAAGCTAAGTAATCAAATGCTTGGATTAGAGTGGGAGAATGGGAGATGGGGATTTCTTTCCCCAAGTCTCCCAAGGTGATCCTTAAGGAGATTCCATAGATTTCCTTTGGAAACCACTGATCTAATTCAGCCTTCTCTCTTAGCAGTTGATTGGAGTGAGCCCGGAGAAGGACTGGGATGGGCCTGGGAGCTGGAGTTACAGCTGGGATCTAAGATTACTGATATGCTGCCCAGGGCTCCTTTCCTAACCATGTGCAAGTGGTGGCGAGGGTGCCCCAGAGTTGGGCTTGAAAGGATTCGCACATCCTTTGCTTTCAAGGCGGGGGGGGGGGGGGGTAATTAATGGCTACATTTATCTGGAGTATCTCCTTTCAAGTAGAACTTGTCCTATTCTTGGATTATTCTCTGAAATATCAGGGGAGTATTCCAGGGCAGACCAAAGGGGAATAGCAAGTTTCTGTAAATAGTTAGGATTTATATTAGGAGGGAAATTTGGAGAAGGATCAAGGCTTTGGATGCAAATAAAAGCCCACCAGAGTGAACAAGAAGTAACTCTGTAGACTATATGGTCTTCACTGGTGAAGTTGGAAGCAATTGTCTCAGGCATTCCAACATGTGAAAAAGCTTTGGAGATCGATCCTTGCCTGGGCTCATCATTCAGTAGTTATTTGTCATTCATTCAATAACTACGGTGTGTGGGGCACTGCCCTGAGCAGTAGGGATATGTGGTGAACAGAGCACACCTAGTCTCTGTGTATACATTTGCACACCTCCTCTTATGACACTCATATGAGGGAGTAACAATTTACCCATTTTGCAGATACAAAAAGTGAGTTTCAGGGAGATGAAGTTCATTAAGTAATAGTAGCCAAATACAGTGTTGAGATTCAACCCCTGCTTTGCTGATTCAAGTGCTGGTGCCCTGCCTACCTCATACCAACTCCTCCCCTAAGGCTGAACTCTTCAGGAGGTGCTGTTTAGAATGCCTCCTGGAGGGAACATGGTCACTTCACCCATCTTCTGTGTAAGATTTAAAATGAGCAAACTTGAAAGCAGCCACCAGTCTAGAGTCAGATTGCTGTTAGTACCAAAATACAACTGCACTGATTGAGTGGTTGCCTAAGCCAGATATGCAGTTTTGTCTTTGTTTTTTAATTTATTTGAGACTAAAGAGAGACAGAAGGACAGAGAGACAGAAGAGAGAGGGGGAGGGGGTGGGAGAGGGAGAAAAGAGAGAGTGCACAGCCGCATGCTGGTTCACTCCCCAAATGTTTGCTATGACCAGAGTTGGGCCAGGCTGAAGCTGGGAGCTGGGAACTCTGTTCAGGTTTCCCATGTGAATGGCAGGGACCCAACTACTTGAACCATCACCTGCTGCCTCCCAGGGTCTACATTAGCAGGAGGCAGGAATTGAGAGCCAGAAAATAGGCATCAAATCCAGGCATTCCATGATGGGATACAGGCTTCATAAGTAGTGTTATAACTACTAGGCTAAACGGCTGCTTCTGGAATATGCTTCTTTCTTTCTTTCTTTCTTTCTTTCTTTCTTTCTTTCTTTCTTTCTTTCTTTCTTTCTTTTGACAGGCAGAGTGGACAGTGAGAGAGACAAAGAGAGAAAGGTCTTCCTTTGCCGTTGGTTCACCCTCCAATGGCCGCCGCAGCCGGCGCACTGCAGCCGGCGCACCGTGCTGATCCGATGGCAGGAGCCAGGTGCTTCTCCTGGTCTCCCATGGGGTGCAGGGCCCAAGGACTTGGGCCATCCTCCACTGCACTCCCTGGCCACAGCAGAGAGCTGGCCTGGAAGAGGGGCAACCGGGACAGAATCCGGCGCCCCTACCGGGACTAGAACCCGGTGTGCCGGCGCCGCAAGGCAGAGGATTAGCCTAGTGAGCTGCAGTGCCGGCTCGCCGCTATGCTTTTTAAAAGTAACTGCAGAGCAGTCCTAGTCAGAAGGAATAGAACACACACATGCTAGGTAAGTTTTTATGGAGAGAGATTAAAAGCAGAGAAGTCAGGGCGAGAGTGACTGGAGGACCAGCCCGCGTGGTCATCGCACTAGAAAGCCCTGAGTAGCTGGAGAGAAGTGTGGGGTCCTGGGGCCTGGGAGGGGGGAGGAGAAGGACAGAGAGGAGCAGGGGCAGGGAAAGAGGAGGAATCTGTGGTTAGCTCTGATCTTTGGATGTTGCTTTGAGGGTAATACAGGAAGAGTGCTGCGTGCTTCCTTGTTTTGAGGGCATTGGGTCAATGGAGGACTGTGTTGCATACCCCAAACTAATGACAACGTGTGGGGCCTTGAACTCCTCATCTTAGAAAGGCTGCATGTTCAGCCCTGAAGATTACCGAGGAAGTGACCACAGCCGGGTGTGCAGACATGCACAGGCTGGGTTCAACCACAGGGCTGGTTTTGTCTGCTGGGGGTGGTTCGCTGGCCACGACTCATGCCTTGGGATCCTGCAGTAACCTTCCTTTGCAGTGAGGAGTCCCTGGAGAACGAAGGATGGGCAACAATTGGCAAAACAGGCAAACTGTTAATTAGCTAAGCAGACTCCTCGGGGCCAAGGACTGTAGGAAATCACTTGCTTGGACACCCATGGGAGCCCCTGAGAGCCAAGTGCTCGCCTCTGAACTGGCTGAATCTCTTTCCTGTTCCTGTCCCCTCTGTCCCTCTCTCCCTCGCCCTCACTCCACCTATTTACCTCTTTCTTCTCTGACATCTCTGCTGTTTTCCTTTTTCTCCCTTCTTTCACCTCTCGTCTTCCCATGTTATCTCTTTTCTCCTTTCCCTCTGATCTTTTCTGCAGATGAAAATTATGCACCTATAAAGTAGATTGATTTTATTCTTTAATAGGTTTTATACTCATTTCTTATTAATTTAACAATCATATGGGGACCCTTCTATGCCAGTACTCAGAAATCTGCTTCTGAACACTGCTGTCCTAGTATTACTTCATCTGGAGATAATATTGGGAATGGGAAATAGAGGCAGACAATGGGTACTTTTACTTTATGTATATCACAGGGCTTGTTTAAAAAATGAGAATCCATTCACATCTCTCTTATGTAAGTGAATATAAATAAAATGGAAATTCAAAAAATATTATACAATTTCTCTTTCTCTGAAGAAACTCAAGCCAGTGAAACACAGTTGCTCATACTCATATGTGGACATCCCTTTTCATTCTCAGAATAAATTTTAAGTTTATCACATTGCTATAATAGATGGCAAAATGCCCATTGCCCTAGTCTTCCAATCTAGTGTGTCTCTTGTGCTGGAGTTTAGGAGATTCTCTCAATTGCAGGGTGGGTCTGGGAGCAGGCAAACAGGAGCGGATGGGGCCAGGAGTCAGTCTTGTTCTGATGGTCAGAGTATGGTTCTTCTGGCTGTGGCTAAGTGGAGGGCTAAGTGGCCTGGGTCTGGGCAGCTCTGGATATCCCTCTGGGACTGGAAGGACTGCGAAGCCTTCTAAACACAGAATGACTTTTGATGGGTTGAGTGGAGTAGTTGCTGTCTTCTTATTGGTTATATGAAGAGTCCTCAAAAAGTTAATGAAAAAATGCATATCATGGAAAACTATGCACTCATTCCAAAATATTTTGGTACCAAAGTACATTTGTCTTTTTATTCCATTTTCTATGTACTTTTTGAAGCACCCTGGACCAGATAAAGAAGTGTTAGAGATAGAACTGGGAGCCCATTCAGAACAGGATTTAGGATTTTCCTAATAGAGGATGAGAACTCTGAGGAAATCCCTGCCATTTACCGTGAAAGAGGTCTGTTCTGGGAATATAATACTATATTATTTGTACAATAATACAAATATTTAGCAGAGAGAAGGACGGGATGAGTAGGAGGTTGAATGGACTTTTGTCTTCTGATACTTCAGAAAAGCTGGGCAATAGACATTGTTTAAAACCAAGAAGTAATCAAGGATTAAAAGTGTACTTTAAAGTATAACAACTATACCAACAGAAGACCTAAAAACGACTAACTAAATCTGGAGGTAGAAAGAGGAAAAAGAGAAAAGAGGAAAAAGACCAGGGGGCCTAGGTTGGACAGGAGTAATCCACTTGAGCTCCTTTGTTTATTCAATATTAGGATAAGGAGCTTTTGTAAGCAGATTATATGAGCCCTGTAGCTTTCAGCACTTACTGGTTAAGCTATCTCTATTCTCTGTATCCCCGATCACTGATGACCGCAGAGGATCTGGCAGGTTAGGGCAAATGTCTTCAACTCCTGCATAGTGGTGCTGGCAGGAGTTCAGGATACTTCTTCCCATCCTTGGATTGCTGAGAAAAGGTTACCTAGGTCCACATTTACCAGCATTTCAGATCAATAGGTCCATTCACATCTGAACTTGTAAGCGCATGCATTCCATTTTATATTGTAGAGTAGGAAATGAAGAAACATTTCAGAAGACCTATGTATTGTTTTTGCAAGGCTGTCAGAACAAATTACCATAAAATGGGTGACTCACACTAACAGAACTTTATTCTATTACAATTCTGGAGACCAGAGACTCAGTAGTCTCTGTAGGATTAAGTAGAGGTGTTGGGAAAGCCAGGGTCCTAGAGGAAACTCCACTCCTTTCCTCTTCCAGCACTCCTTGGCCTGTGGTCATATCACTTCAGTCCCTGCCTCTCCCCCCATTTTTTGTAATATTCTCTTCTTCTGTGTCTAATCTCCCTCTAACCATCTCTTATGACATTTATGCTGATATACGGATCCACCCAGATAATTCAGGATAATTTTCCCATCTCATGATCTTTAATTTAAGCATCTCTGCAAAAGAATCTCTTTTTTTTCTTATATGAAACATTTAAAGAATCCTGGAATTGGGACTTGGTATCCTTGGGTGGAAATTATTAATTTGACTGTAACCTAGCTTTGTTAAGTTATGAGTGCTTTACCAAGAGGAATAAGATGGCTATTCATTGAATGGAAATAGCAATGTTCTCGATGCTCTTGGTGCAGTTTAAGTGCAAATTTGACTTCATTTGTTTGGCAGAAACTGCCCTGGAATAGGAACCAGAAGACTTCTAATTGTTACATCCTAGTCACATAGCCTTGAAGTCAATATCCCAGAATCTCCATTTTTAAAAACTATAAAATTGATTCAATAATAAAATGAGTTAATATCTCATAAAATAGCTCTTCTATCCAAATCAAATGCTGATAGGCAAGTGTTTCTTAAGTTTTAGCATACCAAGAGACTGGTGCTACGTATATAAGAAATTGCTAAAGTTGGATACATGTGGGAGGTTGACTTCGTATGATCCGTAATGGATGCATTAACCCTCCAGAGTAACACTATGTGTTTCAAGAAATCTATAATGCACGGAGATTTGACTTTAAGGACCCCAATGAACACACTTTGGTCTTCACAGTTTCCTCAATAAATTTTCTATTATTATTATTATTATTATTATTTTGGTAATTCTTTCTTAACCAGAGATATTCCCAATTTCATGACCATATTATGGCCAGAGATGTAACAAAATCACCCTACTCATAAACACATAAAAGTTGTGGCATCAGAAGAACTAATTTTGAGAAACACTTGTGTGTGCTTCAGTGCTTCTGTTGAAAACTTGACCTAAAATAGTGACTCGCTTCTGAAGTTACCATAAAGAACCAGTAGACATATGCTTTGGGGAAAGTGCTTTCACTTGGTGACATTGAGGTTGCAGAAGGCTTGTCAAGGAAGTGGCAGGTAAGAAGAGAGGCAGAGAATTAACTAACCCTTTGAGGGACAATGATTGTCTGTCTCTCCCATGTCTCTGCCTTTATCTTTTCTTCTCTAAAGCCTCTGCTGGCCTCACTTTGGTGGAAATGGTGATGAACTTAGTTGATTAGCAGGCATTGGCATTGAAGACTGGGTATGCATTGTATAGTGTACAGGGAAAAAGTCATCCTAGTGTTCCAACTCTGGAAGCTCTGATGACCATTTGAAAATGCAAAAGGAAGAGTTATATTGCCCATGGGGGTAGGCATTTGTCACATCAGTTATGATGCCACTTGGGATGCTTGCATCCCCTGTTGGCATCCTGACTCTTCCACTTCTGATCAGCTTCCTGCTAGTAAGTACCCTGGAACACAGCAGGTGATGGCTCAAGTACTTGTGTCCTTGCTACTGAAGTGGGAAACCTGAATTGAATTCCAGGCTTCTGGCTTTAGTCTGGCCCAGGACAGTTATGGCTGTTGTATTTGGGGAGTGAACCAGCAAATGGGAGTCTCTCTCTCTCTCTTTCTCTCTTTCTCTCTCTCTCTCTCTCTCTCTGTGTGTGTCTCTCAAATAAAATGAAAATAGATAAGTAAAAGTTGAGGAAAATTCTACATTATACTGCTCTAAGGGACTGATGAACTCTAAACCAAAGAAAGACAGAAAGCATGATTTTTTTTCCATGAGGAGTTGTATATTTTTTGATTGACATGACCTAAGGCAAAAAAAAGAGAATTATGAATTTTTAAAGTGCCCACTATGTGATATGTAAGAAGTGTGGCACTTCTTCATGTGTCATTTAAGTAACCCTTATAACACTTAAAGAACATTACTGCTATTCTGTTTTTGTGATTTGAGTTTTGTCTTCTCAAAAGACATATTGAATTTGTAACCTAATTCCAGTTAGCTTGTTTGGACATACAGTCTTTGCAGATGCAATGAAATTAAGATAAGGTCGTTAGGATGAGCCATGATACAATGTGACTGGTGTCCTTATAATAAGAGAAAAATGCCAGATAAAGTTGGGGACATTAAGGGAGACCATGGCCATGTGAAGGTGTTGGCTGAGGCTGAAGTGATGCAGCCGCAAGCCAAGGAACACCTGGAGCCACCAAAGCTGGAAGAAGCCAGCAAGGAGCCTTTCCAAGAGGTTGCAGACTTTCTGGGCGAGTTTGCTAGCTTCCTGACTTTCGAATCCTACCAAATTTCTGTTGTTTTAGGCTAGCCAATTTATAGCAATTTGTTGTGGCTATCCTAGGAAGTTAATCCAGTCATTCCCATTTCCATGTTTTACAGATGACAGTGAAAGCCAGTTGCCATGATCACACAATTGGTACACAGCACAACCAGGGTAGGGACCTAGCTCTCTTGACTTTAGGCTCAATATCTTTATACTATTCCAAAATTACCCCAGAAAAAAATAAAATAAGAGCAAGATCAAGGGCCTAAGAAAGACTATTGATGGGTTCTTCAGAGATGTTCCACTGTCTTCCTTAGAGTGACTGAATCATTGAGCTGCATTTGTTCTAATACATTTAAGTAGGAGATGGTATTCTCTCCTTAGTGCTCAATGGGTGAAGAGAGTAGATCAAATTGCATACTCATTAAAAATGGCAATTTGGCTCACATCGGAGCCACTGTGTAGTATAGACCTAATGGCAAACCCAATCCTCACATGGAACTGGCTTACTTGCTGACGTTATTTGTTGTCAGTGACAGAGGGTGAAATTTTAGAGACAAACATCTCCATCTTGCTATTTATTGAGTCTTTGGAAATGTTATTTAACTTTTAAAAATCTATCTTCTTCCTTATATACAAGGAAGAAATAAATCTACCCTTCAGGGATATTTAAAATTTTCCCTTAAGGTGTTTGAATTCATGTCTATAAAAGTACTTAGCACTGTCCCTGGCACATTGCAGGTGCTCAATAAATGTTGAAACCCCCTCTTTTCATTCACCTAGAGTTCCTAGAAATAGTTTTAAACATATGTTCTGCACTTTTTACCTTAAATACCCTCATTTCCATAACATTAGGTGAATGATTGATTTTCTCTGTGATAATAAAACCAAATGCTGTTATCTTGAATAGCTAAAGCAAAGGAAATGGATACTTAAGGATATGGAAAGGCATGGCAGACTAATATTTCAGCTGCACCTTTAGCATTATAAGGAAGTAGGTTATCTCTTGCATCAATTTGTCGACAAGATGAAATGTGTTCTCTTGGAGTCTGGTAGAGAACAGAGGCCTTGTTCAGTTGTTGTAAACTAGAGCCTTGTTCAGTTGTCAGAGACTGGCAAGCTGAGTTTGTATCTCTAGAAGAGCACATCTAAGGTAAAGAGGGCCAGGAGTCTTTATATGCACACAGACCTATTCTTCCAAATTATTAGATCTCAGGTGGTTTCTTTAGGAAGTAAAAGTTTTCTCAAATTTAAAATGTCAAGGAGGTAGGGTCAAAGAATCAGATGCACTAAATTTTAGTTAAAGCTAAAAATGCCCTTACATACAAGGTTAACATGTAGAACAGATAGAGCAGAGCTGAACTCACTGAAGCAGAGCTGAAGGACTCACTATCTGGCTTATAATCCCCACTTGCAAAACTGAAAGAAACCCTGGGGTCATCCTAGAATTCCACTGAATAGAGACTGAAAATCATCACAAGGAAACTAACACCCAGATTTTAAAAAGAAATACTTATTCAAGATTAAATTAAGATAAATTATGAACAGAAAGCAGGTCTTTTGACAATTCAGGACTCATGCAACCACATCCGCTTATAGTTAAGTTCCTGTTGTATATTAGCTTTGGTTGGCATTTTAGCTAAAACTTGGTCTGCTGATGTATTTCACCATTATGCATGGTATAGTCACATGATGTCTTGGAAGACAAATTCTGTCTACACTATGAAGTCATAGATAAATACACATTGAACAAACTTTGTACTTTGTATATGCATTAACTATACATTGTTGGAGGCTGGTCTTGATTAATACATTGTTCATCAAATCTGGAATCTTCCTAGGAGCCCAATTTTGTATGATCAGAATCATACAGACTCTTTATGTTATGAATAACATGTCATAAGGAGGGAGAAAAATAGCCTTCATTTCTTGAGTTGTTTTAACTTTGGAAACTAAGCCATCAACTTTCTAATCATAAACAATATGGTTAACCTAAATTTCTAACTATGTAGTCATTAAAGAAAGAAAACTAAAGCCATAACTGAAGAGGTGGTTTTAGAACAAAGGTACTTATGAAGGTTAAGGGTTGGGGAAAGGAACAAACATTTGTTGAGTGTTTTCTAATGTCAAGCACTGTGGTTAGCATTCTACTAATGTTTTTACCTCCCTATAATCTTTCAACTACTTGTTAGACAAAAAGTAAATCAACATATTTTAAAAAGTCATTGTCTTCTATCATAAGTGGTTCCCTGACATCTTTAGAGAGAATTGTGATGTACTGTGCTTGACTCTCACCGCTAACAATCCTCCAAGACCCACACGTGCGTCGTAGAGGAAGCGATCGCAACGCCAGGCGCGCCACGTTTCAGCACCACGGACAGCGATCACAGGGGCACCGCGAGGAAGGCGGGGATCCACGCCGCGCAGAGCTAGCCAGGCGTTTTCAAACCTCCCGGGTCTTCCCTGCCACCTTCCAAGCATTTTTCTCAAAGTACTTTCACAACCACAGAAACCAGAAAACACATTCGTATAAAAAGAGGAAGCGCACGGGTTCGCTTACCGTCTGACAAGTCAATCAGCCCGAGGTAGTGCAGAAGTTTCAGAGAGGAGCACACGACCACCACAATTCCCAAGGTTTGGAGCCCCTCGGATTCGCCCTCTGCCCACATCCTCAGCGACCCCAGGCGCACCAGCAAGATGCCGCTCAGGCATTTAAAACCGGAAAACCGCGCTGTATGCCTTCCCTCCCGCGGCTCTCTTAAGTGAGCTGCTTATTTTCACCAGTCTCTCTCCTTCGCACTCTCTCCCTCCCTCCTTTCCCCCGCCTCCCCTCTCTCCTCCGCCTGGCTGAAAAGCTCTACGTTTCATAGTAATCTTTACTTTTATTTCCTCTTCTCCCAGAGCAATTTCTCCAAAGGTTTAACCAACTCCAAAACATCTGCTAGCTGAGTGTAACAGTAATTGGCAACATCTCATGGCAAATTCTCCTGGCGACTCAGGGGGAACGTATGTTGGCGTTCCAAGACCATTTCAAAGAAAGAGACTTACTGCTTTAGATCTCTCACAGACTGTGAGATGAAAGGGACAGCAGTTTGTTTTCATTTCCCCAGTGAAAAATCAGATAAGCTGATTCCGGAATACAGGCGGACATTTTAAAATATCCCTGAAAATTGTATCGCCAGGAAAGTTATCGTAAACCAGACTGAGTCTACAGTTACATTTGTCTTTGAGGAGGTTTTGCATCAGGGTCAGAAATTATTAAACAGGTAGTAGGGCAGACGATGTGATAACTGGACAATGCTGAATGAGCAAATCTTATGGAAATAAAACAAAAAACAGAAAAGCCAAAGAATGATGATGTGGTGTGTCTGTGGACAAACTCTGCTGTCTTCTTGCACTGGAATGCTAGCAGTGAGCACAGTGGGGAAGGGCGTTCAGTGTGGCGGTGAGGGAACGTTGGAGATTGCATCATGGATATCTGTTCTTGGGCAAGTTTTGGGGTCTCCATGAATCCTAGTTTTCCTCTTCTGTGAATCAACTCATCTCAGATAAGAGAACTGGTGCAAAGTGTGAGAGCAGAGTAGACACTTAACAATGCTGCTCTCAGAGTTTGAGAATACAGTGTTGGCAACAGTGTGGGGGGGAAGTACTCTCTTAATATGTATGTACAGGTATTCATTGCATCATTTGTATATAACAGTGAACAATGTAAAAGCTTGTATGCTCATCATTAAGGTAGCTGGTTAAATAGATTATAGTGTGTTCATAAAAGAAATACTATGTATCCATTGAAAATAATATACCTATATATAATTTTCTTGAAGAATATTGAAAATATATTATTAAATAAAAGTAAGTTGTTTAGTACATTACTATTTTAGTATTGAAAAAGGACACACACACACTCACACAAAAATACATATGCTGGCCTTTCTGGCTTTTCCATAGAGTATTTCTAGCAGGATGCACTGATAATTGAGAATTTCAGTTGCCTCTGGAGAGAATTGAGGGACTGGAGTCAGAAGGTGACTCCTGTTGTTGAAATTTTCTCCCACACAGGTCTGTAATGGATTTAGAACAATTGTCACTGGGCTGTGCTTTGGGGTAGCAGGTAAAGCCATGCTTGTTATGCTGGCATCCCATATGGGCACTGGTTCCAGTCCTGGCTGCTCTGCTCCACTTCCAATCCAGTTCCCTGCTGATGGACTGGGAAAGCAGTGGAAGATGGCCCAAGTGCTTGGGTCCCTGCACACACGTGGGAAACCTGGAAGAAGCTCCTGGCTCCAGATCTCTGGCCATGGTGGCCATTTGGGGGAGTGAACTAGTGGATAGAAGCTCTCTCTCTGTAACTCTGCCTTTCAAATAAATAAATCCTTAAAAACAAACAACAACAAAACCAACAGTCACTAAATGTGAATGTGGTCTGTCCTTTTCCTTCTTTGTTAAAGGCAGAAATATACTCTATATGTCTGAGTGAGACTCAGGAATGTTTTGTCTTCTCTGCTCTTCATTCTCATATGTCCAACTTCAGTCTCACTGATGTCTGGGCAGTGATGTCCTAGTGCATCAGTTCATTTTCTTTATTGTCACAAAATTCCAGAGACTGGGTATTTTACAAAGAAAAGAAGCTTCTTTAGCTCAAAATACTGGAGATTTCAGAGCATGGGGTTCTCCCCACTCCACTGGTTTACCAGGATACCATGCTGCCCTTCCAGATCTCTAATTCAGCCTTTCAAATTCACCTGCTCAAATAACTTCCTGACTTAAAGTGTTTCATCTTCTTAGGAGCCATAGCAAGTGAAATACTTAACCCACTGGCATTAGTGTATCGAGACACAAGGAACTGAATTCGAAGCAGGGAGACTGCTGGTATGTCAGTGCTTTGTTCTCTTGGCTTCTTCAGCCTGCTCCTTCTCTGATTTCTACCTGCTCCTTTCCTCTCTCTCTGTTGCTTACTTTACAACAACTGTCTGCCTTACATTATAGGTGTTACTCCTGATTCTCCTGCCTCTGCCTTCTCCCACTTTGCAAGCCTGTGCATGCTTATGGCTCCAAGTGGTAGCTCTGGTCTCAGCCACTTTCCTGGGCATCTGTATCTCATTTTCACCTGTTGTCTGATTTCACTTCACCCACAACATCCCTAGTTCAGTGTCATCAATAGGTATTACTGAGCATATGTTAGTTGCATGCCTGATGTGAGGAACTTCATACCTTGCTACTTTCTGGTGTCCCTGGGAATGATTGCTGCAAGAAGGGAGTGGAGTGGGTTACAATTTCTGCTTTGCTAGCACCATGTGAAGACTTCTGACCTCAAAGAAGAGACCTCCTTACCTCACTCTCTTAACCCTGAACTTCAGGTACATCCATGTCTCAAGGTGAGACCTCCCTGGCAACCAGACTTTACTATTTCCTAGAAACTACGAGATGCCACATTTCATCCCCAAGATGATCAGAGGAAATTCAAGTCTCACAGGTAATGGATTCCTAAGTATCAAACACAAGCCCACCCACCTGCTGGGCTCAGGCTCTGACAAACAGACAGTGAATAAACCTTGGCTTTGGTGAGAGCCCCTGGAATTGTTTACTGGGCACCCTGCCTTTCCTCATGTTACAGTTGTGCCCAGAGTCTTGTGGTTTCTGCACACATCTTCCCTCTCCACATAATCCCCTTTTACATCTTTATGCAAGTTCCCTCTTCCATGGGATGAGACATTTTACCCTAAACAGAGCACTTATGGTGTCTATTTCACAAATCATTTTTTTTATTTCTAACTAGATGGTAAGGATGAATTTGTTTGCATTGGAGATCTGAGCCTGCACAGAATTCGACATCTCTCTCACTAAATTGTCCCCAATTACTATTTTTTTGGCTAAGAATTTTCACCTTGTTGGCTCTTTTCAAATTTTTATCAATTCTAGCAGGCATTTTTTTCTTGGGGCTATTTGCAGGCAAGAGAGAAATATTTGCTATTTGTGAAGAGTGCTGTGTGAGGGGGAGTGGCAGTGGGGAGGTGATTACCTCCTGTTCCACATACCTGACTTTTGTTCTCACCCAGATACTGCAAAAGGTTACATTCCAATCCAGGTCCCCCAGGGTTTTTGGAAACCAAGGTGCCCACCTTTACAAATGCCAGGCTTCTGCCAAACAATTACAGAGTCTCTGGCTATGAATGTTAGCTCTGCCACCTACTAGGCATGTGGCTAGGACATACTCCTCCAACTTTTGGAACCAGAGTCCTTACCTGGGATAATATCAGTACCCATATCCCAGGTCTGCAGCAATAAGTGAGAAGATGTCATAGACTGCTCAGAATGGTCCCTGACACCCAGTGAGTGATGGTGAATCACAGAGGCCCTGAGTATCACACTGGGGCCAGACTGCCTGCATTGACTTTTTTTTTTTAACAGATTTATTTATTTATTTGAAAGGCAGAGTTACAGGGGGTGGGGAGAGAGAAAGAAAGAGAGAGAAATATATATCTTCCATCTGCTGGTTCACTCCCCAAGTGGCTACAACCACTGGAGCTGGGCTGATCTGAACCCAGGAGCCAGGAGCTTCTTTTGGGTATAGGGACCCAAGAACTTGGGCCATCTTCTAATGCTTTCCTAGGCCACAGTGGGAGTTGGATCAGAAGTGGAGCAGCCAGGACATGCCCATAGGGGATACTAGCACTGCGGTGGTGGCTTTACCTGCTATGCCACAGCACTGGCCCACGTCATTGATAGTTTTTAAAGAATTTTTTAATGATTTATTTATTTATTTGAAAGGCAGAGGGTATGAGAGGGAGAAAGAGAGAGAGAGATCTCCCATCTACTGGTTCACTCCCCAAATGGCTGCAATGGCCAGAGTTGGGCTGGTCTAAAGCCAGGAGCCAGGAGCTTCCTCTGGGTCTCCTATGTGGGTGTTAGGGGCCCAAGCACTTGGGCCATCTTCTGCTGCTTTCCCAGGCGCATTATCAGTGAGCTGGATTGGAAGTAGAGCAACCGGGGCTTGAACCAGTGCCTTTATGGGATGCTGGTGCTGCAGGAGGCAGCTTTAGGCAGCTTTACCCACTATACCACAGTGCCAGCTCCCCTGCATTGACCCTTAACTGAGCTTTTCACTTAGCTCTGTGACTGTTGGTGAATGACTTAACCCTTCTGTACCTCAGTTTTCTCACTTGTAAAACAGAGTAGCTACTTCAGGGAGCTGTTGTAAGACTAAAATGGGTCAATAATTATGCGTAGAGAGACCGATGTTACTATCACTCTTAGTAGTGTTATCTGTTACTATTATTATCCACAAGCTCGAGGTGATTCTCATTGGCTGGGCCCCATGGAAATTCATGGACCAGGTATGTGCAGGGTTGCACCTGAAAAGGGGAGAGAGTGCTACTTTAAGGAGGGACTCAGACTTCCCCTGGACACTGCTAAGTGCTTGAACTTCACTACTCTGGCCTGAAATCTTTCTCTTAGGCAGATGTTCTCTGTTGAGTCTGATCTGTTGCTGCTTAAGCTTTGTTTGAGTGTCTGCCCTCAGCAGTCACAAAACCTAATCCTGTTTTGGCTGCATTTTCTGCTCTCAGCTTGCTCTTCACTGTGAGCTGAAGTCAATGGAAGGGCCCTGTGTACAGTGTCCTGCAAGACTGGACAGTGCCCATGCACAGTGCTACTCAACAGGGCTCGCTGCTGCCATGTCTGCTTTCTGAGTGGTCTCCTAGTAAGGTGCTGTCTGAGCCTCATTTGGATAAACTAATTTTGTAGGAACCTCATTTTCCAGCATCTTCTGCTGTGAGCTGATATAACAGTAATGCCCATTATTACACCTGGAATTTTCTTTTCTTTAAAAGGTGTGGAAGAAATGAGAGTCCCTCAGAGCATCGTCTCAGAGCTCCTGATTCTACCAGGAAGCCAATTATTTAACTGCAGGGTGGTTATGGTTCAGAGAGAAGAGCGTTATTATTCCCACAACTGGTCAACATGAGAAAATCATTCCTGCGTTCTTAGCCTTTACTTTGGAACCCTTTTCGGGGAGGAGCAATGTAGGTTTGTTTAAATTAGTTTTCTAATGATGATGGTAATTGTATGATAATCGAGTAATGACATCCCTCTCCTTTCCTTCCTCCTTTTCTCCCTTCTGCCTTTCCTTTGTCTCGTCCCCTTCTCTCTCTTCTCTTCCCTCTCTCCTTTTTGATAAATTCATCATCCACCCAAGATTGGTACATGTGTTGGGCACAGTGGGTGAATGCAAGAAAAGTCTTATCCACCAGCAAGTTCACAAGGTGTAAAAAGTCCTCCAGTATGTTCAATTTGTAAAACTCTGTTCAACCTTGGAAGTCTCTTTGCACATTATAGATCTCAAAGGAATATTTGTTGAAAATTTACTATGCCAGTCTTCACAGTCAGTCTTAATATATAACATTATTTCTGTTTTACAGTGAAGCAAAGAGAGGGAAATTAAATGCTATTGGATTTTCCATGGATGAGGCACTGCATGGGACTCCTTGCACAGGATTTCTCTTTTCTTTTTATTATCATTAGCACTCATGAAGTCGTTACTGGCGTCAACTTACAGAGCAGTTTTAAACGGGTGCTGGAAGGGAAAATCCTGAGTAAGCTAGAGGCCCTGCTTGCAGAATCACACATGGGGAGAGAACCACACATGCCCTGCCCCATGCAGTTTCCCACAGCATCCAGCTGGGCTGGCTCTCCACCCACCCCCAGCCCAGTCCCTTAGAAGTCCATTGTCAAAGCCAGATATGTTTATTTGACTTTTATCATCAGCTTTGAGGACTGGGGGTTGGAGAGGAAACAAGTAGAAAGAAGCTTCCTGGTTTTCCCTGTGGGTTCTAGAAAACCTCCCAGGAACGATCTTTGCAAGCATTTGAGGAGACTGGCTTTGGGAGGGTCCTGCATACTGCTTCAAGGCTTCCGTGTCTTTTGGGTTGGGCTTCAGGGTCTGTTCCTTTCAGCCATCAGCCTGCAGGGCCCATTCTCCCTCCTCCCTCTCACCCCCAGTCCCCTCCTCTGCTCTGGTTCCTCTGCTCTGTGGGTCTCTGCTCAATCCAGGCTGGAGAAGAGGAGCTGACGCTGCTGGCAGGGAGGAGTAACGGGCATGTTCCTTAGCCAGGCCACCCTGTGTGCAGAGACTGTCAGTGCTAATCATCTGTGGCTTTGAACAGAATTGAACTGTCATAGTGGAAAGTTACTTGTAAATAAAGCCAGTGAATAACGATGTTGAAATACGCACTGCCATCTTTCAGTGTTCACTTTCCTTGCTTTCTCAGGAGGGACCCAGGCTGTCGTGGATTGTCAACAGAAATCCTAGTTCAGTACGAGCATTTATGATTAAGCCTCTGAATTTGACTTTAATCAGCTACTCTCCTGCCTGCCCGCCCGCCCGCCCACCCTCCTTCCCTCCCTCCCTCCCTCCCTCCTTCCTCTCTTTCTCCCTCTCCCGCTCTCTCCCTCCTTCCCTTCCCTCCCTTGCTTCCTTGCTAGGACAAGACTGTCACGAATGCTGCTAAATATCCTACCATGCTCTCATCACAACAAAGAAACACCTGTCCCAGTGTCCACAGTGCCATGGCGGGGAAATTCTGCTATTGAGTATAAACCAGGGACCTCATAAGACTTGTGCGTGAATTGCCAGATTGTTTTCTAAGGTCATTCTATGAATTCATACCTAGCTGGTAGTATGCAAGAGCTCTCACCCAACCCCATTTTACAGATTAAACATATGAGGCTTTGGAGAGGTGTGGCATGACTTGCACTAAGAGATGGAATGACTGGGACACTAATAAAGCTTTGACAAAGCCACAGGTTTTATATCTCCCCAGAGGAAGATAAGAACAGTCCTTCCATCCAAACAAGATTTACAAACTTTCTATTCTGTGCCAGGAACTAGGCTTCCTGCCCATGTGTTCTAACTTTCCTCACACTGTACAAATTAGTCTGAGAGGCTGGCAAGGCACATAGCATAGCCTGGGCTTTAAAGTCAGATGGAGCTGGTGTTGGCCCTAGAACAATTGTTTACTAGCCCTGAACCTTAGTAAATAATTTGAGTTGTCTAACTTCCAGTTTCTCATCTGTGAATTGGGAGCCTATTAGATCCATACCACAGCACTGTGATGGAAATAAGGCCACAGGTGACCCACAAATACTAGCTGTCATCATTGTCATGGTCACTCTCATATACCGTGTCAGGAGGATGGTCTCAGAGATCAGGTATGGTGCAAAAGATCACGGCTACTGCGTGGTAGAGCTAGACTTGAACTCAGGTCTGTCTGGCTCCAGAGTTCACCTCATTTCAGCTGCATCGGGTGGCCTTCCTGAGGGGGGAAGATTCCTACCCCATCCACTAATTTGCAGGGTAGAGAAGCTCCTATGAATCGTTGAAAGTCACAATTCATGAAATACTTTTAAGTAACAAATTTTAATTGTCTCATGAATATTAGTAACTCAACTAAGTAATACAAATGTTTCCAACATGTCAGTGCCCTGGGACCTGCTGAAATTCAGACAGGGCTGAGCTGTGATTAGAATATGGACTGCATGCAATGATGATCCTAGAACCTGCAGACAACTTGTTCTTCTATAATTTAGCAACTTCTCCTTCTCGATAGCTGTTAATAATCTGCACCACCACGGAAGACAAACCAGCTGAAACCTACTGCCGGCACAAAAATCACCAAGGTTGAGTTAGTGGTTTCCCAATGAATGATGCTGGGCTTCCTACCCCCCTGTCTGCCATCATGTCCTCCAATTTCTCCTCCCTTGCTCCCTCCCCCTGGGAAGACATTTGTCTTCAGCGGCTGGCAATGAGGCATTTGCCATTACATGCATTCTGACACATTTTACATATGCTCCAAGAAGCTGAGGCTAAATTACACTGGTGAGTTATTAAAAACAGCTCTCAATGCTATTATTATTTATTGCATTTCCAACTCTCGGCAGCAGCTCATTACACTGCTTAATCTTGTATTTTTTTTTTAATTCCCCACCCTGAAATTAATTCTCCCTGCAATGAGTAAGCAAGGTCAGCCATGCTAAGCACTCTTTGGGAAACAGAGCTTGGATTCTGGGAGTTTGATGGACAGCCTCTGTCTCCCTCACATGGAAAATGGGTGCCTCTGTTCTGAAGAGCCAACCGAGGGAGTTCTCCAATTGTAGGTCTCACCCTGCCGTTTTCTATCAAGCAGTCTCATGGCTGCCATCATATATATACAGCAGAGTTGCAGACAGAGAGTGGTCTTCCATCTGCTGGTTCACTCCCCAAGTGGCTGCAATGGCTGGGGCTGGGTCGAACCGAAGCCAGGAGCTTCTTCCAGGTCTCCCACATGGGTTCAGGGGCCCAAGGACTTGGGCCATCTTCTACTGCTTTCCCAGCCCATATGGATCAGAAGAGGAGCAGCTGGGACTCAAACCGACACTCATGTGGGATGCCGGTGCCACAGGTGGGAGCTTAGCCCACTATGTCACAGCACTGGCCCCCGTCGACTGCCATCTATAGGGTCATTGAAGGTCCTCTGGGAGTTGGCCCCTGCCTGTCCCCCGGTGCATCTCTCATGGCCCTACCTTGGGAGTATTTCTTCCCACTTCCATGAAATCCTACACTTTGATTTACTGTAGCCCTTGGTACATTGGATTTCCTTTCTGTTATGTTGTGAATTGTTTGAGAGTAAGGGTCCATCTTAGCTGTTACGCTCCCAGGAGAAGGCCTAGCACAGAGTAAGTGCTTCAAGAATAAAGAACCCCCCCCCCCCAAACTGAAGCAATATGGTAGAGCAGAAAAAGACTAGGCTCTTGAATTAGGCATCTGTTCATTTACTCAACAAATATCAATTGGGCATCAGTTATGAGCCAGGTGTTGTGCTAAGTACTAGGGACACAGTGATTAGAAATCAATAGTCACACTGCTAATGGCCTAAGGCAGGGGATTAATAATAATAACACAAGTGTATGGTAAGCTGTGGTAAATTCTATAAAGGACAAATAGGGGTATGAAGACAGACATCAGGACAGTCCAGGCAGAAGTTGGTGTAGAAAGTTTCAACAAGGATGTCTACTTGAGCTAAGAGCTGAAGGATGAACAGGCATTAGCTAGATTGTAGGGTGGAGCCAAAATATATCTGAGCAAAGGGATAGCATGTGCAAAGGTCCTGAGGTGAGCATGGGTCTGATTGTTGAAGAGATATCCAAGAACAGACCAAGGAGCAGTCCTTAAGTACAAAAAGTGGGTGAGGCAGAGGGGCCATGGCAACAGACAACACTGCTGCGTTACTCAGGAGTCAGGCTGTGTAGACTCTTGTGGATCATGTTAAGGGTTTGTCTAGTCTGGGCACAATGGATTCCAATCAAAGGAACAACATCATGACTTTGTGTGTTTGAACATGTCTGCAATGTAGAAAACAGAGTGAAGGGGGACAAGGTACACAGAGGGTATGTTCCTACAGGCTGCCTCAGATAACAGTGGCAAGATGGAGTTAGTGACTAAAGGATGACGTGGCGGTGGACACCTTTCAGAAGTTCTCAGGGAGACACCCGGACCCTGTGTGAGGTTCACACACCCACTCTGGGATGCACCCTCTTCTGCTGTGGGAGCTCACGCTGGGGAACACTCAGCCTTTCCTGGGACAACCGCGTTGCGGGCCTCGGGTTTAGAGCACACCTCCCAGTGGCAGTACCTGAGCTCGGGCTAGCTTTGTGATTTATATTTATGCCTCTTGGGTAGATTGGTCAGAGACTGAGGCCTTACTTGATTCTTACTTCTCGGCATTGAAAGGGTTAAGTGAGCTCCAGACTACACTCAGTTTGCTAGCTGGGGAAGAGTGGGACCTGGCTCATCTCTCCATTTCTTCCACCCACAGACACCCCTCCACTTGTCCATCCACCCGCACACCCAACCCTTTGTGCGTGACTCTGTCTCTCCATCCCTTCATCCATCAATGTAAGCACCCATACATTAATTCATCCATGCAGGCATCCATCCATCTGTCCATCCGCCCATCCAGCCAGCCTTGTGTCCATCTGTCCCTCCTTCCCTCACCCCCTCTATCCATTCGGCCCTGCATGAATGCATCTCCGTGCATACATCCAACAAACACCACTGAGAAACTGCGGGAGGAGGGTCTAGAACTTGGTCTCATGATCCCTGATACAGGACATAGTCCACCTGACCCACATCTGTCCACCATGAGTTAGTATCTGTCAGCTGTGGCCAAGGGGCTGGAGTTGGGTGCAGACACTGGCACACAATTTTGTTCTTTCAGTTCTCTGGTTGCTAAAGTGGAGCCCCAGGCAAATCCTGCATTCTTCTCTCCCGATTTAATTGGCCCATTATTTTAAACTTTTGTAGATAAGGGAATAAAAAAGTCAGTGGAATATTGTATTCATCACATTCAAATTAATATGCTTCATTACCACAAAGACAAGGAGTGTAGTTGCAATATTTTCTTAAAACTTTTAATTGAATAGAGCACGGGAGGGGGAAAAGTGGAAATGGAAACCACCAAGCTCAGATGTTGTTTTTCACTTTCTCAAAACGTGTGCTGTGTGTGATCTACTCATCTCATTAGTGTTAATTATGAACTAAAATAAAATGGCATTTAACACTGTGCCGAGACTTTAATTAAAGCAGAATCTTCTTACCAAGGAACTCCCTAAAGTCCAGGACGGGTCTTCTAAGATGGCGCGACCTCCTGCTGGGCCTGTGTTAGCCCCACGTCTTCTCCCCCGCTGCCAGAAGGCTGCAACACCCGTCCATCCGTCCGTCCGTCCGTCTGTCCGTCCACATTTTCAACAACTAAACTCTAAATTAATTTAGTTAAAATGAGTTGGTAATTATCATGATATTTGCCATTTTAAATATATGCATCTTTGTATAGCACCAGGAACACAGGGAACATTCAAGATGGGGTGGTTAATAGTGTTGTACACATTTCTGATTTGATCCTCGAAAGAGTTTCAGCAAGTGAGGACAAATGATTATTATTATATCCATTTCAAAGGAAGTAAAACTGAGGCCCAAAAAAGATTTGGAAACTTTCCCCAGATCAAATTGACTGCTTGTTTTGCTTTACAGTGCTGAGCTAGAAGAAGTATTCTGGATTATCTAAACTCATTCATTGGTCCATTCATTCAACAATGCTCACCGAGCCCATGAGCTCTCTCCAGCCACCTGCATAGATCCTGATCAGGCTCAGGATCTCATAGGCTCAGTGGGGTAGGCAGATCATTGACTAGAGATGACAAAACAGTAGGATGGGCAGTGAGGAAGAGAAAGTGAGAAGGCTGTGGCATCATAGTCAGGGACACTAGGCTCATCCTGGGCATCTAGAAAGAATTCCCCGAAGGAGGCAAGGCTAGTGGAACAGTTTCCTCCAGATTTCCTGTAGGGATCGAGTCAGAACAGTGGCTTAATGGAATGTCTTCTAGAGACTGTGGCAACCCCAGGCCTAGCTTCCCAGCAGCAAACATGGGGCAGGGTCCATCTAGACAGATTGCAGGTAGCCCTCCATCAAACAGCTGGCAGACATCTCCCCTGAGCCGCCTGACATCAAGCTCCAAGGGTCATGTTGAAACATCAGTGGCTCTCACAGACAAGGAACTGGTAAACATTTGCATTCCCATCCCCCCCGGCCATGGGTCCCAAACTCTGATTCTTGGACCCCAAAACTTGAGCCGTGCATGGCGACTGCCGTGGGCTCCTCCTGCAATGCCCACAGCCACTTTATTTAGAGGAAACTTCAATATAAGACAGCAGCTACTGATCTGGCCAGGAACCCAGAGACTTCTGAGGCTGGCATGGTGCTAGGGCAATCAGTCCACTCACCGAGAGCAGAAGAAGTCTGCAAGCTGCCTTCCTGTGCCATACAGCAGAGTCAGCTCTTGGACCCAGTGCTTTGAACTCTAATCTGGTGATGCGTCCCCTTACAGCCCATCCTAGTAGGGAGACTGTAAGTTCTTTAGTGAAGTTCTCCTGTACTAGGTGGGAGACGAAGATGCTAAAAGAATAACTCTTGCTTCCTGCTTGCCCAATCCTTGCCCTGTTTACCTACTCCCTTCTCATGGCCAGGAGCCTCACTGTATGGCCACTGTCTGTGACTTGCCTGTTAGCTCAGTCCTTCAGAGGTTTCTCCTCTTAAGATTAACTTTTAGGGACAAGGGAAGCAATTGAAGGAAAAAGCATAACTTGCTTTCTGGCCTCCCCACATCTATTTTGATTTCCTTTAGGGATGAAACTTGGGAACCAGTGACCAGTCCAATCCTTGGACTCTCTCATTGTGGTGACTGGTTTGGGGATGGACATACAGCAGATCAGAGCCAATGGGAGTCTGTGATGCTTTGGAGTCCAGATGGTATGAGTCGATACATTCTTTTGTTTAGGTAATTTGGGGTTGGCTTTTCTGTTACTTGCAACCTATGTGTCCTAAATGATGGTACTAATTGTGTGCCTACTCTGTGCCAGGACTGTTGTGAATCCTTACATTTGGGAACTTATTTGGTATTCACAGCAACCTTATGGGTCAGGCAATATGTATTGTTGTCTTTGCATTAGGCCCAGGGAGGTGAGATAACGTGTGGAATGAAGGTAGTTGACTCAGTGTGTTTTGTGTAACTGAATAACACAGACTGGATAACTTATGCAGAGTAGAGATTTAGCTCATAGTTCTGAGGTTTGGGAAGTCCAGCAGCATAGCACTGGCATCTAGTGGGGGCCTTTTTGCTGGTAGGGACTCTGCAGAGTCCTGAGGTGGCTCAGAGCATCAGATGGCAAAAGGGGGCTGATCCCAAAGACAGAGCAAAGCTGGTTCTTATACCAGATCCATTCTTGAGATAACCCATTGACTCATTAATCCACGCATGGATTAATTCATTCAGAATTCTCATGACCTAATGACCTCTAAAAAGTCCCACCTGGTCCTGCCTCTTATTAATTCACAATAGGGCTTACATTTCAACCTGAGTTTTGATGGAGACACTCAAACCGCAGCAGCAGCAAAGGCAAGGCATGCAAGTGAGAGAGCCAGTATCTGACCCTGA
This sequence comes from Oryctolagus cuniculus, assembly GCF_964237555.1. NCBI lineage: Eukaryota > Metazoa > Chordata > Mammalia > Lagomorpha > Leporidae > Oryctolagus > Oryctolagus cuniculus. Next base: position 57,494,030 of record NC_091437.1, on the reverse strand, counting down.
GCAGCTTGGTTTTAGAGCCCAAGTTCTTGGCCACAATGGGACACTGGTCCTGAGCAGCTACTCTTCTAAGCCCCAGTCCCTGAAGACCTTCCTTGCTGGTCCTCTAGAGAGACAGTGCCAAACTCGGGCCAGTTCCTGGGAAGGACCAGACCCATGCCAGGAGCTCTCTATGGGGAAGCTTGTGCAAATTCGACTCTCCCATGGGCCAGCTGCCACACATGGGGTCTATTTCCTTGGCTTACTGTAATTATAATAATCAAAGTTCCTGCTTTTGTAATGCCTGCCACTTGCTGGGCCCTCCTTTAAGTACTTTGTACACACAGATCTCATTTCATCCTTAGAGCATAGGAAAGTGAGGTCGACCACCCACTCAGGTTCACAGAACCAGGAAGTCCCACCTCAGGGCCTACTGGAGGTCATACCTTGGGACCCTGCCAAGTCCCCACCAGCAAGAAGGCCCTGACTCCTGGCCTCCTGGGCCTGTGATCACCTGGAGGGAGGAGCGGGTGGGGACACAGAGAACAGACCACCCAAGAAAGGCTGAAATGACACCTCTGCTCCAGCCACAGTTGCTGGGGCAGGGAAGCAAACCAGTCCCCCATAATATTCCTTGTTCTGGTGGAAGTACAGAAAAGATTTCTGGACAGCCAGCAATCAGCCAAAAGGCCCTGACGGAAACACCCCAGAGTGCTAACAGGGCCTTCTCTGCCTGTGGTGTGACTGGGGATACTTGTTTTCATCCATACTCTTTCATTCATTTGCTGAACTTTCCACAGTCACGATCGAGACTGACTTTGATACTCATAAAACAAAGTAGCAGTTTTCTATGAAAATGAACACGCAATTCTCCAATTACAGGAATCAGAATTCTTTGGAGAAATGGCTGACGCCAAAGCTGGGGAAGCAAATGCACAAAATGAGCCCAGGGCATCTTGTAGTGCCAGTAAGTAAGGAAGTTCTCGGAGGTACACACAGAGAGACACAAACACACACACATGCAGATGCACAAAGAGACACACACAGGCAAACACACAGACACACCCACACTCACACACACACCCAAAAGAACTCTCTCAGTGACAGAGATATGCCAAAGGGACACAGGTGCAAACTGAAAGAGCTCCCAGTGGCCCAAATTGGAATAATCTGTGCAAGAAGATAAGTAAAATAATGCTGGCCCATACCCCAGTGTGAGTGTGGGCCCTGCAGAGTGACTTCCTTCCGAAGAGTACAGTGTGAGATGGCGGAGGGAGTTAATCTCCCCAGTGGGGAAAGCTGGCAAACACTGCCTCCACCAGGTGATCCAGGCCAACATCGACCACGACAGAGTCACAGTGGCCTCCCTTCAAACCATGTGACGTGAAGAGCGTTTACCCTGTGGTCTTCCTACCCAAACCCATAACCCCAGTCTAATCACGGAGGAGGGACATTCACGGAAAATCTGCACAGGAATTTCTTAAAACCGTCAAGATCATCAAAACAAAGGAAAGTCTAAGAAACTGGTCAGAGCCAAGAGGAGTGTGTGGTGTCCCGGATGGAATCCTGGGACAGAAAAGGGACATTAGGGAAAGGCAAGACAATCTGAATTCATTATGGACTCTAGTTAATAATAGCTGAACAATACTGGTTCATTAACTGTGACAGGGCTAATGCAAGCCCTTAATAAGAGGGAAAATGGGTCTGTGGTATATGGAACTCTAGGTGGCACCTATGTGGTTTTGCTGTAAATATAAAGCTACTCTGAAATGAAAAGTTTATTTTGAAAAGTTGGATGGGAATGCAGGCTGGTGGGAGCAGCTCATCAGGACGATGTCTCAGACCCAGCTTTGCGTGGGAAGTGGCTTAATTTCCAGCGAGCTTGCCTTTTGTTTCTTAGAAAAATCTAGATTTCTGTAAATAAATCTGGCTGCTGAACTGCAGAGGAACAGGCCTATTGAATGTAACTGGCCTTCCGCAAGTCCCATCGGGGGGCTGGTGGCAGTTAGATTCATTAACTTGGCATTTTCTAATGATTAACACTGATCAATAACCCACTGGGTCCGGTCCTGAAATCAATTGCCCCATTAATGAGAATGAAAGCACCATTTTATTATCCAAGCCCTGAACCTTTTGCAGAAAAGGCTTCTGGGGTTTTGGGCTTCCTTCTGTTCCCTTTGCTGTATATCAGGTTAATTAAAACTCCCACTCAGGTCTCCCAAGCTTTGTGCCCGTGACTTGCAACAAAATTAACTGTAGGGAAATACTTTTAGAAAAACGGGTTAGTGGCTTTCCCCAGTTAGCCAGTCAGTGAAATCTGACCAAGGATCTACTCAGTGTTTAGGTCACTGCTTCAATGCCACCTTCTTAGGTGGACCCCTTGACCACTGGCCTAAAACATCAGTGCCCTGTGCCCTCTGGCCACTGGCTTTTACCACTACCAGGTCTTGTATTTAATATGTTTATTGATTTTTTCTTCTTGCTTTGTCTCCCCGCCAAAGTGTAATCCCCATGAGGTCAGGACCTTGCCTGTTCATCCAATGCCTTGCATACAGCAGTTGCTCAATAAATAGTGTTGAAAATAAGAATGCTAGACAGAGGACTGTTAGATCCTGGGGGAAATGGAAATGAATGAGACCCAGACTCAGCCCTCCAAGACTCCATGGTGCAGTGGGGGAGGTGAACTCTACACGGGCTATTATAATACAGAGAGGGAAATGCTAATTGTGGGGTTGGGGTATTGAACAGGTGTTGGGAGGTATAGGAAAGATTTCCCAGGGGAAGGGGCCTCTAAGATGACTCAGGCTGAGTTGATATGCACCAAAATAAATAAGTGAAACTTTAAAAAGGAAAAGGGAAAAGAGCTCTTGGGGCATGGAGGGCAGGAGAGAGGACAGGGAGCATGAAGAGGAGCTGATGATTGGAATGCAGAGTGGAGGAGAAAGTCACAGGGTGAGGCTAGAGATAGGGCAGGGGGCAGACCACAGGCCTTGGCGATGCCTGGCTACCACAAAGTATACCATCTGAAAAGTGATGGGTGGGGGGCATGGGTGGAGGTGACTCTTCCTGGAGTATGTGCCAGGATTATTAGAGGATAGTGTGGACAGGATTGAAGGAAGGTATGGACAGAGCCGGAGGAGAGTGTGGGTAGTATTGGATGGGGGTATGGACAGAGTTTGAAGGGGTGTAGACAGCCTTGGAGGGAGGGCAAAGAGAGCACACAAGTTCAAGTGGGTGAGTTCAGAGATGTGATGAGACAGCATGGTGATGTCCGTGGGGCCATGGCAGATGGGGGGAGGGGAGAGGAAGGTCACTGAAGACTGTCAGGAGATGAAGTGCATCTAGCAGAAGTGGACCCAAGGGAGAAGTAAAGTCAGCTATAGAAAAATAGAAGCTATGTTTCAGCCTGAAATTGCCTTGCTGCCTATAATGTATCTGTGTTCGGTAAATGCTGGCTGTAGTCACTTAAGAGTTGGCTCATGTCCACTCCTGACTGGAGTTCAGGTCTCAGGAAGAAGCTTCTGCATATTTTGGTGGCCAGGCCTGGGAACAGGGAGTGACTCTGTGACTGTTGGACTAAGACTCACAAGTAAAATTGTATGTTGCATGCACTGAGGGGAGACCCAAGAATTAGAAGCCAGGCTTGGGATGACACACAGGCACCTCAAGGGCAGGTTGGGGTTGGCAGTCTGTGGCATTCAGTAGGGCAAGGGGTCAGCCTAGATAGCCCATCATTACTTATGGGCTTCTAAATAAGCAAGTGGTGGATGAATGAACCAGTGGGTAGGCTGTAACAAATGCTTTTATGTGGAATTGCAAGGGGTAAGTGTATTGTGTAGGGCTGCTGGAACAATAACCCATGTACTGTTGGCTTCCGCTCCCCTCCCTTTTTTTTTTTTTTTTGACAGGCAGAGTGGACAGTGAGAGAGAGAGAGACAGAAGACAAAGGTCTTCCTTTGCCGTTGGTTCACCCCCCAATAGCCGCTGTGGCTGGTGCACTGTGCTGATCTGAAGCCAGGAGCCAGGTGCTTCTCCTGGTCTCCCATGTGGGTGCAGGGCCCAAGCACTTGGGCCATCCTCCACTGCACTACCTGGCCACCGCAGAGAGCTGAACAGGAAGAGGAGCAACCGGGACAGAATCTGGCGCACCGATTGGGACTAGAACCTGGTGTGCCGGTGCCACAAGCGGAGGATTAGCCTATTGAGACTTGGTGCCAGCCAACCACCCCTTTCTTGATCCCAAGCTCAGGGAAGTCCCTTGCTGAAGGCCCAAGGCAGAGGCGCAGGACCCACATGCAACCACCACGCACACAGAGCTCCACTCCTGCTCACCCAAACCAATCTTGCATAACACAATCTCCATTATTCACTAAGACCTAGAACCATGGCATTAACAAGGATCCTAAATGCCATTCAATATCGGAGGGAGAGACAGAATGTTGTGATGAATGGGACATTTCAAGTCATGCATGTCAGTGTACACACACGGAAAACACCCATGCGCCCCCCTGTCCATGAACATGCACTTCAAGGGAACACACACACACACACACACACACACACAGAAACCCAAACGTGGGCTATCTCTACATGCTGCACATCACTGGGTGATCCACATAGGTAAACTCTAGCCTTATCTGATCTCTCCCTGAGCTCCACACTCACCCCATCAGCCATTGACTCAATATCTCCTCCCCTTGGGTGGCTAATGGGCAGCAGACATATCACAGGTCCAAACCCAACCCTGCATTTCCGTCTCATCAAACTTGCTCCTCAGCATTGCTTCCCGCGTCAGTTCCATCCTGTCCAACACCTAGGTGTCCACTGCGAGTCCCCTCTCCCCTTCACCCTTCCAACCCCATGCAAACTCGCTGCTGTCTTCTCCTCTAAGGTACACCCCAAGTCTCTCTGTGACTCTCGGTTGGTTCTCCAGCAGAGTGAGGGTTCCCTGTGCGCAGCCGGCCCTGTGCTGGTTGCATGTCTGGGTCACAGAGAAAGCAGGATCGGCCGGCGCCGCGGCTCACTAGGCTAATCCTCCGCCTAGCGGCGCCGGCACACCGGGTTCTAGTCCCAGTCGGGGCGCCGGATTCTGTCCCGGTTGCCCCTCTTCCAGGCCAGCCCTCTGCTGTGGCCAGGGAGTGCAGTGGAGGATGGCCCAGGTGCTTGGGCCCTGCACCCCATGGGAGACCAGGAAAAGCACCTGGCTCCTGGCTCCTGCCATCGGATCAGCGCGGTGCGCCGGCCGCAGCGCGCCGGCCGCGGCGGCCATTGGAGGGTGAACCAACGGCAAAGGAAGACCTTTCTCTCTGTCTCTCTCTCACTGTCCACTCTGCCTGTCAAAAAAAAAAAAAAAAAAAAAAAGAAAGCAGGATCAAGGGCAGCCGTGAGCAGGGTCTGCTGTGGCCTGTGGGGCGTGGAGCTGCATGGAGAGGGCACAGCTGGCTGGCGGTGGGGGTCTGGGTGGTCAGGAACACAGAGCTCCACCTTGGTGGGACTCTGGGGGCTGCTGGAGGAGGAAGCAGGCATGGACTCATTTCACCCTCTCCCTTCTTTGGGCTTCTCTAGCCTGGAGGTAGATCCCAGGAGCAGAGGTGGGATCTTGGGACCTGGAGACTTGATCTCCCCTCATGCTGGGTCCTTAGCTGCCACCTGCTAGTCAGAGAGAGCCATAAGAACAAACATCATGCACTGGGCTTCTCCTCCCAGCGACCATAAATCAAAAGTGCCACACTCTGAGCCCCAACTGGCACTGCCCTGTGATTGACTTTAAGCAGACAAATGATGTTTTGTACAAAAATCATTTTCTTTTAAATATTAAGGGAAAAAGTTTTCCATTTTCTTTGGTGTGGCTTTTATTATATCTCGAGGGCAGAGACTTCCAATTTGAAAATGGAAATCAATGAGAAACATGATTGAATTTTGGAGGCACGGTTTCACAGCCAGCAGCTTTGGATGTGCCAGAAGTTCTGAGGGTTAGAAATATGAGTCATACTGGCATTTTGAGGACTTGAAGAGTCACGGGTCTACAGCTTCCCTAGAAGCTAACTTAGAGCCCAGCGTCACTTCCAGTTGGGGATGTTCTGTTCGTTGGGGCCTAGGCAAGTCTTAGGATGCGCTTTCCTCCTTGTACCTTTTTTTTTTTTTTTTTACAGGCAGAGTGGACAGTGAGAGAGAGAGAGAGAAAGGTCTTCCTTTGCCGTTGGTTCACCCTCCAATGGCCGCCGCGGCCGGCGCACAGTGGCCGGCGCACTGCACTGATCCTAAGCCAGGAACCAGGTGCTTCTCCTGGTCTCCCATGGGGTGCAGGGCCCAAGCACTTGGACCATCCTCCACTGCACTCCTGGGCCATAGCAGAGAGCTGGCCTGGAAGAGGGGCAACCGGGACAGAATCCGGCGCTCTGACCAGGACTAGAACCCGGTGTGCCGGCGCCGCTAGGCGGGGGATTAACCTATTGAGCCACGGCGCCAGCTTCTCCTTGTACCTTTTGGTCATCCGCCTCCCACCAGAGGCATGCATGGAGACAGCAAAGTGGGCTCCTGGGCCTGAAGAAGCAGCACGAAGTGGCTGAGGGCTGGGAATGTCCAAATGGCTCAGCCCTGGGGGAGCCTCCTGGGACTTTGCCATCACCTTGTGGAGGAGTTTGCCAAACCAGGGGTGGCCTGGAGGAAGGTACAGGCGTGACTCACCTGTCTGGAGACTACTGGAGCGTGAAAGATACACAGCTGCTCTCCGGGCCACTGCTTGGGCTGGGGAGGAGGAGGAGGAGAGGAAAGGGGAGAGGAGCAGACAAAGACCTTGACTTCCTCTTCCTCCCATCCTAACAATATCCCGCCGATGATTCCATGGCAGAATCAAAGATGGTCTCAAAATCTGGGCTCAAGTCTGTCCTGTCATCTGGAATACGGGCTGCCTGGGACTGCTTTCACCATAGAAGTTCCAGGAAAGCGGCACTGTGCCAGCCATGGGTCTGGCCTTTTAAGACAGTTGGTGGTTTCTGCCTTTGGCTTAGACCCTGAGCGGCTACATAAAAGGCCAGACGCCTGGAAGGAAAGGGGCTCAGCTGTGCCCAGGCCCCAGCTCTCCCAATCAAGGCATTAGACAAGTGAAGAACGCCATCTTGGACTCAGCGGAATTCCATGGCGTGACCTGAGACAACACCGCTCAGAGCGCAAGAAGGACTCAGCTGTACCCACCCTGAATTCCTGACCCACGGCACAGAAAGAACAATGCATCGTGGCTGTTTGAAGTCGTTGTTTTTGGAGGTAGTCAGTTGTATAGCAACAGAGAAGAAGGAGACCTTCCCACGGGTGGAACCGGGCAGAAGGCAGCTGCCATGGAACCAGGAAAGCACAGGCGGCAGGGGCAGGTCCTGAACTCAGAATGCACGTGCATTCTAGCTTATGTCTTCACCCCTGGCATGGGCGTTGATTCTTCCAAGAAAAATGGGAAGGCAGTGCTACTCTGGGCCTGGCCCATGTCAGCTCCCTGTCAGCTGGAGCTGCTGCCTGTTGGCAAGACAGGCTTCCCCGTGACCCAGGACATGGAGAGGTCATTTCTTCCTTGACCTCACTCCTCAGCTGCGCTGCTCTGCCTGCTTCGGGAAGGTGAGATGTTGTGCAGACAGACCACCCACAAGCTTTCTTCCACACACAGACATTTTCTAATTTTCTGTCATGTGGCAGAATCATCGGTCAACGAGCAAGATGACTGACTGCTCTGAGGGAGACTTGTTGCCCAAATAGGGTTTTCCCCAACAGTAAGAACATGGTAATTGAACATTGTTGCCTCAAGCACATGTCAACTCACAGAGCTCCATGCAAATCAGAAGCAAAGTGGAAATAAGGCTACGTGCCCATTCTTTACCCACTGAAAGCCCGGTTTCCCCTCTACTCTGCCACACCAGGGAGGGCCAGGAGCAGGCTGGGCGCCCTGAAACTGGGGAGGAAGTCAGCTCGTTAGGTCTCTATTTTCTCCAGTCAGCCCATCAACACAGTACATCTTGGACCTGCCCTAGTGATGGGGGGTGTAGTAACTGCTGTTGGCCTTTGGAGATTGGAGCCATATCACGCTTCTCTGGTGATGATTTAATACACGCAGATTCAGCCAGAGTGACACTGGAGGTGGGGGGGGGACTGGGCTCTGCAGGGCTGCCGTGTGACCCCCGTGTCAGCATTAATCTGAGCATGCACTGACCACATGTTGCTTTCATACCACGTGGCCCCCAGTGCACGCCAACTTCTTCATCCTGTGCACAACTAAAGAATGAGAAACGTCTCCTAACGTTGGAGAGAAAATTCATTTCGTTGAATGTGTTTTGAGTTAGTATATTTACATACATTATATTTTAAGGATGATTTAAGGGGTTTCGAGGATAATTTTGACTGCATCCAGTGTTTAATCTTTTGCGCTACCTCTGGAGTCACTAAAGTCATTATTTTCTAATCTACGTCACCCAGCTAACTTACACTCCCTTATTTTGATAAGTGATAAGGATGCAAACTTGATCCTGGCTCATTTTTGGGTTGTTCTGAATTTCAGATTAGCATCTTCCCAAATAATGGTTTTAAGATACATATTATAAATGGAGTTCAGAACCAAGTGGTGTTAATGTAGTCCTACATTTTCTCACTCTATTCTAAAAAGCATAAAGAAAATTTGCGTTCACAACATTAATCACATAATGGTAGCAAGGAGGGGCATGTACCTAAATGTGACCTTACTGACTCCAAGGATACTTAGGAAATCATATTGATTTTTGCCAACATATGGCTAGCCGAACTTAGTCACAGGTGGACTTGAGTTGTATGCAGAGCCTTGATAGGCAGGTAAATCATGGGTAATATCTACATAGGAAAGAGTAACGAGCAAATCCAACTGTAGCTGGACCAAGTACTTTGTTCTAAGTCATATGTTTTTCCCTAATTAAGTTCATTAATATTCATGAGTAAATCATTATATATATGAATTTCCTACTGTAATGACACAGATGCAGGCAAACCTCTCCCTTTTAAATAAGTATCCAGCATCAGAGTGCAGCATGATTTGCCCATGACTAGAATCGTGCATACAATTTGTGAATTTATTATGTCTCCGTGGGCATGCCAGGAATGTGAGCTCTGCCAGCGTTTCTGTTGCATTTTACCCTCTGGGGCACTCCCTACAGCACTGGATTACAGTGCCTGGCACATAGTAGGTGCCCAGCAATTCTCAACACGTGGTAAAATGTGCCCCAGTGATAGCATGAATCTTCCAGCGAAAAAGAGCACAGAGAAAGGCGGGTCCCAGCAGTCACAGGAGCAGGGCAGGCTTCTTGGAGCACATGGGTCAGAGCTGAGTCCCGGAGGAGTGGTAGGTCAGCTCTGGTGGGAGGTGGGACAGAAGGCATCTCAGGATCAACAGAGGGAAAGGCAGAGAGAGGCAAAGGTGCAGAGCCAGGAAACACAAGGATGATGTGACCTCTGTAGACGGCACAATGGTTGGGTCAGGCTTAGCTTGTTCTTTGTTAGGAAATGTCCTCCCTCAATTGAAGTGCTTTTAGCCAAAATTGCAATATCCCTACAATATGAGCTCACTCCCTGGTGGGCAGAAGCTCAAGGCAAAGTGAGACCTTGCAATCTTTTTCATGGAATGTGGAGCAGAAATGAAGTTATCAATTCATCTCTCTCTGGGAGGCCAGGCTGGAGCCGTTGTGGTGATCATTTTCTGCCAAGGATACAGGTTGAGTGTGCTTTATCCAACATTCTTGGGACCAGGGGTTTTGCAGATTTTTCTTTGATCTTGGAAATTTGCATATTCATAAAGAGATATCTTGGGGGTGGGATGCAAGGTTAAATATGAAAATCACTAATGTTTCATACCTAAATCATGTAGCCTGAAAGTAATTTTGTACAATATTGCAAATAATTTTGTGCAGGAAACAGTTTCATGGCGTGGAATTTTCCACTTGTGACTTTAGGTTGGCATTAAAAAATTTCAGATTTTGGATTTCAGATTTTCAGATTAGGAATACTCAATTTGCACTGGGAAAAATGATAGCACATTTATATGTAAAGAAAAGGAGAGAGCGAGAGCGAAAGAGAGAGAGAGAGAGATGCTTGAGCAGGTGCCTCCTGGGGGGGGCACCTGCCATCCTACATCTGTATGCCTCTTAGAAGTTGTTGTCATCTTATCTGGCATTAAGTTAGAGACCTTTTATGTGTGTCCATAGCATAAGGCAGAATTGGGCAGGGAAGGCCTAACAAATTATGTGTCTCACAGAACCACATTTTTATGGGGATGCTGAAAAGAGAGGAGGAGGACGCAAAGGAGAAGACACATTCATTACACTCTTCCTGCACTTGGCCAAGGAAGGTCATTGACCTCACTACACTTGGGAAGCCAAACACCAGCTAGGGGCCTCTGCCCAGCCAGGGGGAGAGTTTCTCCCTTTCCCCACATACAAGGGTTGAGGTGCACCAACGCTCTTGGCTAGTCTTGGAGGAAAAGAGGCCCAGTTCTGGGCTATCTTTATTCTACTAACTTCGCAATGGTTCTTGTCTCCATTACAATACTGCCTACTGGGGATTCCTACCTCTGCATGTCCGGTGCTCTCTCCCCTTGGGGTGGGTGGAAGCAGGTCTGGCCTTTCACTCCTTCACTCCACTTGTCCCTGTCTTCTCTCATCCCAAGCGAGTCAAAGCACAGAATGAAAATCTGGGCATGATTGCTTGCCAAATCAGCTGAATGTCTGCAAGCTCCCGGAAGGCAGGGGCTGTGCCTTAGTGCTGCAGAGGCGGAAGGGGGCACGCAAACAGGTGGCAGGGAAGGAACCTCTTGAGCTTGTCCATCTGTAAAATAGGACAGCAGTTCCTCTGTTTCCGCAGGGATGTTTTAATGAGAAAATCGGGGCTGACCAACTGGCTCACACTAGCATACACCTGGCAGATAGCAGGCACGCAAAGGAATGTCAGTCCCTTGCGGCCCCAGCAGGTGCACTGGCATCTAACCTTGCTCAGACACGTGTACCTGCAATGGATCCCCCTTCTCTAGTCCAGCCCTGTGCTTTCCATGCCAGGCGGGCAATGCCCCCTCCCCCTTTTTGACTATTTTAGTTGAGTCTTCGTGGCTCCAGGTCATTTGCTCTTGGCCGATGGAAGCCCCTCCACCTAACGGCAACTAACCTTGCCTCCAGGCACTGACACAGTCCCCAGCTTTGTCTCCTGTTCTCTCTCCTCCCCCACAGCCAGCCAGTCCCCATCGCTCACCCTGACAGCCACAAACGCCTATTTATTTGCCGACTAACTTCCTGGTGGTTTAATATCCCCTTGAATTACTGTACAATCTCTTCCAAGTTATATTTGATTATTTTTCACATTTAAAAACATGAACACAATTACCCAACAATGGCACGTGCCGTTACAGTCAGGAATAAAATAGTATTGCAATCCTATATACGCATCTCAGACAAGTAGTCGGTGCCTGGAAATTATGTCTCCAGCATGGAGCGAGATCTGTGGTGATAGGTACCATATAAATGCATATGAGACAATAAATAGTTACAAAGGGAGAGGATGCTGAATAATTAATCCACCCGCCTCTCCAGGAACATTCTTTATAAATCTGTCCCAGGCATTCATTTGTTGTTTTACGGAAGCAAATATTTAAAAGTAAAGAATAACTAATGTCCAGGAAGGAGACATAAAAAGAAAGAAATCAGCAGGAGGGAGGTGGATGATTATGGATGGTTATGGAGGGCTCTAAGATTGCTGTAATGTCAACGAGATGGCATTGGCCAAGGAGACAAGGTGAGGGCACTATGGGGTTGTTCAGTGGGGAGATAGCGTTGGTGTAGGATCACATCTAGGTATTAGACAGTCATGGGCTTCGTTAGATATCACAGACTTCTTACCTGGACATAAGCCTACTTATAGCTGAAGAAGGAAAACCCAACAGGGATGCATTTAGGGAAGTCTAGAGTCCACCTCCCTTCTCGTAGGAACAGATCTCAAAAAATTTCAGGACATTAGAGAAGGATTTAGGGGTGGACATTTGGCCTGGTGCTAAGACACCTGCATTAGAGTGCTTGAATCCCAGTTTCCTGCTAATGCAGCCTCTGGGAGCCAGCGGGTGATGGCTCAAGTAATTGGATTCAATTCCCAACTCTGGGCTTTGGCCTGGCCCAACCCTGGGTGTTGTAGGGATTTGGAGAGTGAATCACAAGATTGGAGCTCTTTCTGTCTGTCTGACTGTATCTGCTTCTCAAATTAAAGAGAAAAAGGAAAAGGAGAAGTGAGAGGAGAAGAAGGAGGAGAAAGAAAAGAAGGATTTGGAGGAGAAAGGGGACAAGGAAGAAGAGGAAGAGGAGGAAGAAGAAGAGGAGAAATGGAAAAGATTTGAAGTGATCCAGTCTAAACCTTGGCTTTGATTTGCATCCCTCCTGTGAGGGCACTTGTCCTGTGTGTGGCAGCACTGTTAGAAGGTACTCCTGGGGCCGGTGCTGTGGTGTAGCGGGTAAAGCCACTGCCTGAAGTGCCAGCATCCCATATGGACACCAGTTCAAGTCCCGGCTGCTCCACTTGCAATCCAGCTCTCTGCTGTGGCCTGAGAAAGCAGTAGAAGATGGCTCAAGTCCTTGGGCCCCTGCACCCATGTGGGAAACCTGGAAGAAGCTCCTGGCTCCTGGCTTTGGATCGCCGCAGCTCTGGCCAAGACGGTCAATTGGGGAGTGAATGAGCGGATGGAAGACCTCTCTCTCTCTGCCTCTCCTTCTCTCTCTGTGAAACTCTGACGTTCAAATAAATAAATAAATAAATACTCTAAAAAAAAAGAAAGTACTCGTGAGAGAGTTCAAGATTCTCCCTAAAAATGCCTTCCCCTAGTTGTCTGCTTTAGAGCCAAGCATATACCAGAGAAGTTCAGAAAGTTCATGGAAAATGGGATTATAAGATCTTCATTTGGGGCAGGGAAATTTTGCCTGTTTTTTTTTTTTTAATTATTTTTCATACTGGGCAATTTCTATGAACTTTTTGAAGACCCCTGGTATTTTTTTTTTTTTTGACAGGCAGAGTGGACAGTGAGAGAGAGAGAGACAGAGAGAAAGGTCTTCCTTTGCCATTGGTTCACCCTCCAATGGCCGCTACGGCCGGCGTGCTGCGGCCGGCGCACCGTGCTGATCCGATGGCAGGAGCCAGGTGCTTCTCCTGGTCTCCCATGGGGTGCAGGGCCCAAGGACTTGGGCCATCCTCCACTGCACTCCCTGGCCACAGCAGAAAGCTGGCCTGGAAGAGGGGCAACTGGGACAGAATCCAGTGCCCCGACCGGCACTAGAACCTGGTGTGCTGGCGCCGCAAGGCGGAGGATTAGCCTAGTGAGGCACTGGTCAGACCCCTGGTATTTAAGAGAGATCAAATCCTACTCACTCTTTCCTCTAGGCTACTAGCCTAAAATTCCCCTGATCTGAAATGCCTATGGAGTCAGAACTCCCCATTAAAATGTGCTCCTGGTGCCAGTCATTCATGCCTTAGTGGGAACTATGGTTTGATTTTCTTTGTATATTTCAGATCACCTTCTTTATCAGATGTACAGTTTGCAACGATTCCCTCTCACTTTGTTGCTTTGCTTTTTCTCATTTGGAACAGAAGCTTTAAATTTTGATGAAATCCAATTTACGAATAGAGTGCTGGTGGGATGCAAAGTGAAACAACTGTGCTGGCAATCCCTAAGTTGTCAATTTCTTAAAAAGTTAAGCATCCACCTATCATAGGATCCAGGGATTCCACTCCTAGGTATTTGCCCAAGAGGAATAAAAGCATATGTCCACTGAAAGTACATGAATATCATAGTAGCTTCATTTGTAACAGTCAAGAATTGGAACCAACTCAAATGCCCATAAACAGAAGAATGGATAAACAGACCGTGTGTGTCCATACAAAGGAGTACTAAAGCACTACTTAGCAATAAAAAAGAATGAAGTGTTGAGGTATGCAGCTTCCAAAATGAATCCCAAAATAACCACACTGAGTGAATGAAGCAAAATAAAAAAGAATACATACCTCATGACTAGGTTCTACAAAACTGTAGAAAATACCAACTGTTCTATAGCGATAAAGCACATCAGTGTTTACCTGAGGTGAGGGACAGGGAGGAGGAGGGAAGAAAGGTGTGTGAGGAAATGTGGGGGGTGCTGGCTACACTTGTATCTGGACTGTGGTGGTTGCATAGGTATAGCCATGCGTCAACACCAACACCGTTGTCTGTGTTAAATCTGTGCAGTTATTTGTGTTCCAATTAAATCCTCATAGATCCATTAAAAAGAATTTGAATCTGTACATTCAGGAGTTTCCAACTTAGGACTCTCAGCACCCGAAATTCCCACTCCTTTCCTGTTTTTCTTCCTCCTCCCAGTGCACAGGAGCCCCTGCCCCACAATCACAGAACCCTCTCTAGCACACTGGTCCTCTGGGATTTCCGGGTTCTCTTTCCCTCCCTCACCCCCAACACCCTTTATCAGGATGACTAATTGAACAGTTTTCCAGTCTTCTTTGATTACACCTGTCTCTTCTCTGAATTTTTCATGGCAAGAAGCTCAAGGACTTATCTTGTCTTCTACCTGCCTTTCTCCCTATTTTCCTGCTGTGTTTACAAAGCCCAGAGCCCTGTCGAGTTATTACGAGATTATACTGGACTGGAGGAGTTCCGTGGTGACAGGGCAGGCTACTTCCTAACCTAAAAAGGCCGTTGTGTGAATTAGAAAATGATGCTCTCTCTGGGGAGATGAGTTCCAAAAATGCCTCCCATTGGGCAGACCCAGGCCAAGCCCCTGGCTTGTGGAACAGACAACATCGTATGACGCCAGAGGTGGTCCATTATTCTGCTACACATAGGTGCAGGGCATAAAGCTCTAGGAACAGTATGTGGTTCGATTTCAGCTCCCACAAAGCCCTTCATCAACAGCCTTTGTTCAGTGTGCAAGCTAAACAACAGACAGTGGCAGCTCTGAAGAGAAGTAATATATTCTTGAGAGAAGAGAGAGAGGTTGAGAATATCACTTAGTAACAAGCCTTATCCCCACATGATTTATTTTTGCACAACGTGAGTTTATCCATTTAACTGTTGGGAGACATCTGTATTGGCTCCAGTCTGGCTGTTGCAAGCAACACTGTAACAAGAATTCTCCTATATGTTTCTTGAAGGACATGTTCAAGAGCTTCTCTAGGGGAAATACGTAACAGTGGCATTGTCAGGTCTTTTTGGGATGTGTCCACATTACCCAGATCTTGCCAAACTATCCTACGAAGTAGGTGCGCCGGTTCCTTTCCTGCTAGTATTGTATATACAAGTTGCTCTTGCATGTTCTCACCAATTCATGGAATTTCCCCACTTCCCGTCAAGCTGGTGGTTGGGAAATTGCTTTTACGCCTTTCCTTTGTTGATGAACTTTATTTTTTAGAGAGGTTTGAGCTTCACATAAGACTAAGCAGAAAGTACTGAATTTTCCTGCTGCTGTACAGCCTCCTTCACTATCAAGTCCCCTGAGTAGGACATTGTGACAACTAGTGAACCCGAGTTCATGATCAAAAGGTCCCTTTTGGGTTGCATATTCTATGGGCTTGGACAAATGGCTAATGACAGGTGTCCACCATTGTAGTATCCTACAGAGCAGTTTCACTGCCAAAAGAATGCTCTGTACTCCACGTATCTGCCCCTCTGCCCCCCAGATCTTGGTACTCATTGATATTCTTACTGTCTCGGTGGTTTGCCTTTTCATAGAATGTGATACATTTGGATTCATACAACTGGTAGGATTTTAAGATTGCCTTCTTTCATGGTTACGCTTCCTTCATGTCTTTTCATAGCTTGTTAGTTCATGCCTTTTTGCACTAATAACATCTTCTCGTCTGGATGCATGAGAGTTTGTGCATCCACTCACCTATTGAAGGGCATCTGGGTTGCGTCCAAATTTGGCAGTTGTGAATAAAGCTGCTCTCAACATCCATGTGCAGGATTTGTTTACGCCTGAGGCGGAAGTGAACTGCTCCAGTTCCACTGGGTAAACACCAAGGAGTGTGGTTGCTGGATTGCATGGTAAGAGTTTAGTTTTGTGAGAAACTGCCAGCTGTCTTCCAAAGTGGCTGTATCATTTAGCATTTCCACCAGCCATAAAGGCGGGTCCTGTTGTTCTGTGTCCTCACCAGAATTTGGTGCTGTCAGTGTTTTGGATTTTGCCCATTCCAAGAGGCGTGTAGTGATAGCTCATTGTTGTTTTAATCTACAATTCCCTAATGACATACGATGTTGCACATCTTTTCATATGCTTCCTGGCCACCTATATATCGTCATTTAGGGACTTATCTGCTCAGATCTTTTGTTCACTTTTAAATTAGACTGTTCACTTTCTTATTGGTGAGTTTTAAGCATTTGTATTTTTTAAATAAGTCTTTTTTTTTTATCAGATGTTTGCTTTTTCCAAGTGTTTTTTTTGCATCTACTGGTTCATTTCCTAAATGGCTGCAACAGCTGGGGCTGGGCCAGGCAGAACCCAAGAGTCTGAAACTCCATCAGAGTCTCCCACATGGATGGCAGGGGCCCAAGTACTTGGGCCGTCTTCTGCTGCTTTCCCAGGTGCGTTAGCAGGGAGTTGGATCAGAAATGGAGGAGTTAGGACTAAACCAGCGCTCATATGGGATGCGAGTATCGCAGGTAGCAGCTTAACCTGCTTTGCTGCAATGCTGGCCCCATGAGTCTCTTTCTTGGCTCTATATTCTGTTCATTGATCCATTTGCTTTTTCTTTCACCAGTACCATACTGTTTTGGTTCCGATAGCTTTATAGGAAGTCACCCAGTCTGGTAGGGTCAGTCTTCAATATTGTGGTGGCTATTCCAGGTCTTTAGAATCAATTTGTTGATGTCCACAAAGTAACTTGCTGGGATTTTGACTAGGATTGCATTGAATCCATACAGCAAGTTGGAAAAGACCGACATCTTGAAAATATGGAGTCTTCCTATCCATGAAGAGGGACTGTTCCTCTATTTATTTTATTTTTTGTTATCTTTCATCAAATTTTTGTAGTTTTCCTCATATAGATCCTCTACATATTTTATTAGGCTTACACCTAAGTGTTTAATTGTTTGGTGCTAACATAAATCATGATGTATTTTGAATTTAATATTCCACTGGCTCCTTGATGGAATACAGGTGAGTGATTGACTTATGTACATTAACCATGTGTCCGGGAAACCTCACTGTAGTTGTTTATTAGTTCTAGGAGTTTTTGTTGATGCCTTCAGATTCTCTACAGTTAAGCATGTCATCTGTGAGCAAAGACAGTTTTATCCCCTCCTTCACAATCTGCATAACTTTTATTTCTTTATTTTTTGCATTAGCAAGGACTTCCAGTGTGTGTATATATATATATATATTATATATAATATATATGTATATATATGCATACTATATATATTATATGTAATATATATAGTATATTATATATAAAATTTAAGATTTATTTATTTTATTTGAAAGGCAGAGTTACAGAGGGGCAGAGGCAGAGAGAGAGATTGAGATCTTCTATCCGCTTGTTCACTCCCCAGATGGCTGCAATGGCAGGAGCTGTGCTGATCTGAAGCCAGGAGCCAGGAGCCAGGAGCTTCTTCCTGGTCTCTCACGTGGGTACAGGGGCCCGAGGACTTGAGCCATCCTCTGTTGCTTTCCCAGGCCATAGTAGAAAGCTGGATTGCAAGTGGAGCAGCTGGGACTTGAACTGGGGCCCATATGGGATGCCAGCACTGCAGGTGATGGCTTTACCTGCTACACCACAGTGCTGGCCCCTCCAGTATTATATTTAAAGGCGGAGGTGGGAGTGGCATGTTTACCTTGTTCCTAACCTTAATGGGAAAGCTTTGAGCTTCTCATCATTTAAGTGTGATGTTAGCTGTACATTTCTTATAGATGTTCTTTATTGAGTTATGGAAATTTCCTTCTACTCCTAGTTTGCTAAGAGTTTTATTTCTTATCGAAAATGGATATTGAATTTTTGTAAAATACTTTTTCTTCTTTAGCTTGTTAATGTAATGGATTATGTTAAATGATTTTCAAAAGTTGAACCAGATTTCCTCATTAGGGATTACATCACATCCTATTTGGATGTGATGTACAATTCTTATTATAATTGTTAGATTCGATCTTCTAGCATTTTGCTGTCCGTGTTTATGAGACCTAATGGTCTGTTGTTTTCTTGCAACGTCTGTGTCTGGCTTTGGTGTTTGGGTCGTGCTGGCCTCATGAAAGCAGTTTGGAGATATTCACTCTATTTCTGTATTCTGGAAGAGCTCTTATAAAATCACAATGATCTCTTCCTTGAATGGTTTGTGGAATTCACCAGTGAACCCATCTGGGCCTGGTGCTTCGTGTTTTGCCAGGTTATTTTTGGTTCAATTTCCTTAACAGGTACATGCCTATTCAGATTGCTTATTTTTTCTTGTGTCAGTTTGGGGACATTGCCTGTCAAGGAATTGGTTCATTTCCTCTAGATTATCAAACCTGAGGGCATAGAGTTCTTCAGAATAAGTTTTTCTTTTAATATAGTCCTTTTTTTCCTTTATGTATCCATGGAATCTATAGTAATGTCTCCTCTTTCAATTCTGATATTATTAATTTGTCTTCTTTCTCACTTTTTTGTAGTTATCCTGAATACAGGCATATTGATTTTATCTATCTTAAAAATAGTTTGATTGTCTCTATTGATTTCTTGTTTTCAGTTTAATTGATTTGTGCTCTACTATTTATTATTTCTTTTGTCTGCTTATTATGGATTTAATTTGCTCTCATTTTTCTAGTGTCCAAGGTGGCAACTTATATTATTAATTTTAGATCTTTTTTCTTAATCTATGCATTAATCTATAAATTTCTCTCTAAGCATTGCTTTTGCTGGGGCCCCAATTTTTTGACAAGTTATATTTTCAATTTCATTTAGTTGAGAATATTTTAAATTTTTTCTTGAGATTTCTTCTTTGACCCATGCATTGTGTAGTAGGGTGTTTTTTAAAAATCTCCAAGTATTTTGAAATTTTGTAGCTGTATTTATGTTATTGATCTCCAGTTTAATTAGATTCTGGTTTGAAAGCAGACATTGTATACTTTCTGTTCTTATTTATTATCGTGTGCTCTATCCTGGGGAACGCTATGGGAGAGTCAGAGTCGGAGAAGAATGTGCAATGGCTCTTGGTGGATGAGCAGTAAGCAGATGTCAGTCACATCCGCTGACTGTCAGTGCAGAGCGGCCAAGGGCGGCCTGCCTGCTCCCCGGCCTGCAAGGTCTGCCTTCTTCTGACGGGGGCTTGTTATTGAAGTTCCCAGCTCTAACGGTAGATTCATCTGCGTCTCCCTGCACTTCTGTCATTTCCTGCTGCTCTTTGCTACACACTAAGCATGGTTACGTCGTCTTGGCATGCAGACACGTCAATCATTACGTAACGCCCTCTTCGTCCCCTCCCCGCAGCCTGCGCCCGTGAAACTACTACAGGTACTTCCCCCTAGCGTCCTGGCCTAGCGTCAGGGTGGAACCTCCTGCATTTCAAAATCCAAAGTAGCCCTCCTCCTCTCGTAAAGCCTGCTTGAAGTGGGTCTGCAACCTTAAAAATGTAGAGTCCTTCCTAACACAATCCCTGCATCTCCTTGTTCTGCGTCCTCTATACATTACCACGGGACCAGTTTTATGAGGAGCGCATGCTTTGTGAAACGCTGAGCCACCCTCACCCTTGGTTTCTCCAGCAGTGGTGCTCACGCTCCGGCTGGACCCTGAGCCAGGGCCAGACACCGTGAGACAAATGTAGAGAAGGCAGCGGGTCCTGGCAGCGAGAGAGGCCATGCGCGCTTCCTGCTGAAGAGCTGAGCAGAGGACGCGCTGTCAGGAGCCTGGTTCTGCCCTCCAGGGCCAACTCCTGGGGCTCGGAGAATCTCTGCTCCCCTCTTCTTGCCTTTGCCCTGGGCACCTGCTTTGCACAGTCACTGCTTTTGCTGAGCTGCCTTGGAGACATAGGCCTGTGCCCAGGGCCAGATCCTCACTTCCAGCCACAAAGCGTGGACCGGCCCATTTCTTAAAAGCCTCTCCATTTTCTGATGGTGGGGGAACTCGACCATCTTGGGTTCTTCTCTCCCTCTCTGCAAACACTGTGGGTCAGGGGTCATTTTTTCCGGAGTTCCTCGGTGGCCTGCTTGGGTAAGAGACAGACACTTAAGCCCCTGCTGGTCTTCAGCCCGGCCCCTTTTCCAGCCCTGAATGGATGCCACCGAGCCTTGATTCTGCTCCTGCCTCCTCCTGCACGCGGAAGCAGCTCACTCAGAGGGCCAGTCTGTCCCTTCTCTGCAAGGAGGCCCCCTGTTGCTTGGGAGCTGACTGGCTCACACAGGTGGCCACCCCATGAGGACAGAGACCTTGCCCCTTGTCCTGTAAGACCCCCAGGGTGGCCGAGCATAGGGCTGGACGTGGAAGAGGTGTGCCACAAATATTTGCAGAGAGAACGTGAGAACAGTGCCACTTAAGACCCTCCGTTATCATGATCTGGTCCCTGCGACTCTGTTGGCTTCCTCATCTTCCGAGACTTTCCCTGGGCCTTCTGCTGTGGCACACTGCACCAAGGAGAGAGAGGCAGCAGCCCTTGCTCCGGGACAGCCTGGCCAGGTGCGGGATTGCACTGCTGGTTTAGAGATGAGGCCAGGAGAGCTCACAGCGGTGCCGTCACACCTGCCGTGAGGGCTGTTGTGGGACAGGGCCCGGATGTGTGCAACTCTCATGCATCCATCACCTCACTTTATGCCCAGGACAAGCCTAGGAGGACCGTAAAATGTTCCACTTAGGGACTGACAATGTGGCGTGGCGGATAAAGGCACCGATTGTGATACTGGCATCCCATATGGGCACTGGTTCGAGTCCCCGCTGCTCCACTTTCAACCCTGCTCCCTGCTAATATGCCTGGGAAAACAGCAGATGGCCCCAGTGCTTGGGCCCCTGTCACCCATGTGGGATTCCTGGAAGAAGCTCCTGGCTCCTGGCTTTGGCCTGGCCCAGCCCTGGCCCTTGTGGCCATTTGGGGGAGTGAACCAGCAGATGGAAGATCTCTGTGTCTCTTTCTCTCTCTGTAAATAAATAAAGCTTTAAGAAAAATGTCCTGCTTAAAGGGTCCAGGAGTTTGGAACACTGATCCTGGCCCCTGAGCTAGTTTCAGTCTGAGCCCTGACTTCTGGTCTGGAATCCCCTGCCTTCCCCTGTCTGATCCCCAGGGGAGAGGGGGAGTGAGGAAGCCACTCAGGGGAGAGAGGCAGGGACCTGGGCCCAGAGACTGAGAACCAAGAAGAACTCAAGGCAGACCCGAGTTGCTTCTTTGTCCTAATTCATGTTGCGACATGACAGGTCAGAATCCCTGAGTCTTGGGGGAGGAAGGGCTTCAGGCCAGGTGCCAGCTCCCAGCAGCAGAGGCCTGTGGGACCCACGCAGTGGCAGGGCAGTGAGGACACTTGCAGACAGACACGTGGGGGACGGTCCCTACATGGGAGTTACCTGCTGCTGTGCCGCGGTAACAAGTGGCCATGAACCTGGTGTTCAGAACAGCACCGGTTCCTTCTCTTACAGTTCTGGGGCCAGCGGCCTGCAGTCAGCTTCACTGAGCTAAGGCCAGGGCAACCTCAGAGCTGGTTCCCTGTGCAGGCTCAGGGGCACCTGATTTCCTGCTTCTGCACCCCTTCCTGGCCTCACTGCAGGCTCTGCCTTCCTCATCACAGCTCTCTGCCTTCCTCTCAGACACACATCCGGGGAACCTGAATAATCCAGGGTGATCTCCCCACCCCGAGATCCTTGACCTAACGACACCTGCCACAGATGGTAAGGATGCGGGTCCCGTCTGAGGGGGCATCACTCAGTCACCGCATCCCGACTGAGCTCGCCTTACCTGATCCATCCTCTCCGAGCCTCCATTCCCTCCAGTGTGAAAACGCAGAGAAGCAGCCCAGGTGCCAGACAGCCGGGGCTTTGAAGAGGAGGTGGACGTATCCATTGCAGTCCATGGACGACTGGGGTGAATCCCTGCCAGGTCCCCTGTGGCCCTCAGCCCTGCCCCAGCCTTGCTGGATGCAGATGTGTATGGCTTTCACAGGGGAAGGAGGGGTTTGAAGGACATCTCCTTGGAGATCGCTCTGCATCTGCCCCTGACCCTTGATGGGGGGACTGGCCTGTGGACCTCCAGGCTCTGCTCTGAGGAGGGTGTTTGGGAAGCAGGCCTGCAGGCTGGTGGAGGCGCCCGGCTGCCCCCAAGGCTGCTGCAGGAGCAGGGCTCCCTAGGGAGCACTGGGGGAAGGGCCAGGCTCGGCTTCCACAACCATGTGGTGGCTGAGACACTGGAGGTGACGCATGCCAGTCCCTGGCCCTGTGTGCACACAGTTGGTACTCAACACATGCAGACTCTCTTTCCTTCTTTTCCTGGGCTTCCCTTGATTCTGGTGTGCAGTTGTTGGATGACCCATGTCCCTTCCCACCTTAGATCTGGACGGCCAAGGCCAAGGGGACCTAGGTGTGACAGTGGGGGGCCACCTGCAGGCTGTCACCCTGGCGCCAGGAGCTGGGTGACAGCTGCCCTACCCAGCTGCCCGGTCCTCAGTTCCCTCTGGCAGTGGCTGACATACCTCCCTGGGTGGGGGGGCACAAGGGTGGAGGGACATGGGGGGCTGCAGGGTGGCAGCAGCAGGTGGGACTTGCTCAGCAAAGTCCTTGTGCCTCACCCCACTCAGGGGTGTCTGCCCACGGCGGGGGAGGTGGCAGGATGGCCCTGGTGTGGAGAGTCTGCAGGAGGGTCCCTTCAGGTGTTGGGGAGGAGTGGAGAGATTCGGGGTTGGGGGTCTGAGGACCTGGGCGTTGCCCGTGATGTTGGCATTCCTGGCTGTGATGTGAGGATATACAGGGGAGGGGTGTGGGCTGCAGAGAGCCAGGGCATGGCCGGGAGTGGCTGGTAAGGAGAGGGTGCGTGCACTGGGTTTGGGGCAGGTCCTGTACCACGGGGACGTCTTCAGGGTGCCTTTTCTCTGAGCCCCTGTCTCCCTGCCCACTTTAAGGGCTTCTTGCACCAATCATCACGATCATTTTAAGATGCCTTCCAAGTGCCTGGCGATGAGATGCATGTTGCTCACAGCACTCCTAGTGCCGCTAGGAGCTGCGCCTGAAGAGCAAAGCGGACACGCTTGCTCTGAGTCAGCTTTTACAGGACGCGGGGAGGTCTGCGACCCCCATTCCCTGCAGAGCCCCGGGCTCCTGAGCCCTCCTCTGAGACCAGGAAAGGCGTGATGGTGGGGAGACTGCTGCGAAGGGACAGGAACACCCCATCCACCTGGGGGACACAGAGCCGGTTGGAAGCTGAATCACCTCCAGGAAGACGAGGTTGCTCTGGGGACCCCCGAGCCTAGGCTGGGGCCCAGAGAAGCGAGAGTCCCTCGCTCTGGCAGACGTGGGAAACCAGGGTCTCAGGACGAGGTGGCCTAGGCTTCAGGGGGAGCGGACAGCCTCTGTCGCCTGAAGGAAGAGCCCCGCCCAGGGTTCACATCGGCATCTGAGCGCCCAAAGTACCTGCCTGGCCTCCCGGAAACTTCAGAGAGGGCAGCCTGGGCCACAGGCCTGGGTTCCAGCCTCAGACTGACTTTCTAAAGCTTCGGCTCTGAAAGCATCCACCCCTTCATCCTGTATCCCCAGTGCACACAGAGCCCCAGGGGCATCCACCCCCCCACCCCAAGCACTCGAGAGAATCCATTTGCAAGCCCCTGGGGAACTCCTATTTCTAAGGCTTCCAGGGTATAGTATTTGCATAGCTCTGGCATGCTCCAGTCCCTTAAAGTCCTGAGAAAATGAATTTGCATAGACTTTCCTTTCAGGTAAAAGATGACTTTGCCCAGACTCTGGTTCGCGCAAAGGTCCTGGGGTCTCAGAACCCTGACAAAGGCAAAGAAGCAACACCAAAGAGGCCCAGGAGAAGGGGCAGCTCCCACATCATGGCTTAGCCAGCAGCATCAGATACACACAGGTGAGGCTCCATGGGCTACTCCAGCAGGTGTCTCACGAGCCTCTGACATTTCAGCACCAGAAATCAGACCTCATTTCAGAACCTGGCCCCCCAATGATGTCACGATCCAACCTCCCGGGTGCACAATGAGCAGAGTCGAAAACTTGTTCCTATTGGCTGGAACCTTGATGTGAAGCAATGGGTGGCAGAAAGGTGATGGGAAGAAACAGCCTGGCATGGGTGATGCGGCTGGTGGGATGCCATGAGTTTGGGAATGGCCGAGACTGCATGCCGCCCAGAACAAGGGCCTCTGGGGCACCCAGGAGGACCCGTGATGTCCTGGGAATCTCCCTGCACCCCTCCATCCCATGCCACCAGGCCGCAGCCACCCAAAGCTGCCAGAGTCAGCTCCATGGACCCATGGTCAGAGATCACGGGGAATGCCCCCCGGAGCAGGCAGCTGGGTGCAAGCCACATGCACAGACGATTGAGTCGGGCCCCAGCCTCACAGTCCCCGGGAGCCACCTTCCCTCCGCCTCCCCCAGCCCGGGCGAGGGGCCCCGTCGTGGGACCCGGAGTCTCAGCATCCCCTTTCCAGATCTAGAGAAATGCACACATCGAAGTCCACCCCAGCAGAGTTGAGATGCAAGGGATCATTCGTGTCTTACTGTGCCGGCTTTTGCTCCCAGACTGCCATCAAACAGCCCTGTCGACTGCTCGGACCTCACTTACCTGCAAGAGAGAACACAGGTGCAGATGGCAGCCAGCCCCACCCAGGACCGGCCCCTCCCCTCGAACGCAACCACAGGCAGGTCCCAATGGGCTCTGTCCATGGGAGCGGAGCCAGCCAGGGGGCTGCTGGCCAAGGCTGCTCTCTGCACCTTGACCTTGACCGAGTCGGCAGCCCTAGAGAAGGAGTGGGGCAGAGAGGTGCGGTCTGGAGAGAGGCTCTGTCTGGGGACCCCAGGCAGTAGGAGGGCTGGGCCGGGAGACCCTCGGAGGCAGAGACCCTGAGCAGGAAGGCGCGGCCTGAGGCACTGAAAAAGATCTTGCTTCCGAGGCTGTGCGGTGAGGCCCCCTCCGCTTGGATCTTTCCCTTTGGGGGGGCCATGTGGGTTCTTTTTATTTAGCAACTGGGGTGAGGGAGGGACATTTGTGGTTCGCTGATTTTTTTTTCCCTGCACATATGCAAGCCAAAAGGAAGCAGCTGCTCTGGAGTGGATTTTGGGTTCTTTAAAAGCAGTGTTTCCCCCTCCCCATTCCCTGTGCCTCAGAAAGGAGCAAGAGAGTGCGTTCTGCTCATTCCATGCCAAGCCTGGCTTTTCCTGAATGTTCCCTTGTAGAATGTCCCCAAGTGTCGCAGCTCCCCGGACCGCGAGAAATGCCAGGTCTCAGGCATTGGCGAGACGGGGCTGAGGATTTGAAACACCGCCGCTTCCCTACGTGTGCCCAGGAGCACCTGTGCACCCACGGGCAGATGTCGTGGTTTTGTCGCCCTCTGTGTCAAGTTCCACGTCTGATCGAGATCCCGCCCCGGGTGTGTTATGTGGAGTAACGGACACTCCTCGGCAGTCAAGAAAGAAGCCAGAAGCACCCAGCACCCTCGCTGTCACTGTTCTTCCCAAAATGACCCGCTTTCCCCACGACTCTATGGATGGGCTTGTAATTTGGAAGCGCCATCATCCAGGCACACACAGCCTGGAGCACAGAGAGGATTGCACCTGGGATGCAAGGTGGCAGCACAAGCCGCAGGTGCGCCCAGAGTGAGTCCTGGCTGTTCCACACCCTGCTACTGTCCTGCTACAGGCTGGACCAGATGGCTTCCTTGCCTGCACACTTCCTCACAGCATTGATAATCTGAGACTCAATGGTGCCCGCCTCTTCCTGGCCATAGGAATGCTCTCCCTGTCTCAGAAGATGGGAATGATTTCCGTGTTGTTCTTGCACCAGCTGCTCAGGGGTTACCCTTGGCACTTCCCTTTTACTCAGCTCCAGAGCAAATCCATCACCACGCCCTGTTGGTTCTATTTCCTAACCTTTTCTGGAATCCACTGCCACCTTCTTAGACCAAGCTGCCATCAACCATAGAGCGGATGGCTGGTGCTTGGCAATAATTTTGGGGCCAGGAAGGAGCAGCAGCCGTGCACTGATGCTAGCAGAAGACAAGAAGGAGCTCAAGTTCTTCATGACTTTTCGAGGACGTTGCCCTGGCCCTGTGCCAGCCATCTCCATGGTGTAACCCGATGGGGGCAGGGGGCACGTTTCAGCCACATGCAGCTCAGTTTTGTACAACTGTCACAGAGGCACGAGAGGATGTCTGACCTTTCAACAGGTGCAGTCCAGGAAGAGCGCGCATGGCTCTTTGAATCAGAAAGCGATTGAAGGGGGAGATGGGGGAGAGAGGGCTTCTGCCGGCAAGACTGGGGCAGGGGGCCACTTGTGGGAGGTCATCCTCACTGCCGCGGGTGGCTCAGCAGCAAGGGAACACAGACCCTGAGCAGCCACCTGTTTCCTCTTAAGAGACAGCCCTTGGGGTTTGGCTCTGTTAGTCTTTCCACTTCAGGATGAGAGAAGCGAGTGCCGAGAGGCCACACAACTTTCCAAGGTCTCAAGCCCACATGCTGGCAGCACTGCCCGGCCCTCAACCACTGGCTACCTGGAGGAGTGTTTGCTTTACTTAAATACATCAGCAGACTGGCTGGTGTTTTCCAGGTAGTAGACTGGGCGGCCGTAGGGGTTCAAAGATGCCCCTTGGAGCCCATGTGGAGCGCCGGGGTTCAAGTCCCAGCTGAGTTTCTGATTCCAGCCTCCTGCTAATGTGCACCCCTGGGAGGCAGCAGGTGATAGCTCCAGGACTTGGGCCCCTGTCACCCACGTGAGAGACCTGGCTCCAGGCTTTGGACTGGCCCAACCTGGCTGCTGTGGGCGTTTGGGGAGTGAACCAGCGGATTTGGACTCTCTCTGCCTGTCACACTGTTTATCTTGTGTGTCTCTGCCTTTCAGAGAAAAACGGTTAGTAAAAAAATAGAATTGAAAGGTCAGTTTATTCGATGGTATAGTGCCATGTTTTGGGATGCCAATTCTGCCGTCGAGTCCGGGTCCCATTCTATAAGATGGAAATCACATCAGAGCCACACCGGGTGCCCTGTGTGGTGAGCTGCGCATGCGCCAACGCAGCGGCATTTGCGGGACCACCGGTAGCTGTAGACAGCCGTGCATCTGGGAGACTGAAGCTCACACCAGTGGAAGGCTTTGGTTTATTTTTATTAGTATCAGCAGCGGCTGTAACAGCAGCCGGAGAGCAGCTGGCCAAAGGGACCCTCATGTGGAACTTGAATGAAGGAAGCGCAGGTGTCCGACCCGAGACCCCCAGCCGCGTGTCTGCGTCCTCCCGCCGCGCCCCCCCGACCATGGGCGCTCCTTCGCAGCCTTCGCCGGGCTGCTGCTGCCCTCCGCTGGTCAGAGCCGGGACTGGCGGACATCTCGGAGACCAGGGAAAGAGGATCTCGCTGAGGCTCGCTCACCTAGGGGCCGCCCCTCTCTCCTCCCCACCACCCCTGCCCTCATAAGTGCAGGCAGTAGAGACACGATTTGTCCGGGGCTGAAGCAGGAGGTCACTTTGAGTGAGGCCTGGCTGCCCCCAGGGAGGTAGCACAGGGATGCTTTTGGGGGAGGGGGGGGCAGACCAGGACGGGGTGGAGAAGGAGGGGGAGGATGGGTCGATGGAGGGGGTCCAAGACAAGCTCGCTGTGGCCTTAAGCGCCACCTGACCCCGGGAACCAGCCAGTACCGCCGCGTTCAGAAACTGCTCTTCAACATGGGAAAATCGTTTCCACTGTTCCGTCGCTGTCCAGACCTTGGACCACGGGGACAAGCTGCCTGCACGGGGTTGTTAGCAGGTGTGGGGCCTATAGACAGCAGCCTGGGAGGACTCCAGGAACTAAGGCAGCGCGGGTCCCCCCCCAACCCCCACCCCCGCAAGCCTCACAGCCTGTGGACACAGGCCGCCGCAGGCACCACACACCAGGCAGGCAGCAGTGCGAGCCCTGCTGACTTGCTCCTGCCCCAGTGGTGTGTCCTGAAGCCATCGCAATGCTTTTTTTAAAAAAGTTTATTTGAAAGGCAAATGGGGGAGGGGTGGAGGAGGGAGAGCAAAACAGAGCAAGCGAGTTGGGCCAGGAAGAATCCAGGAGCCACCAACTCCTCTCCCACGTGGATGGCAGGAACTCAAGTGCCTAAGTCACCACCTGCTGCCCCCCAGGGACATGAGCAGGGAGCTGGACTGGCAGCAGAGGAGGGACAGTGTCCCAGGCACTTGGATAAGGGAAGTGGGCATCCCAGGGCGGCTTCACTACTGTACCAGAGGCCTGTCACACTCTTGCTTAAACTCTGGGTCTTGGGCTCTGTGGCGTAGCGGGTAAAGCCGCTGTCTACAGTACCGGCATCTCATATGGGCACTGGGCTGAGTCCCGGCTGTTCCACCTCCCATCCAGCTCCCTGCTAATGTGCCTGGGAGAGGCAGCAGAAGACGGTCCAAGTCCTTGGGTCCCTGCACCCACATGGGAGACCTGGAAGAAGCTCCTGGCTCCTGGCTTTGGCCTGGCCTCGTGTTGGCCATTGTGGCTATCTGGGGGTGTGAACCAGTGGATGGAGGATCTCTTTATGTCTGTCTCGCCCTCTCTGTCTAACTCTTGACTTTTAAATAGATAAATACATCTTTAAAAAAAATCTGGGTCTTGGAGATCCCAGGCACCTCCCCCTGGCTAAGGGGCCACTTTTCTGTTTCCTCAACTCTGGGACTTTCTCAGTTCTCTGTGCTTGGAGCGGAACCAGGAGGGTGGGGAATGCACAGACCTTTCTCCTGGAGTTCCTGAACCACGTTAGCTGGCATCAGTGTCGTCAGCAGGTGCTTGTTCCACAGTTTCCTGGGCCTACCCCCTCTTGGGGAGAGGGGTGGTGGTGGTGCAGAGTCAGCAGGTGGTCAGCCAGCTCACCTGCATTTGTTTAAGCAGGGCTAACGTTGCTGGGAAGGAGCTATGGAGACAGGTAGACGGGATGGCACGCCAACAGGGAAGTGTGAAGCAACAAGAGCAGGGCAGGGGACAGGAGCGTGGGGGTCAGGGAACGTCTCGCTAAAGGGCAAATGGGCCTGGCCGATATCTATGGAGCAGGTACGGCAAGAGCAAAGGCCCTGAGGCAGGTGTGCAGTTGCCACTTTGATGGACTTGCAAGGAGGCTGGTGTGGCCACGGCAGAATGAGTGAGGGGTGGGGTGGAGGAGCTAGGTGGGCGCGAGGGAGGGCAGGACCCTGGAAGGCCTGTGGCCTTTGCTCTGAGTGAGACAGGAAGGTCTGGGGGCTCCTGAGCAGAGGAGGGACATGATTGGATACACGTTTCTAGAGTATCCCTTTGTCTACCAGTGCCATTTCCCAACAACCCCCAGCCACCTCCTTTATTCTTTGCTCTTACAAGCAGCTACCATACCTACTTTATTATTGTAAGTGTCGTCTATAAATTCAGTAGCATGTTGGTTCCCTAGGGCAGGGGTCGCTGGCTGCCTTCCACCGTATTTTCCTCCTCTGAGCTGCACTTGGCTACTTAACACTGCCAGTCCTGCTGAGACATGTCATACCCACTATGGACACCAGATGGCGCCCCACACTGCCTGAAGCTCCTGGTTTCTTCCATCCTTGTGGGAGAGACCCTGGGAAATCTCTCTGGGAGAGCCTGATTCCCCAGCTACCTCCCCTTAAAAGGAAGGTGCCTTTTTCTGACCCCCTTGGAGACCAAGGAATTCATAGTTCTTCCGAGGAGGAGGGAGGGAAATGGTCTCTTCCAGGCTGTGCTCAACCTTGGGACCTCATCCCTCCCCCTTCCCATGCCAGGGAACGCAGTGGAGGGCCTACTGTGTGCTGGGTAAATCCGCCCCACAGCTCTGTGACAGTCGCCTTGCCACTCCCGGTTGGAGGTGAGGAACCAGGTTCAGAGAGGCCAAGCTGCCTGCCTGCGGAACTGGGGCTCTAACCAGGCCTGTGTGACTCAGAGTCATGGTTTTGGGACCGCATAGGATGCCCCCACCCAACACCAAGCAGGGAGCATCCTGCAGAGAAGGCAAGACTGGATGCTGATCGGCCCCTGGGTTACCACACTTCAGGAAGCAAGGAAGGGAAGCCAGCCTGTTGATGCTGGCTTCCTGCTTTGATTTGCATCCTGCAAACATCCCAGCAGTGCAGATGTGCAGCCGGAATCCAGAGAGGTTGCAGCACTTGCCCAAGGCCACACAGCAGAGCTGTGTTCTTTCTTCTCAAGGCCCCCTGCCTCTTTGGCATGTGCAGGGTGCCCTGGGGTGGGGAGGCAGAGCTCTCTGTGCCAAAGGGGGCTGTTTGTCTTCAAAAAACTCAACAACAAAAACAAAAAATCCTTGCAAGGAAGCCCCAGGGGCGGGTGAAGCTCCAGAGGGGCTCTCCTTTGGTGGGCAGAGAGGCAAGCTGGTGGAAAGTGTAGATTGCAGAGGGTTTGTATAACTCAGGGAGCCGGTGGCTGGAGCGGGGCTGGGCACCATCTGGTGTTTCCGGGCCTCTCCCCGGTCCTGTCACCGGGGGTATTTACCTGCCCTCACCATGCGGAGGCAGAAGCAATGACTCCAAGAAGCTGGATGCACGCGTGTGTTTTTCTGCTGCCTGATTCCAGATGGGCCCATCCTGCAAAATGAACAGAAGGGCCCAGGGACAGGGCAGGCGGTGCTGTGTAGCAGGAGAGGGCTTGGAGCTGGGTGGCACCAGGCAGCCGCACAGCCAGCCCTCTGGGCAGCAGCCAATGGCTGCCTGCCTGCCAGTCCTAGGAACTGAGGATGGGCTGGGCCGGGGGTGGGGGGGCACATCCTCGGCTGGCTCGGAATGTCCCTAGGAGGTGGTGGGGTGTGCACGTGTGGCCTGGCATCTCCACAGTGGGCACGTACCAGGGCTCACCGAAAAACTGTTCTGTTCTTTCTCCTGATTAGGACCTGCCCCAGGCCACCAGCCAGGGGAGCAGGGGGCTGGGGGAGCCTGGTGGCCCCGGGGCTCACACAGCAGTGTCTGTCGGCTCCAGCCAGCGGCCTCCACGGCTGCGTCCTGGCCACACAGACGCCCCTCTTGGGCTCTGCTGCTGTTGAGTGCTGAAAAAGACCCCCCAGCAGCAGGCTGGGGCTGGCAGCTGTGGGAGCGGGAAGACTGGAGGGAAGATAAGACGGCTCTTCCCCCTCCTGCAATTCTGCTTGTTTTCTTTGAATTCCATTCGAGAAAGCCCCCGGGCTTCTTTGGCCTCCTTGTTGAGTCTGGAGCTGCTTTTTAAAAGCCTTTGAGCTCCAGGATGGCAGAGAGGCTCAGCAGGGCTCCGAGTGGCCCCGAGGGCTGGGGGCTGGGGGATGGACGTGTGTATACACAACAGCTGCCTCAGCATTTCCTGAGTGTCTGCTGCATGCAGGGTGTGGGGCTTGGGCTCTCCCACACGCTTTGCATTCCTCCTCGGTGCTGCTCTGGGAGGCAGGAGTTACAAACGCCCTTTGCACAGATAAGGAAACTGCCCATCCAGTGCTGGACAGCTGGGCAGCAGCTTCTGCACACCGGAGGCGCTCTCCCTGGTACAGGGCAATTTCAGAGCCATCATGTCAGAGTTCAGAGAGGGAAGTCCCCTGCCCGAGGTCACACAGTGAGCCACTGACAATTTGTACTCAAGCCCTGTGTCCTTGGTGCTCTGTCCACTGTCCCACACTCAAAGCTGTTACCGGTTGCTTATGTCCTGGAGAGAATGGGGGAAGGAGGTGGCCTTGGAGATGCTCTTATTGGACCCAGCACTGACAACAATGGCTCCCTCTGAGCCTCAGTTTCTGGACCTGTGCAATGGGGATGAGGCTGCAGCTTGGAGCAGTGTCTTCAAGACTTGGTCTTGGCATCTTTCTCTTCCCCGATGTGTCCTCACGAGATTATTTCCTTCTGGCTCTCCCTTGGGGCACAGGTAGTTCTCCCAGGAAGTTCCCCCACCCATGGGCCTGCTGCCCCTCCCACGCGCTGTACCCACTCACGCACCCACACCACCGCCAGGCTCGCCTCTCAGCCTAGACCAGCCCCCGACTCTCCCTTGTTTCCAAATCAAATCTGCAGTGAGTGAGTCAGGCCCTTACAGCCACCCTCTGCCGGGTCCCAGGGGACACCTCTCAGTTCCCCTCAGGCAGGCACACTCGAGACCCTCAAACAGACCAAACCTTTTCTTGCCTCTGCCTTGGCGCCTGCTGCCCTTCTCTTGGTTCGCTCATCCGTCTGTATACCGAGTGAACTCCTGCTTATCGTAAGGCCCTGTCCAAATAGCTCTTCTTTCTGGAAGTCTTCCCTGACCCCCTGGCCCACCCTGAGTGGAGGTAGTTGGAGCCACAACACCCGGTTCATCACTCTTATTCTCTGGCATATAGTAGGAACAATAAGCATACGTTGATGGAGTCCTAGGCTGCAGCACATTGAATTATAAGTGTCTGCTGACTTGACTGTCTCATCCTTCCATCTCCCACCCACCCATCCATTCATCCATAACCATCATCCACTCATCCATGCATTTGTGCATCTGTGTATCACCTATCCATTCACCCATCCATCATCCATCCCTCGTCCCTCCATCCATCATCCATATACCCCTCATCTATCCATCCATCCATCATCCGTTCATCCACCATCCATCAGTCACTTATCCACCCACCATTCATCATCCATCCATCCATCCATTCATTAAGTAAATATGTACTGAGCCTCACTACCTGCCAGGTCCTATCCCCAGTTTCTTTTTCTGACATGGCTGTGAGGAGGGACTGTGCCTAGGTATCTCTGTAGCCAGTGGCCTCTCAAAACGGTCAGGCTGTGCACCTGGCGATTTCCTGGGACTCATTCCTGCTCTTGGACAGAGGAGCCCAGCTGCCCTCTGACCCTGGCTCGCTGCTCACCCTCCCCAGACCAGACTGGTGCAGAAGGTGAGTCCAAGGCAGTGTCACCCACTGCTCATCTCTAGCTCCTCCCCCTCAGCACCAGCGTCACTAAGTGGGACAGAGCCCAGCCCTCGGGCAGTTGTCGGGCTCAGTTTTAATTCATGTGACACTTAGGTTGGGAAGTGTGTGTGGTGTGCTCTTGCTGGTCATCCTCTGGGGGCTGGGGACTGAACCTTCCAGGCCAGCTCACATACTCCGAACACGGAACGTGCGGCTGGCGCGTGTGGCTGAGTAGCCCTATATCGATGGGCAGTGAGACCCTCATACCATGGCTCTACAGCGCAGAGCCAGTGATGTGACTTGTCTAAGCCCACGCATTAACTGTGTGACATTGCTGGGACATGAACCGTGGTCCCCAACTCCCTCAGTTGCATTCCTTGTACACCAGTGAGAAACAGCAAAGGAGAAAATGCCAGCTCCTTCCCCACCTCCCTTCCTTTCTTCTTTGCACAAAGTGCGAAGGAGACGGTGCACTCCTACGAGGTTCTGGATAGACAGCAGCAGAGTCACGGGAGCAGTGTCTAGACCTGGGCGCCCTCCTGAGCTCCCAGAACTTTAGACTCCAGGCCCCTGCAGGCAAACTGTTCGCTTGCGTGGAATTCCTTGCAGCCAACCAGGGCTTTTAATCAGGAAGCATTTAAACCGTCCCATTTGTCTGCGATTAATGCGGACGTTTACATCATTTATAATGAGACGAATTGGGACAAACTGCCAAGGGCACTTAGGCGAATGAAGCCAACAGATTCGCTGCCCTCTGCATGAGTGCTCCGTCAGGGGCTTCTTCCACTCTCGGCTCCCTGTCTCCCAGGGAGCTGGCATGGAGCAGGAACAATGCTCTACGTTCCGGAAACCCTCTCCCATGGAGAAGAGCCTGCGCACAGTAAGGCGCCTGCTTTACAGCAATTCTGTCTTCCGTCTGTCTTACTCTCTTGCCTACCTCTAAGGAAAGGCAACTGCGCAGTACGTGCCATCGCTGTACCTTTCCCTGCATGGGCAATGGTTTAGTTTCCTGGATCCTAGCTGCAGAATATCAGTGGGTCGGAGGAGAAAGGAGAAATGAACCCTCACTCAATTACGTGTACCGCTAACCCCGATTGGATCCCTCCATGGTGTATTTGCGTATCGAGTCATCACAAGGCAGTCCATAAATATGTATAAGGGTTATGTGTCGATTAACAATAATAAATGCAAACCCCAGAAAAGTTGACCCAGAGTTTTTCTTGCTGGCTATTGCAGAGTTTTTGATATGCTAATGAGTTTTGAAGCCCTCCAGGGCAGATCTGGCTTGTGGGACCCCAAGTTGGCTTTGTAGGCGACCTTGTGAGGATTTGGCCATGAGCGGACATGGCTCTGGAAAGTCACATGAGCAGGGTCTCCAGAAGGGATGGAGCCCTGCCCTGCTGACCTGCAGCTTGTAGGGCTGGCTTAGGAGAACGTGGGTCCCGGGGAGTGAGTGACCCGAGTATGTCATGGGCTGGGTGACTTGGATGCAGGAGCATCTCCCTGTGCAGGCCTGCGGGGTCAAGATCTCACCTTGGACAGGCTTTCCACTACTCAACCTGCTGGCCTCACCTGGGACTTCTCATTCGGCCCTCCCTGCCTTTGCTCCTGCTGTGTTCTCTGCCGGGGGTGCTTTTATGCCTTCCTCCTCTTTCCTTGTTGGCCACAATAACGCCATGTAGATGCTGACCCTTGGTGGGCTCTCAGATCTTCAACTTCCACTCCAGACCTGGGATCTGCAGGGCAGGGGCCCTGTGCTATGGTCCGAATGAGAGTTTGGCCCCCAAACTCATGCAAGTCTTGAATCCCTAAGGTCCTAAGATAATGGTGTAAAGCAGGGAGGAAACTTAACTCAGTTATGGCTTTGGGAGGGGGGCTTCAGGGAGTGATTATGATTAGCCTGCATCATTAAGGTGGAGCTTCCATGATTGAATCCTAGTGGCTTGTAAGGAGAAAGAGGCTGGGACAGTCACACAGGCACAACCCCAAGTCTCTTGCCATGTGGTGTCCTGCACTGTCCTGGGAGTCGGCCAGCAAGAAAGCCACCCCCAGATGAGGCCCTGAGACCTTGTAGCCCAGCTCCTTGAGCCCAAATCAACCTCTTTCCTTTATAATGTTAGCCTGCCTCCAATATTTTGTTACAGTAGCAAGAAGCTGACTAATACAGCCTGCATTCCTGTCTTGACATTTGTAACTTACAGCTCGGGGCAAATCTTTATTGTGCACTCACTAGTTCTAAGAGATATCAGCTCAAATAAGATGTGACCCTTCCCCAGGAAGTGTACGCTGCTTGGTGGAAGGGACAGACGGGAGACCGCAGTCACAGCTCAGTGTGGTCACTGGAGTAACAGGACAACCAGAGGGCAGAGGGCACACCTGGGAACATCGGATCCCCAAAGATGTTTCATCCAAGCGATGACATAAGGCATAGGCAGGAGTTAGCCAAGGGAAGACAGGTGTAGGGACGCGTGTTCCAGGCAAATGGAACAGCATGGGTGAAGGCCCAGAGACAAGAGAGAGCACACCGCTTGAAGAAGCTGGATGAAGGTGACGTGTGACGCTGGGGGATCATAGAGATGTTGAAACTGATGAGTGCCGCACTGGGTGTTTAGGGAGGAGAGAGGCATGCTGGTCCCCACCTGTTTCTGATACAGAGGGAAAGCTGGGGCAGAGGAAGCACCGGTTTCCTGGTGAGTGCATGGACCTGAACTAGAGACTCCCCCGTAAGGTCTCCCCCATCCTGACTCTATTTCCACACAAAGGCAGGGGATGTCAGTGTTGGACATATGCTCCAGACTAAGCCTCTGTCCCTGCTGCCCTCCTGCGGGACTCTCCCCAGCATGGCTGGCACCCCCGTTCGTTAACCCTCTCCTTGGCTGCTCAGGCGGCACCCCACTTTAAATGCCACACTGGAAAGTTCCATGAAGGCAGAGTCTTTCTCCTTTGTTCCTTGGGGAATGCCATGCTGTGCCTAGCTCCATGCCTGGCCCACGGCAGTTGCTTAAGAACTGTTGGGGCAGGTGCTTGGCACAGCAGTTAAGAAGCCGGTGGGGATGCCTGCATCCCATATCATGGTGTCTGAGTTCAAGTCCCAGCTCTGCTGCCTCTCCCAGCTCCCGGTAAAGCACACCCTGGAAAGCAGCAGGGCTGGCTCAAGCAGTGGGGTCCCTGCCATTCAGACTGGACACCTGTGTTGAGTTCCCAGCTCCCAGCTACGGCCTGGCCTAACCTTGGCTATTGTGGGTATCTGGGGAGTGAACTGGATTGTGGGAGCTCTCTGCCTGCCTGCCTGTGTCTCTGACTTTCACATAAATAAAGTTAATTGAATAAGTAAATGAAAAAAAAAGCAGGAGTACATAGTGCTTTCATATTTATGATTCTTTTTATCAAATTTTCAAAACTATTCTATAGAATCAAAATATTATTATTTTTTTGGAGGCACAGGAACTTGTTTAGTGTTCCATAGTCAGCCATTGGTGGAGCTGGGATGAATCCAAGTTTGAAACCAAAACTCTCTCCTTAACAAAACCCTATTAAGCAGACATTGCATTTCCCTAAAGGCTTCTGCCCCTGTTAAATTAGCCCTCCCAAACATCCCAGTCTTGCCTCTTCCAAGACTCATGGAGCTCTCGGATCTTTCTGGAGACAATAAAATAAAACAAATACAATAATCACCACTCTTTACTGACCACTTACTTTGTGTCCGCTGCTGTGCTAAGGACTTGACTTGTTATCTCAACCTTCCAGACAGCCTTATGCCGCAAGAACTCTGAATATCCCCACTGGACAGGGGAAGACACGGAGGCTGTTTAAATAGCTCAGACTCTCCGTGAGTGTGCGCGTGTGAGGTCTGGGTTCAGGGATGACACCTGGGCACAGAGGCTTCACTGCTTTGTTGCCATGGCGAGTGGCCAGTGCCCTCCGACCACTTTTACCTGGTGGCAAACTCCAGGCTGCAGGGGACTTGCCATGCAAGGAAGTGGCGAGATCGCGATTATGACAGCAATGCACTTTCCCCCAGGACAGACAATCAATCAGGAGTATTAATGGAAGTGCCAGCTCCATGATGGTAGAAACTTCAGTAATTTATTGGGACTTGAACTTGAGCCATTAAAATGTTATTACAGGCCTGTCACTCGGTGCTCCACTAAGGAGCACTGCCTCATTGAAATTGCCGGGCGCTCTTGGACTTGATGATGCCTCGTGTGCCCTGCCAGTAACAGGGTCTCACCATAGAGGCATGCGCAGGCTGCAGCAAAGCGGCTCCTGTCACCATCTGTGAAGCTCCTACTATGCACCAGGCACTGAGAGGAGGATGCAAGCAGTGGAAACTCAGGCTCTGCCCTCAAGGAGCTTTGTGAGCTCACGGGGGAACCCGGGAGGTGGTGATGACAACGTGAGGTGCAGGACAGCAGCCTGTGCCGTGGCATTAGAAGCCCGGTTCTGGCTGACGGCGGAGGGAAGGCTTCCGGAGGAGGCGTCACAAAGCAAAAAAAGGATATTTTTCCTGGGGAGTTGCTTCCTTCCCCTGAAATCTGATGGGGCTCATTGAAGAAATCCGTTATCTGAAGGCTTAGCGTACAATAGGCATTCTTCACAGGGACATAGCATTCCCACATGGGTGGAAATTGGTTCTTAAGCAATGTGTGTATGAAAAAAATACTTAAAGTACAGATACACACACAGTACATTCACGTGGATAGAACTATTAAATTCTGAAAGCCTCAAGGGTAGGACGCTTAGCAAGGGAATGTCTAAAGATGCAACCACGAAAACAAAGTTGAGAACGCTGGCATGCAGTGGCACTTGGGGTAGGGTAGCAAGCGCACAGCAGCGGGGGCTGCCCTGCCCGTCAGCTGGCTGATGGGAAGCAGCATGGACCGCGGCTCTCTACCAGGCGGGGGCCTGGGGATTTAGACAGCCCCAGCCTCGGGCTGGGTTCACTTGGTTCTCTTCTCTGGAGCGTGCCTGGTAGAATTCTGTCACTGCCCCTCCTGCAGGCACTCATTCAGGAGTTGGACATTTCAGTTTATCCCTTACCTGCGGAGGGAGGGAGCAGCCAGAGCAGGGCAAACTCCCTCTGTTTGGACCCCTGGAAGCCACTGGTGCTTCCACCCCTATTTCCTCTCCTGGCCCACCAAGAGCCAACCACAGGAAGGCAAGCAGTGCCTGCTAAGGGCTAGCCTAGACGATCCCCATCCTCTGGCCTTGAGTTCTCTTTTTAAGAAGCTCTTCATCATCCTTCCAGGCTAACGGGACCTTCTTCCAGTGTGTCTTTATACATCACCTTATGAATTTTCTTATTCATTTGATCGCAAAAGCAGCTTAGTGTCTGCCACAGTGGGAGCTGGCGTTGTGGCACAGGGCAGCTGTTTGTAATGCTGACTTCCAATACTGGAGTGCCAATTTGAGTCTTCGCTGCTCCAATTCCAATCCACCTTCCTGTTAGTGCACTTGAGAAGGCAGTGGAAGATGGAAGATTGGGTTCCTGACACCCATGTGGGAGACCTGGAGGAAGCTTCTGGCTCCTGGCTATTGTGGCCATTTGTGGAGTAAACTAGTGGATGGAAGATTCACTTCTCTCTCTCTCTCTCTCTCTCTCTCTCTCTCTCTCTCTCTCTCTTCCTCTCTTTCTCTATAACTCTGCTTTTCAAGTAAATAAATCTTCTCTTTAAAAAAGAATCTGCCACAGTAACAAACAACCCTCAATTCTCAATGAGTTAAAACAACAAAGGGTTATTTCCAGTTCTATCCCTCCTCTCCCCTTCTTCCTTCCTCCTCTGTCTCCTTTTCTTGTGGTCTCTCCAGGCATTTCTGTGTGTCCCATCTCCTCTGGGGTCAAACCTTGGTTCTCTCATTTCCTGGTGTTGTCACTTGGGGCATGGTATTTGATTTTGTTCATGCCTCAGCTGCCTATTTCTTCCAATGGAGAGTAAGAATAGTACCCAATTCATAGAATGTTGAGAAATGAATTAGTACCTGTAAAGTCTTCCAGGAATACTCGCTATAATATAGGTGTGGGATGGACAGTTCATCCAATTTTTAAGAAAGATTTATGTATTTATTTGAAAGGTAGAGTTACAGAGAGAAAGGGAGAAACACAGAGAAAGAGAGCCTCCAATAGCTAGGGCTGGGCCAGGCTGAAGCCAGGAGCTCAGAGCTTCTTCTGGGTCCCCAACGTGGATGCAGGGGCCCCAGCATTTGGGCCATCCTCTGCTGCCTTCCCAGGCTACTAGCAGGGAGCTGGATCAGAAATGGAGCAGCCAGGACTGGAACTGGTGCCCATATGGGATGTCTGCATTGCAGGCAGCGGTTTTACCCACTACACCACAGCGCTGGCCCCAACAACTTATCTAATTATTATCTGTGTTATTCTCGCTCTGCGGAAGGGCTACAGAACTGAACTGGAGGCCTGGATGGATGGGGGAGTGGGGCATATACAGGGGTTAGGATGAGGGAACAAGTGAGAGGGAGAAGGCTCAACAGAAGAGAGTTGACTGGAGCTCTCAGGGAATATCAGGTGTTTGCCAGGTAGAGACAAATTGGAAGGACACTGGAGACAAAGGGATCAGACACCGGAGTCAGGACAGCTTGAGAAATTGGGTCTTTAGCAAGGACGAAGCAGGGTCAGGTGCTAGTTGAAGAAAAATCTATTTGCCTTGTGAATGCATAGGACCAGGACTCAGCCCCGGGAGGCAGAGGAAGTGGGAAGCCATTGCAACAATCCAGGGAGAGAGAGCAAAGGCCTTTGGGAGGAGGAGCGGGTGGGTAAGGACTGCCTGGACCCCGGGGACGAGGAGGGAGTCAGCCTCGCCTTCCAGCCTGCCCGACACTGCCGTCCTCTGAAAGAAGATGCAGCCTGGGTCAAATCCAGTTCCCTGCACTACGCTGGCCACATCCACTAAAAGCCAGCCCTAACGTGGTTAGGCTGGGGCAGGCCCATCCGTCTGTTCGCCTGCTGCCTCCATGACAACGCGACTCCAGTCCATTAAGCCAATTTGCTCCATCTTCTTAGGCTCGGGAAAATGGGAGCAATCTCTGGGGAGGGCTGTCTGATCCCTGACCTCCTGCTCACCCCGCAAAGCAGCGGTGGCGCATCTTCAGCCCCACAGGCAGAGGACTTGCTGGCTGTCACTCATCTACTCCCAGGATGTGCGCTGGGGTCCTGAGATCTGCAAACCGCCTCCCCAGCCACCCCCACTAGTCTCAGAGAGGGAGCCGGCTGGGAAGACAAGTGCTTCTTCCTCAGATGGCTTAGTTGCACTAATTGCACTTAATTTCTCTGTGCTGTGCCCAGCAGGGGCCTGCTTGAGAGCTTGCTGGGCATTCCGCAATGCTGGCTGGCCCAGGCCTTGAGAGGCAGGCGGGAGGCTGGGAAGGAGACTGGGAAAAAGGAAGGGAGGGGGCAGGGCCTGGGGCGGGGCCCACTTTGCATCAGGTGTTTCCTGGGGCTTTGTGCTTGCTGCCCCGTGTCTGACGTGATTGGTGTCTTTGCGGCTTCCCTGTGGCTCGGGAGCTTGCTGAGGAC
Organism: Oryctolagus cuniculus; assembly: GCF_964237555.1. NCBI lineage: Eukaryota > Metazoa > Chordata > Mammalia > Lagomorpha > Leporidae > Oryctolagus > Oryctolagus cuniculus. Next base: position 57,453,501 of record NC_091437.1, on the reverse strand, counting down.
TGGGATTCTGTCGTGGGCAGCTCTGTCTCCATTGCGGGTCCAAACAGGGCCCGGGCGTGCGCTCGGTAAATGCCTGTGGATTAATCAGGGGTTCAGGGTCAACAGCGTGAACTCCACATGGCAAGGGATTTTTGTTTTCTTCACTACTGCATATCACGTAGCTACAGCAGCCCTTGGCAAACATTCCCAAGATGTACAGTCAATGAACAGATGAACAAATCCTCCCTCCCGACAACCTTGCAAGGTGGGTAGGGGAGAGGGTGTCCTCAGTGGTCATTCGTCACTGCCTCCCTGACCTTCACCGTTGCCCCATTGACCATGGCCATGTGACTTGTTTGGATCAGCATAAGTGTTGGGGACCCAAACCTGACTTCAAAGTTGCTGCTCTTCCCTCTGGAAATCATTAGGTCCTGAAGGGGTTACAGCGGGGGGGGGCACATTTGGGGGTGCCAAGTCCTGGTAGATAGCTGGAGTTCAGGAGAAAAAAGAGGCCGTGTCTTTGACTTTGAATGGGTTCATATGGTTCCTTCCCATGAGGCCTTTGTGGCTGATTCCACATCGGTGCTCTTTTCCTGCTCTGGGCAACTTGCAAATGTTATAAACACCAAGAGGCCCCAACCTCTCTCGGCAGGATCATCTGAACTCTGGCTACTCTCTGCAGCATGCTGACTTGCAAGAGAGTAGCCTCACCTTTCAAAGAAGTCGTGGGGCACAGGATGGAGGAATGGGCACCAGAGGTGAGGTGCACTGTTGCAGGTCTTGCTAAGGCTCTCACTATGGGGCAAGTCATGCCCCTCTTGCAACCCGGACATCCACCCCAGGGCTTGACCCATGTAAGAATCAAAGACCTGTCCCTGCTCTGATTCTCAAAGCTGACAGTCTTTTTCCTCATCTTCCACGCCTCTCTCCCTTCTACCCACTGCTCCACTCTGCCCGGTGGGGGCTAGGACTTATTTCTCCCAGAATCCAAAGGTAGACTGGAAGTACAAACTGAGGAAGCAGCTCAAGAGCTCCTGAGGGCTCACTGGCACACCAGGGGCCACGCCAACACATTGTGCACTAGACAGCTCGGATAGTTAGTTTCATTTTGCAAGTGAAGAAACTGGGCAGAGGCAGGGCATCAAGGGAACTGGCCAAGGTCACTCAGTTAGTGGAAGACACAGTCAGGGTCAGGTTCAAGCCTGGCTCTGAGTCTTGGCTCTAAATGACCACTCTAGAATGTTCTCGGGCTTCTCGCTGCTCAGAGCTGCACCTACGTGGGAATCCAGGCCATCAGGACTCACTGCTTGGCCCCTGTGGCTTGCTGAGGTTCAATGAGTCTAGGCAAGAGGAAATTTAGAAGCAGGTCCATGAAGGGCACGATGGTGTTTATAACAGAGACTTGATCAAAATCACAGCTCACTGCATCGTGCAGAGATTTTTCTCAGACACCAGCGTGTTTCTATTCTCGGAAGAGTGGTTCTCATTCTTGAGTGGTTCCCACTGTCCCTTGAAGGGTTACTTCGACCACAGATGCCTTGGCCTCCACCCCCCCCAGGTTCTGGGATGGAGATTGAGAAACTAACAGAGTCCCAGGTGCTGCTGCTGGTAGGGGAACCACGCACCGAGAGCCAATGCTGTAGAGATTTCCCCAGGGAATCTTGTTTTCTTGGTTGCAAGGACTTCTAGGAAGCTTAGAGCCAAGTCAGGAGCCACTCCAGCAAGAGTTCATGCACTTCCCACTTGAACTTTATTCTCAGGTTCCTTTCATTTCTCTTCATTTTCCCATTGTCACAATTTTGTCACTTAAGTGAATAATCAAACCAGTATTTTAAAAATTGGCAGGCGCCGCAGCTCACTTGGTTAATCCTCTGCCTGCGGCACCGATACCCTAGGTTCTAGTCCCGGTTGGGGTGCCAGAGTCTGTCCCAGTTGCTCCTCTTCCAGTCCAGCTCTCTGCTGTGGCCCAGGAAGGCAGTGGAGGAAGCCCAAGTGCTTGGGCCCTGCACCCGCATGGGAGACCAGGAGGAAGCACCTGGTTCCTGGCTTCAGATCAGTGCTGTGCACCAGCCGTAGCAGCCATTTGGGGGGTGAACCAACGGAAGGAAGACCTTTCTCTCTGTCTCTCTCTCTCTCTCACTGTCTAACTCTGCCTGTCAAAAAAAATTGTACAGGGAGCTGGTGCTGTGGCATAGCAGGTAAAGCCTCTGCGTATGGTGCTAGCATCCCATATGGGTACCAGTTTGAGTCCAAGCTGCTGCACTTCCAATCCAGCTCCCTACTAATGCACTTGGGAAAGCAGCAAAGGATGGTCCAAGTCCTTGGGCCACTGCACCCATGTAGGAGACCAGGAAAAAACTCCCAGCTCCTGGCTTCAGACGGGCCCAGCTCCAACTACTGCAGACGTTTGGGGAGTGAACCAGCAGATGGAAGATCTTTCTTTCTGCCACTGTGACTTTCAAATAAATTAAATAAATCTTACAAAAAATCTGTCACCCAGTGAAGTGAAATAGCATAGAAATGAATTTATCAAAAACTTCAGTTAAGTGGTGAAGTCAACTTCTCTGTGCCTCAGTGTCCTCATGCGTAGCATGATACCTCCTGATGCAGAGCCCTTTGGAGGGACGGCTTGTGACCCAGCTGCCGTGGGCGAGCGTCACTGCTGTAACCATTCTGAGGCAGCAAAGTAAGCCAATGGCCTGGCGGCTGTCACTGCCCCATGACGGGAGGGTCCAGAGAAAAAGCTGCCTCGTCATGTAGGGTAAGAAGCCGCTGCAGCGAGACAGCTTCCTCCCCTCGCTGCGGACGGTTCTGCAGGAGGCATGGGGACCAGCACACAGCACAGCCATCAACGGCTTCCTGGCCAGAGCAGGACATTGTGGGCTGCTCCTGGAGGCCCCGTTGTGTCGCTCTAGCCCCAGGGGCGGCAGACATCTCCCTGCTGGGGAGTGAGTAAAGACAAGCCCAGGTGGACAGAGCCTGACTCCAAGCTGGAGGCGCCTTCCCTGCCGGCACCAGAGTATGCTTCCCACTAGGACTTAGCTCTTGAGTGTTTTTTTTTTTTTTTATTATTTACTTATTTGAAAAGCAGAGTGGGGTTGGTGGGGGAGAAAGAGATAGACAGAGAGAGACAGCAACAGAGATCTCTTCCACCCAATGGTTCATTCCCAGGGCTGGTACAATGGCCAGCTCTGGGCAGGGCTGAAGCCAGGAGCCTGGGAATTCTGAGTCTCCCACATGGGTAGCAGGGGCCCAGGCATTTGAACCACCACCATTGCTTTCCCAGGCCTGCCTTAGCAGGGAGCTGGATGGAAAGCAGAGTGGCCAGGACTCACCCCAGCACTTGGATATGGGATGCCAGTGTCGCAAGTGCTACGCCACAGTGCCAGTTCCTAATGTTGAGTTTCTAACTCATCCTCCGACAAGAGCATCTTACGGATCAAGAAAGGAGCAGGATAGCCTTGCGGCAGCCATCTCTCTGAACAACCTGCTTTCATGTCCCGATGTTCATCTTCACCGTGAGGCTGTCAGGTAGACATAGCTCTCGCCATGTTGTGGGAGAGCAAACTGAAGCCCAGGGCGGCACAGCGAGTTGCTGGGATCACATGTCTGAGCTCAGTAGCCGCTCTCACGATATTACAACGTGAAACCAACAGATTCAAGTCTGCCCAGAGGGACCCTCGCTGCTGCCCTCCAACAACAGGTCACTCTTCTCCATCACCAGCTCGCGCTGACCTCTGGGTTTGCTTTTTGCCTCCGATGATGACCGGAAGATGAAATGCAGTCTTGTCTGGAATGATTTAATGGTGTCCTTATTTCCAGAAGAGTCTGGGCCCAGGAGACAGATATGGAGGCTGGCGGAAAGTTGGGATGTCTGGTGTGTGCCAAACGGGCCTCTGCGTTAGGCTCTGGTGGCTGCCCTCACTACCCTTGCCTGGTAGACCCTGAGGTGAGAACCTTCTAGAAGGTGGCCAGGTGAAGCAGCCTGGGTCCTAAGTCAGAGGCCATTGCCAGGGAAGACCCAGCAAAACGGGGTAGGTGTTGTGTATTGTAATGGACACAGGACTGGGCCTGCAGTCAAGAGACTCAGAGACTTGGGTTGTAGTCTCAGCTGTGCCTCTGCTGGCGGAAGTGTGACCCCAAGTGTGGCCCAAGCGGGGCCCCTACAGACACCCTGGCCTCCAGCTTCACACCCACCTTAAGAGGCCAGACTCAGTTTTTCCCTACATCTTGCCCCTTCTATGGTGAATAATGACCCCAAAGATGGCAGGTTCCAATCCCCGGAGTCAGGGAATGTTAGCTTAGATGGCAAAGACTTCCAAGATGTGATTAAGTGTAGGGTTTGAGATGGAGAGATTATTCTGGCTCCTAAACTTAATCACAGGGGGTCCTTACAAGAAGCAGGAAGAGGGAGAAGAGGCAGAAATGGGACCATGGAGAAGAGAGGGAGTGAGTGGGCCACAAGCCAGGGAGTGCTGGCGGCCACCAGCGGCTGGAAGAGTAGTCTCCCCAGGGGCCTGCAGAGGGAGTGCAGCCCTGCTCAGGGGGACACCTCACCCCCAAGGCAGTGAGGGAATGAGTTCTGTGATGTTCAGCCTGTTTGCTTTGTAACAATCTGTTACAGCACAGCATTCACCGGAAAGAGCACAGCCCCGGACACATTCCACTCGAGGAGTGCTGGCCGTGGAGGTTTCCCTGAAGCTTTCATGGGAGAAGAGGAAGATTCTTGTGCACCAGGTAGCTGGAGGGCTCCACCGGCGATGCCATCAGTGGGAAGGCACAGTTTCTTAGACAAGGTAGGGCTTAGTGGAGACCACTGGGACGGCAGAGGAAAGAAACAGCTGGTGCTGCACTTGTAGCTGAGGTTCTCTGAAGAACCAGGGGGAGTGCCAGCTGGGAATGTGTGAGTTACGGCTGCAAGTGTGGCCTCATTGGTACAGGTTGGGAGGCAACAGTTATTAATTTTCATGACTGTTTTTAAGAGGACTAACAAGTGGTCCTGCATGTGTACCAGACATGTCACACAGCCTGCCACACTCAGGTCCCCAAACCGCCCAAACTTCCAACAGCCCTGAAAGAGGAGAAAGAATTCAAACTCTGGGCTCCTCCCACTCTGCTACTCCCCAGCAAGTGATTGGTCATCGAAGGCTGTCAGTCATTTCACTCATTGTCTAGAGTCACTACCTGCTGATGCAGAAAAACAATAAACAGACAAGCTTTGCATCCACCAGGGTGGCCATAAAGACAAAAGACAAACAAGAAACATCTTGGCAAGGAGAAGTCGGAAGCCTCATCCACTGGGAAACGGTGCAGGAGCTGTGGGAAACAGGGAGTTCCTTAGCAAGACCCACAGGAGGACCCAATGAACTGGCAACTCCACTGCCAGGTGTGCGCCCTGAAGAATCGGGACAGGTGTTCAAACGAAACCTCGTCGTGCGTGAAAGGTCACAGCAGCACTACACACAGTAGCCCAGTGGAAGTAACCCACATACACCAGCTGATGAATGGATAAGCAAAACGTGGTCTAGACACATGCGCAATGGAGTATTATTCAGCCATAAAAGGGATAGACGTGGCCCTATACTTCAATGTGGATGAATCTTAGCCAAACAAAGCTAAGGGCCAGGCGTTGTGGTGCAGTGGGTTAGGATGCTGCTTGGGAAACCTGCATCCCATGTTGGAGTGCTGGTTCAGGTCCCTGCTACTCTGCCCTCTGTCCCAGCTTCCTGCAAATGCACCTGGGAGGCAGTGGCTGATGGCTCAAGTCCTTGGTTTCTGGCTACCCTCACAAGGGAGCAGCATGGAGTGCTGGCTTCTGGCCTACTTCTGGTTGTTGCAGGCATTTTGGGGAGTGTGTGCTCTGCCTTTCAGATAAATAAATAAGTAAATCTGTTTTTTTTTTTTTTTTGACAGGCAGAGTGGACATGAGAGAGAGACAGAGAGAAAGGTCTTCCTTTGCCATTGGTTCACCCTCCAATGGCCGCCGTGGCCGGCGCGCTGCGGCCGGTGCACCGCACTGATCCAATGGCAGGAGCCAGGTGCTTAATGGGGTGCAGGGCCCAAGTACTTGGGCCATCCTCCACTGCACTCTCTGGCCACAGCAGAGAGCTGGCCTGGAAGAGGGGCAACCGGGACAGAATCCGGCGCCCCGACCGGGACTAGAACCCGGTGTGCCGGCGCCGCAAGGTGGAGGATTAGCCTAGTGAGCCGCGGCGCCGGCTATAAGTAAATCTTTTTTAAAACTCCATTATGCTAAGTAAAAGAAGTCAGGCACAAAAGGCCAGATGTTGTATGATTCTATTTAGATGAAATGTCTAGAACAGGTAAAAAGCAGGAAGCTGGTTGGTGGTAAGCAGGGGCGGGGTGGGAGGAGTGGAGAGTGACTGCCTAATGGGTCTGCGCCTTGCATCTGGGGTGATGAAAACATTCTGGGACCAGATAGTGGTGATGGTTGAATGACATTGTGAATGTAACTAATGTTACTGCACCGTACATGTTAAAAACATGTTAAAGCACAGATGTTCCTGGACATACAATGGGGCACCTGCAGACCCTAACCTGGGTTGTGGTTGTCTCAGGTGCAGTGCTGGCATTCTGGATGGATGTGCTCACTGAGCCAGTTTCCAGGGTGGGACAGACCTGGGGACTGGCTGGAGCAGCTCTTCATGGGAGCTTTCTGTGGTCAGCTCGTGTCTCATGCACAAGGGGCCTCTAGTCTCCATGACTCGTGTGCAATGAGCAGGGAGTAGGTACTTATTTTTCAGTGGCTTCCTTCCCTTCATCCCCCACATCTGGCTGACCCCTCACTCCCTGCGCTTCTCGGAGACAAAATGTCCCACACTTCCATAAAGATTTGCCATTCACAGCTGCCTTTGTCTTCCCTGCAAGTGTGACGTGAGCCACAGTGAAGGTCAAGATGGGCCTCAGGCCAAGGACCCCCCAATATGCTGCCCGGCTTCCATGCGGCACTTGCCATTTCTTTCTTGGGGTGCTCCAGATCCCCTCCACTGAAGTATGACTAGCCAACAGCAATTGCTGTCTCCTCGGACTTTGGGGCTACTAAGGCTTTGTGACACTGTGACCCCACCTTCCCTAAATGTCGTGAACAGACACATTCCCCAAGTTCATGCCGCTTGGGATTCTGTCACTGGCAACCAAAAGAATCCTGACCCTGACCAGAAGATGCTTCCCTGAACAGGCTCTGCCCTCCTCCCTGCTCTCCCATCTCAGTAAACAGCCGCACCTGTTGAGACACGGAAGACACCCGTGGGGCCCTACTCATGGCTATTCCCTTGTCCGCCAACTCCCACTGAACTTGTGCCTTCCTCTCCATCACTTTTCAGGCCTCATCATCTCTTGCCTTTAGCAGTTGAGTTCTGTAGCCCCTGCCTCTTCCTCTCCACCTCCTGATTCTCCCCTAATCTACCCTCTAACAGTGGAGCCGGATTGGTTCCCTGAAAAACAACTCTCATCCCATACCCTGGTCCAGAACACACATTGTGCATTTACTACAGTCCAGACTCTTCCTTGCATCCAAGGCTCAGCTAGGCTCCATTCATCATGCAGTCCAGCAGGGGCCCCTCCCCTGACCACACAGGATTTGGGAGTGTTCCACACTCTCTCACCCCTCTGCCTTTGCTCAGCTGTCCCACCTCTGTCTGCCTAGCTGTCGCCTGCCTGACCCCTGCCCTCACATGCCCCCAGGTGTGTGCCGTGCTCTGCCCTGGGCTCCTGCCCGAGCTTTGTGTGCACCCTGCCCTGTTGCCTTGTCTGTCTCTGTGAGTTCTGTTCATTAGCATTGGCATCTATCTTATTGTGACATGTCCCTTGCTCCCAGCACAGGGCCTGCCACATGGTTGGAGCTCAATACAGCACCAGGACAGAAATGATTGCAAAACGATGATTGGGTCTGAGCTCACAGCCCTCAACTCCCAGGTGAGGCAAGAAGAGGCTTTTCCTTCTGCACCTCCTCCCCACCAGAGGTGTGATTTGGACCATTGTGGCTCCACTTTGCACCAATTCATCTCAGCATAACCTCCAGCGAGCAACACTTCGAATTCCTGTAAATTACTTCCCTGCTGTGACTTGTAAGCCGGGTTGCCAAGCAACGAGAGGGGATTTGGTCCTTATCAAAGGGCCTCATCCGTACGTAAGTGATGCACAGGAGAGACGTCCTAATGCAGGTCGGGTGTGGGCAGAGCTCAGTCCCCCGGTCCATCTGCCCCCTGGGTCTGAAAGGAGCTGGCCCTCTTGGGGGTGCCAGGATGTCTTTCTGAGGTGCTGTTCATTTGGGGCCAGGAGGGGAGAGACAGCGTGTCAGCTCTGTGACCTGGGGGGAACTTCGGGGTCTCATGCTTTGGAATCACAAGGCTCTGAGTTCACATCTCAGAACAGGAGCTTAGCCACGTGCTCTCCGGAAAGTCCTTTTCCTTGCGGGTTCCCTCCTTTGGGCCATGTAAATATGAAGGGCCATTAGCCGGGGGCAGTGAGGAGGAAGAAGCCAAGTAACAGGCCAGGGATCCTGGGTGATGCCTGTTGCGTGGCAGGAGCATGTGTATGGCCGTGGTTGTTTAGTCCTTGAGGCTGGCACTGCCCTGGGCTCATGCAAACCCCTGCCTTGGGCTGTCAGGCCTCTCTGGCCCAGCACTGAGCAAAGAGCCCACCCCGGGGGGTGGAGGGAGGGAAATAAAAGAAAACCTGAAGTCACCCTGTGGTACTCTGGGAATGTCGTCAGCCATCCCAAATGTCACCGTGTGCACAGCAGGTGGCGGATGCTCACCTTCCACGTTCCCTTCCAACACCGAGCATTGTGGGAACTGTTGTTCTCCTGCTATATGCCAGGGTCCAAGCCAGGCACCCATCTCATCCTCCCCAACCCGCTAGGGCACAGCCGTTGCTGCTGCCACTGCCATCAAGGCCCAGCAGTGGGATTTGATTCCAGGTCAAGTTGGCCCGAGAGGCCCTCGTGGCTGAGGAGCAGAGAGGGCAGCTTATTGGCGGAGGAGGAGGGGAGCCAGGTAGGACGAGCAAGGAGAAGCACTTTCAGGGTCTGAATTAGAGCTAGGGCATGGGGCGCTCTCGGTAAGTGCCGGTGACTCACTGTCCTTAAAAGCAAAGAATGGACCCATGCGTTGTGCAGGAGCTGGTCTCAAACTTGCAGTTCTAGCAATAAAAGGCATCACAGAAAGGCCGGGCTGCACGGTGAGGGTCTCTGGGCTCCCAGCGTCCAGGAATCACAGGCACAGGCAGCCTCCCGCCTCACCCAAGTGGTCAGATAGCTCTGGAGATGTGGCTGCCTGACACCGACCTCAGCTTGGTCCTCAGGAACCGGCGCAGTCTCGGTGGCATCTTCTATCCTCTGCGCCAGGGCCAAGGCTTGGATTAGACTCAGACAGCTTCTGCCTCCTCAGGGATGCTGCTCTGATGGTCCCTTACCAGGCTGCGATGCAAAGCACGCAGTCCAGTCGCCTTCTCCCTGCCGGCCCGGGACCGTCCCTGGCTCGGGACCCAGGTCTTTGGTCAGGCTGGTGAAAGCCTGAACAAATGCTATCTGTTTTTCCTGTTTTTTCCATTTGCTCATGTATTTATTGGATCTGCCCTTACCTGCCCTCAAATTTCATTCCATTTTCTTTTTCTGTCTTGCGTGACTTTTTAATACAACTTGTGTCGTGCTAGGATTAAAAACTAAGAGGACAAACTGTCTCATCCTAAGAGAGGGCCCTGGAGCTGCGGCCCTGGGTTTTCAGGGCCAAGCGGAAGCCGGGCTCAAGTTTCCCAGGATGCTCTAGTCTGGCTCCCAGATGCGGTTCCTCCGCCTGCCTCTGCCTCCCGTTCTGTCTCTGGGGATGGCTGGCAGCTGACTGTGGTTCTCAGCCATTGCCTTCATAATGTCTTCCAAATGTTATTTTCACGAAGCCGTATTGTCTTCCACACCACTGTGACTCCCAGCCCTCCCTGACACGCGCCCCATTAGCTCCAAACCACGAGCTGGTGTGTTTGAAAGCACTGCAGTCCAGCCTATAGCCATGGCATATGAACTTGAACCAGGCAGCTTGATAGAGAGAGGCTGGGAGTGGACCTTTGCCGAACACCTACAGGGCATCTGGAACTTGGCAATAGCAAGTGTAATCTTTACAGTCTTTATAACCTTAATTGACAATTTCAAATTGCATGTATTTATGGTGAACAACTCAATGTTTTGAAATACATATACATTATGGAATGACTAATTTATTTAACATATGCATTACCTCCTCTGCTTATCAGTTTTTGTGTGAGGAAAACACTGAAAATTGACTCTTGACAATTTCCATAAACCTTTGCTAATAAAAATATGAAGCCCATTCTATTGATGAGGAATCATATCGTTAGAGGCTGAGCCACTTGCCTGAGGTCACACAGGGCTGGGTTTCAAAAATAACTTATGTTATTAGTCCTGCATTTATAATCTCTGTTCTGGGGCGGGGCGGGGGGGCGGAGCTGAAGTTCAGAGAGGTGGTACAACCTGCCCAAGGCCACACAGCAAGTCCACAGCTGAACTTGGCCTTTCCAGGGCCTAGTGGCTCCGAGTCGTGCTCCACCCGCTTGCACACACTTCTTCCCAGAACAACACTCTGTTAAGGAACACCATAGGTGACGCAGGTCACGTCTAGCGAAAGGTTGAGGTGTAAAACTAAGAGTGTCCCAGGCTCAGAGACTCCTGTGTTCAGGCAGCTCTGGCCCCTTCCTCTGTCCTCACAGCACCCTCTTTGCCTCCCGTTCCCGTCGCTGGACGTCTGAGCCCCACAGTCTCACTGCAGGCTGGCCCCTGGTCTCCCTCCCTGGTGACATTGCACGTCACTCAATGCCTTTGACCGGCTCATGTCAGGCCTAATCCGACAAACACACATTCACCTGTCTACCCGGATCATAAATGGTAAGGAACATTGGCTGTTCACCACGCTAAGCATGGACCCTCACAATAACTTTCTGAGTTAAGCCCTAATAGGAACCCAATTTTCTAGATGGAGAAATTGATTCAGAGAGGCTGAGTGTCTTCCTGGAGACACACAGCTGGTAAGCCGCGGAGCTGGGACTCGACAGCTAGTCTGCCTACCTGGATCCTGATTCTGAAGTGTGGTGCTTCCAACAAGGATTGGCCGTCTGCTCGCTGCAGCCAGGCACCGTGCTCATCAAGTTACGCGAGCTTTTTTGTTAAACTGTCCCAGTGACCTTGGAGTGTGTTCTACTTCTTATTTGATTGGGTTTATAAAAGGGGGCACTGAGGTTTGGAGAAGCTGGCTAACTTGTCTCAGATCACACAGCTAACCTAGGGCCGAGTAGGGACGGGCATTTGGCCTAGTGATGAAGATGCTGGGTGGGATGCATGAGTTGCATACTGGAGGGCCTGGGTTCAAGTCCCAGCTCTGGTTCCAGCTTCCTGCTAGTGCAGACCCTGGGAGGCAGAGATGATGGCTCACATGGTTGAGTTCTGCCTTCCCCCTGGGGGAGATCTGGATTGTATTCCCAGGTCTCGACTTTGGCCACCCAGCCTGCAGGCATTTGGGGGAAGTGAACCAGCAGATGGGTGCTGCCTCTCTCTCTACCTCTACCTCTGCCTCTGCCTCTGCCTCTGCCTCTACCTCTACCTCTACCTCTACCTCTACCTCCGCTTCTCAAGTAAGTACATTAAAACAAAACATTCAAAGTATCGAATGACTTCCTTGAATATCAAGATTTATCCTGGAACAACTTCATTGCCATTTGTTCTAGTAGAACTGTTGGTGGCTTAGCATAAATCAAGGCCATGGCCCAAACTGTACAGTCATCACTGTCTTCTTCAATGACATCTGTTTGCAAAAACATAGAAGTACATCTTAGTAAAAAATAGAAGTGCATCTTAGTAAAAACAACCCGTAGCTAAATGGAGATTCGAGGCCAGGCCTTTTGCAGACAGCTTAAGCTCCAGGCTCTCGCTGTTCTGCCTCTTGGGAATAGACCACGCTCACTGAGTGCAGGGCGCCAAGCCAGGCTCTTGGGAGATAGCCACAAATGGGTTGTGTCCCCGGGGGAAGGTGACCAGGCGGTAGCCAGTGGCCGTGCAGGGTGGGAGACGTGGTCTGTGATGTCTGCCCAGGCCAGGGAAGTGGAGAGGGAGTGGGTGTGGTGCACGGGGCTGAGGTTGGAAAGACCAAGACCAGCTCTCGAGAGTAGGAAAAGCTGAAGCTGGATCTTACAGGACAAGTAGGATTTTGGTGGGAAGAGAGTGAAGAAAGGAGAGAATTCCAGGCAGAGAGAGAGCCTGTGCTGGGGCCTGGGAACTGAAGGCAGCGTGAGGGGCTCAAGGTCATGCAGGCCGCCACAGGTGGCACTGGCCAGGAATTCCCGGTGGGGAGGAAATTAAAGTGAGGCTGGAGAGGAGGGCCAGGGCCAGGATGAGCAAATTACAGGGTTAACAACAGCAGGGCAGGGGCTAACGATTCTGAGTCCCAGTCCCAGCTATACCACAAACTAGCTGTGGGACCCTGAGCAAGTGAATGGACCTCTCTGGTTCCCACTTTCTCTTCTGCAGTGGTGACAGGAAGAGAATCTGCTTCATAGGGCAGTTTTGTTTTATTTATTTAAGATTTATTTTTATTTATTTGAAAGACAGAGTTTTAGAGAGACAGAGACAGACACACACAGAGAAAAAATGCTTCCAACCACTGGTTTTCTCCCTAAATGGTCACAAAGGCTAGGGCCAGGTCAAAGCCAGGAGCATGGAATTCCATCCAGGTCTACCATGTGGGTGGCAGGGGCCCAAGTACCTGGGTCATCTTTGCTGCTTTCCCAGGCATGTTAGCAGGGAGCTGGGTTGGAAATGTAGCAGACAGGACTTGAACCCGTGCTCCGTCTGATATGGGATGGCAGTGTCGTAGGCAGCAGTTTAGCCCGCTGCAGTACAATGCCAGCCCCATAGGGCAGCTTTGAGAAGGATCGCATGAGCTGGAGCCTACCATGGTGTCGGACACCTACTGAACCCTGAAGGAATGTTAGCTCATGAGGACCTTGAATGCAGAGCTAAGCACCCCAACTTTCTCCTACGCTGAGTAGGCAGGGGAGAGGCAGTGAGTGGTTTTAAAAGCAGGGGAGTACTTGTTTGATTAAGTCCTCTGTTTGTCCTCATTCAAGGATCTCATCAGGTTGACGCCATGGGAGGGAGGAAGGGGAGAGGATGTGCAGGTGAACATCACCTGCGTGTCCTCCTGAGCTCTGTGCTCAGTGTTCTCATCCCCCCACCCTCCCCAGACCCATCACACACCTCTGCCCACCCCATAGTCCTCAGCATCTTGGAATTTCTGAGCTCTCCTGGGCTACTGCCTTCTCCTTCACCTGTCACCAGAAACCTAGACTTGATTGCCTCCAAGGATGGGAGACTCAGTACTTGAGATAAAGGGCCTATAACTCTGAAGAACTGGACCGTGGCCAGACTATTGTCCTGATCTCATTTGAGGTATGGGAGGGCTAAGCAGGTGGCACCAAACTGTGGGAGGGGCTCCCAGGGGGAGCACAGGGCCTTCCTAGCTGCATCTGTGTGGGATGCCCCAGGCCAAAGAGAGGTCCCCTGTGTGCTGCGGCGTTTGCTCAGCACTTGCCATATGCCTCGAAATGGCTCATTGTAGTCGCTGCCTTCACCTTCACCCACAGACAGGCAGCGAACTTTCAGGGCAGAAATGCTCTCAAGAAGGGCGGAGTGTACCAGTTCTTGTCGGGCTCCTGCCCCAGAGCCCCGTCCAGTCGTTAGCCCTGGGTGGGAGACCGTTACCACCCCCGAGTCCCCGGGCAGCCTGTAGGTCTGCCCAGGCCTCTGGGATCTGCAAACAGCCTTGTTTATGGTCTGGGCCGCAGCTGTCTGTTCCCTGCCACTTCCCCCCCTTCTTGCTGTGCACCCCCAGGTGGAGGTTGCAGGACGGAGTGCACCGGATGGAGCCGCGGCCTGTTTGTGCCCTCAGCATCCGGCTTCAGCTTGTGCACCTGCTATCAGAGGGCCTCGCTGACTTGTGCCCCATGGTCCTGTGCACCACAGGGTGGCCTCTGTCCTCCAGCACCGCCCTGGCCTCCTCTCTCTGCACCAGACCAACATCTTTGTCTTTGGTTAAAGTTTTCTGAGCCTCCTGCTTCTAATCCATGGGTGTCCTTGGTAGTGGGCGGTGCCCCAGCAGGCAGCAGCCCTGCCCCACCTCTGGGTCTGAGCCTTGTTCGTCAGACAGCCCCCTGTGTCCCAGGGCAACAGGCATTTATTTGTACAAGGTCCCTAATGCCCCCTGTGTGGGAAACACACTCTCTTACTCCTTCAGTCTTCAAAAATCCTACGAGAGAGGTCATTTTACAGATGAGAAACTGCAGTTCAGAGTAGAGTAGCAACTTGCACGCAGTGGGAGCCGTGAAAAATGGCAGCCAGCTCCTGATCCTGGAGGGTCTCCCTCACCTTCTCCTGGGGTTTGCCTCTGCGCTCACGGGCGAGATCACTTGCCTGCGACCCCGTGGCTGGAAAACGGTAGAGACGGAGTTTGAACCCAGGCTGTCTGGCTTCAGAGGCCATCACTCGGTGCCCAGCACAGGGCAGGTGTTCACCAGCTGTGGAGCCCGAGGTCCCTCTCCAGGACTCCTTTCTGCCCCATCACACACACACACCCCCCTCCCCGCCCCTGCCTCCGGGACCCTGCAGGTCCTGCCGGGCAATCTAGTGGGCAGGGAGAGCTGGCAGGGCCCTCCTCTTCCCCGCTCCTCGGCTGCCACAGAAGCAGGTGGCTCCCCCTCATCTCCCATTCAAAGGGCGTCGCGCTGGCAGAAGGCAGATGAATGAGCTCCTCAGCCAGGGAAGATTTTGTTGCTAAAATACATGGTCTGATTAGGAGTGATTGAAGGGCTGCGTGCGCGAGGGCCTGTCGTCGGCCGTGATTTGTTCTGATCTGAAGTGCTTCTAAACAAGTCACCGGGAGGCAGGAGTGGGGGCCATGGCGCCGAGTGGCACAGGGCTCTGGCAGTGACACATGTCCTGTGGAGGCCGGGGCTGCTTCCGACAATCCCGGACAGAGTTTTCAAACCGTTTTTGAAATCAGATTCGGTGCATTTATCTTGTCTCCTTTCCACTTGGCACCAGACCTTCCTCCCCTTGTCTCTCTCTCCCTCTCTCTCTCTCTTCTCTTGCTTTCTTATTTTTATTTTAGTTCTGTTCTCTCCCGCAGCAGAAGCGAGCTGCAAATGAAGAGGTGGCGGCTTGGGGACCCGTAAGCAGCCTGGGGTGGAATAATGATGTTATCGGCGCCCGAGATCAGCCGTGGCACTGCCTCCCGTGTCTGTGTGACACGGAGAATCTGCTGGAGGAAATTCATGCTGTCAGGATTGAAGGCAGTAATTGGGGCCAGTGATTCATGATCCCTTTATGGGCTCATGAATACACTCATCTTCCAGATTTATCTCATTTCTAAAACCCATGATTGTCCGTTCCAGCAAGAGGTGCTGAAGGGGGTGGGCTGGCATCCGGGGTGGGGGGAGGGGGAGGAGAAGCCTCTTTGCAGAGAGAGAGAGAGAGAGATGGAGAGAGAGAGAGAGAAGCACTCCTTGGAGAGGTATCCCTTGTACATGAGATGGCCAGTACCACCCTCACCTCTAGGAGGGGAGGACAAGAGAGTGACAGCCCCTCCCCCGCTTGTCATTTCTGCCTTGGTTTGAGTCATAGGATTGTCACAACTGTGACTCTGCAGCTCCTGGCCTTTATGCCGGACTAAACCGGCCACCTCCATTCAGGTCCAAATGCTCGTTCTAGAATATGATGACCTTGGAGAGACTTGCAGCAGAGGTAGGGTAGACCAGTGGTTAGGCCAGTAGATACTGGTGCCAGATCAGCTGCGTTCAAACCCTAGCTTTTCCCTCGGGCAGCTGCTTGAGTGGGAACACACTTCAATTCTCATGCTGGTTTCCCCACCAAACTCAGCCTGTAGTATGACTGTGTGGCTGAGAGGAGGGAATGCATCGTGAACTCAGATGCCCAGCGAGTGCTCCATCCTGTTCAGGAGCCTCTCACTGCCCTGTGCTCTGCCCCCTGCTTCCCAGAAACTCCTGTCCTGAACTTTGACCCTGGCTTCAAGTCCCCTTGGTTGGGGACCCAATGGGCAATGCCCGTGTGTTAGTATGTTCTCTGTTGCTAATAACACAGTACCACAGACTGGGTAAGTTTACAGAAGACAGCTTTATCGAGCTCAAAATTCTGGAGGTTCAAGGGCTCGTAACTGGTGGTGGCTTCTTGTTGGCAGAGTCCAGAGGTGGTGCAGGGTGTCACAGGGTTCGAGACAAGGAGTGTATCTCCTGGTCTAAGGCCATCTTAGGGTCTCTATTCCAGTTACTTTATCTCCCCCTAATCTGGTCACCTCCCAGAGCCCCCATAAAGCCCGTAGTCAGATGAAGGTTCCCTCATCATGTCTCACCATGGGGATGAAATGCCAATATGTGTTTCTGAGGGCACACACCACATTGAAACCATAGTAAGGGCCGGTGCTGCGGCTCACGAGGCTAATCCTCTGCCTTGCGGCGCCGGCACACCAGGTTCTAGTCCCGGTAGGGGCACCGGATTCTGTCCCAGTGGCCCCTCTTCCAGGCCAGCTCTCTGCTGTGGCCAGGGAGTGCAGTGGAGGATGGCCCAAGTGCTTGGGCCCTGCACCCACATGGGAGACCAGGATAAGTACCTGGCTCCTGCCATCGGATCAGTGCGGTGCACCGGCCGCGGCGGCCATTGGAGGGTGAACCAACGGCAAAGGAAGACCTTTCTCTCTGTCTCTCTCTCCCTGTCCACTCTGCCTGTCAAAAAAAAAAAAAAAAAAAGAAACCATAGCAACACTTTTGACCTCTGCTGTCTGTGTCTCCTTTAGCATTTTGGCCTTGATCATAATTCCAGCCCTGGCTCCCTAGTCAGGTCCCTAGCTGGAGGGGCGTTCAGACAGTGGCTGGCAGAGCTGGCCACTTCTAGCTCCAAGTCTAGGGTTCTGTCCATTGGTCTGTGTGGCTGGGGGTGATATGTCCCCTTCCTCATGGACACAGTCTGGCTCGAGGGTCTCAACAGAACACACCTCTGCATCTCTCAAGGGACTCCTTGTCTGCCCTGGGTCCCTGAGAACCAGATTTCTCCCTGAGCTCTGGGCCCAAAGGGCAGTTGGCAATGAATGCGCAGTGTCCTGGGACCGCTGTCCTCACCGTCAGCAGCACGGGTGGGCAGCAGCGTTTCCAGAGACACGTGTTGACCTACAAATGGGCAGACGAGCTGGCCTGCCAGGGAAGAGACCCGGGGGATTTGGGTTTTCTAGAATGAGTTTGGATTACTGGCTCTTTCCTGAATACAAGAGAAGAAACAAACCCTTCGCACACTGCTCCCTTGTGTTGTTTTCCAGGCCACAATCTCAAAGCCTTAGAGTTTCATAAGTAGCATTTTAGTGCTGGGAAGGCGCCTGACTTGGTACCTGCGTTGCTGGCAGCCCTGTTACACAGGCAGGTTTGGATGAGGTTCACCACCTCGACACTCATGTGCACTCACACCCCCATACCCACGCCCCCATCTGGTCAGGAGAGGGCACTGCATGTCAACAGCACCCACTAAAACCATGACACCAGCTCGCAAGGTGGAAAGTCATCACCAATCTGCTGTAAAGAGCTTAGTTTGGGAATCAGGTCTTTGGTTCACATGCAGCCGTCAGCTAACAGTGCAACCTCGGCAAATAGGTCACTCACAGCCTTTGTGGAGGTCGAGTGAGCTACTGCAGCTCCTCTTTCTGGGCCATGTCTGCCCTGCCCCTTCTCCCCACATTTGGAAGCCTCTGAGCAGCAGCCTGCCCCAGGCTGCACCTCGGGACAAGTCCTGGAGAGGGGGCCTGCAGGGGAGAGAGGGAGGAGCCTTTCCTTCTGCAAGCACTCCAGCTAGCCCATGCTTGCATGGTGCTGCTTTTCATGGATGGTCCCAGCCCCTGTCCCACCACTGATGAAACTGAACACATCCCTCTGACCGGTCCCTGGTCCACGGTCCTTGTGCACTTTGCTTCAGAGACACAACGGGGTTCCTTCACGGCTTCACCTTTGCCTGCGTACCCTGCACTCCCTCCCCACACCTCACCCCTCCAGTTCCAGCCCCAGCCAAGCCCCATGGCCACAAGCACCTGTCACTTAGGGTTCTCTGGAGGACCCAGGCCTGGAGAACTGCTTGGCAGGAGCTTGGCAACCTTGGCTGGACTCTTACACGGGGGAAGCTCTTAAAACTGCATGCCCAAGTGGCACCTGCTCTTCCCTTCACGAGAGGCCTAGCATTAACAATGGCTAATGTTTAGCACATGTGGACACTGCACTAGGCACTACTTTGTGTAAATCCTTGAAGGAGCCACTGATAATTTCCAACGTGTAGAATAGGGAATTGTAGTTAGGTAGGGCCAATAACCTGCCAAGCCCCACAAAGGGAGAGGCTGTCTTTTAAAGCCTGGCTTTTGGACTACAAGGTGCTACTCTCTTAACTACATAGCTAGATCCCTCTCTTGGAGGAGGAAAGAGTCAATTTCCGTCTCTCTACTCATGACGAGGGCTGATCCAGGCTGCTTCCTGAGAGCGACAGCACGCTGTGGCTGCTCTGTGCATCCCATGTAATGCCAATGGATGCAACTTATCAGGAAGGAAGAAGCACTGACAAAAATAGGGGATGAGAAGAACATTTACTAGGCCTCCTACTGTGTGCTTTCTGCCACTTAGGGCATTGCTGTGTATTCAAAGATCCTCGTTCCACTCATTTCTGGCCACGCCATTGAGGAAAAGTCACCCCTTGGGAGCCCAGGGTCCCTCATCTGCAAAATGAGGAGGCCCTCAAATAATGCCAGGTGCAGAGGTCTCCTCACCGAGCGAGAATTAAATCTTGACTGATGATCTTAAGGACAATCTTGCATTCTGTTACAAAACGGAGGACCAGAAAAGTGAATTGACCATGCCAAACCATACAGCCTATGTTTTCGCGGCCAGCTCCAGCCTCCTCTCCTTTTCCTACAGGAATGGCCCGGAAGGAAAGGAAGGTTCCAGGATATGCATTCCCAAACTCAGCCCTCTCCCGAGGCCCGTGCCACCAGGGCAACCCTCCGTCTGGTGCACACAGGGGCTGAGTGATTGAGAGCAAGAGGAGGAGGTACCACCCCCCACCCCAGCCAAGGATGATGGCTCACTTAATGAGCTATTGTGGGAGGGTGGAGAACACACTCGATTTATCTTTGTTGCCTAAATACCTCTTAAGTTCTCCCCTGAATACTTCTAATTCAGCAGAATGTGAACAATTATAGCAGGAAGCTGTTCATAGGTGGAAGGGGGCTGATGGAATTATTTATCAAAGTGACATTTTAATTATAGTGAAGAATGCATTTGTTGTCACTGAGATGGAAGGCAGTGTTACCGGCCTCCACATATCCCCCCAGAGTCCCAGTGAAGAATGCCCCCTTTCTCCCTGATAACTCCATTCAGTGCTGGGGACACAGAAGCCCAAGGCAGGTGAATTCTTGGGAGGGATCCTGCTCACACTAGGAGGTGTGGATTCCCTGGGACACGCAGGAAACCAATGGGGTCAGAGGAGACTCTGTTTGTTATACCATAGAGGACCCTTCTCTCCACCTGCAGACAGGCTCCCTGCCCACACTGTGTTGGTGTATTCCTGGTCTTTTTTTATTTTTTATTTTTGACAGGCAGAGTGGACAGTGAGAGAGAGAGACAGAGAGAAAGGTCTTCCTCTACCGTTGGTTCACCCTCCAATGGCCGCTGTGGCCGGCGCACTGTGGCCGGCGTACCGCGCTGATCCGAAGGCAGGAGCCAGGTACTTCTCCTGGTCTCCCATACGGGTGCAGGGCCCAAGGACTTGGGCCATCCTCCACTGCACTCCCGGGCCACAGCAGAGAGCTGGACTGGAAGAGGGGCAACCGGGACAGAATCCGGTGTGCCAGCGCCTCAAGGCGGAGGATTAGCCTAGTGAGCCGCGGCACCGGCCTATTCATGGTCTCTTAAAAGGTAGTATCAGCACACCACAAACCCCAACTATGCAAAAGTGCCGATGGTCAAATGAAGTCACTTGGCATCTATGAGCCAAAATCTTTGACCACACTGGCTCCTGGTTCCCTTCCTTCAAGGCAAAGAATGTGTCCAGATTCCAGAATTGGTCCTGAGGTAACCTCCACATACACTAGCGCATCAGTGGTCTGTGCTGCCTTCGATTTTCTTCTGTAGTTGGAGGTGGGCTATTTTATCTCCCCAGTGAAGAAGAAAGTGAGCAGAGGCATGCATTATGTTTTTGGCTTCTCTTGCGTGTGCTCACAGCTCCTAACACGGCAGTGTTAATGATCTCTACCATGCAGTCAGCACCTGCCACATGCCGGGCACGTGCTTGGCACTTTGCAGAGGTCTTGGTTCAAATTTTCCAAACAGTCCACTGAGAACTGAATTCATATTCTCATAGAAATTCGGTCTTCATCGTTGTCGGTGAGCAAGCTTGGGTTCAGAGGGGGCTCAGTGAGGGGCTCCGAGTCACCAGAACACTGTGCCTTTGGGAGCAGCATACAGGGCTTGCAGTCACTCACTCAACATGTAATCGCTTCTCACCTGTGCCTGCCACTGTGTTCAAGATAATGGAGAAGCAGCCTTGGATGTCAAGGCACTCACAATCTATGTGTGGGGAGGGACAAGAAGGAGGGCGGAGGAGCCGCCCAACATGGAACTGTGTGTGGTGCAACAGCGGTGGGTGGAATGCAAGGTGCTTGGTGCTTGGTGCTTGGTGCTTGGCCAGGGGAGGATTGATGTTAAAGTACAAGCACATATGGTCACTTGCCAGTTGTGTGACCTGAGATAATTAATTTAGTGGTTTTATAGTTTAGTTTGCTTAATTGTGAAATGGACACACTGAGCAATTAGCCTGGAGAATGATAGTTATAAATAAGGGAGAGGAGTGGAACAGACATTTCTCCAAAGAAGATAATCAAACGACCAATAAGCTCATGAAAAGATGTTGACTTTCACTCACCAGCAGGGAAATGCAAATCAAAGCTACAATGAGTTAGCACACTGCATCCACCAGGATGCCTATTAAAAAGGAAAGAACAAGAATTCCAACAAGAGAAAATAAGTGTTGGCAAGGAGGTAGAGAAACTGGGAGCTGTGTGCATTGTTGGTGGGAATGTAAAATGGTGCAGCTGCTATAGGAAACAGAATGGCAGTCCCTCAAAAAAAATTAAAAATAGTGCTACCTTGCTATCCAATAGTTCTGCTTCTGGGTATATCAAAAGAATTCAAAGCAAGGACTCAAAGAGATACCCGTGCAGCAATGTTCATAACAGCACTACTCACAATAGTCAAAAAGTGGAAGCAACCCAGGTTGTCCATGGGCAGAAGTGTGTACACACACAGCGGGACAGCATTCAGCTCTGCAGGGGAAGGGAATTCTGACACATGCTGCAGCAGGGTGAACTTTGAGGGCACTGTGCTAAGGGAAATAACCCAGTCACAAAAGAACAAGCACCGTATGATTCCACTTACGGGGGCCCTGGAGCCGTCACATCCGCAGTGGGGGCTGGAGGGCGGGCAGAGTCGGAGGCTATTGCTGAGCGGGCTTCAGCAATAACCTTTCAGTTTTGCGAGCAGAAAAGCGCTCTGGAGGTGAGCGGTGGTGATAGTAGCACGGTGGTGTGGACGTGGCACTGAAGTGTACCCTTCATAATGCTCAAGATGGCAAACTTTAGATTCTGTGTATTTGTATGGGGATTGGGAGACTGCAACAGGTGCTAATTCTCCGTCCTCCTTTCTCTCTTTGTTTTCTTCAAAAAATGAACAGTCTGGGTCCTAGGAGCACAGCCGTGGCTCCTGCCTCTGCACAACTCAGACTTGAATGGGAAGAGGCCACACACAGTCAGGCAATGACACTCCTTGTGATTCGCACTGCATTCAGAATCAGCCTAGGGCTGGGGAAAGCAGGAAGTGAGCCGTGTGTGTATGTGTGTGTGTGTGTGTGTGTGTGTGTGAGAGAGAGAGAGAGAGAGAGAGAGAGATCTGATTCAATTTGGGGAGGTGGAGGGGCACAGAGTGTTTCAAGGAACTGACACCTCCCACATGGCAGATGCTCCATAGAGGTGCTGGCTAGTGCCACAGAGCCCGGTAAAGCTCCTTGGGTCCTGATTCTTTTCTCCTTCCAGGGCAGTCAGGGTGAGCAGATGCCTGAGTTCTTCCCAAGGGATGGAAGTGGGGGTGACATATCTACTTCTAGGCCTGCCCCATACAAACCTTGGACACCTTGGAGGCTCAACCCAGGCTCCTTTCCCCATCCAGATGTATAGCTGGGACCCAAAGCCAGAGGGAGCCTGCGGGAAACAGGTGTGGATTCCACCCCCATCCCCCTGGCTCACAGCTCTGCACTGCACCAGCCGTGAGGAGAGCCAGCAGTGAGTGGTTACTGTGCTCAGCCACTGAGCCTCTGGGCCTGCTTGTCACAGCAGGTGCACTGTTCTGACTCACGTGACCAGGTGGGGAGCTGATCACTGGAAATGGCGAAGGTCTCAGGAATGACCAGCATCTTGTGAATCCTCCCCACTCGGTTTAGTGATGTAGCTGGGGACAGCTTAGCAAGAGGTTAATGCTCCTCCACCCCCTCCTATCACCGACCACCACCAAACCACAGGGCTGAGCTCCTCTGGGGGTCCAGTGCAGGTTTCCTTGCCTTTTCCAGTTTTAGAGGTTGCCAGCATCTCTTGTCTCGTGGCCCCTTCCTGTCTCCAACACAGTCTCTGCTTCTGTCATCCCATGGCTTCCCTGTGACTCTATTCCTCTACCGCCCTCTGCTAAAAGTCCTCGTGATCACCTTCGATGATCACCTTCGATAATCACCTTGGCTTCACCTGGATCATCCATCGGCTCAGCTCAAAACCCTTAATTTAGTCATATATGCAGAGCCCTTTTGACCTGGATTTTAGCCCCCTGGAGACTCATTTTAGACTTCTACCTTCCCAAATATGAGATGATACGTTTGGCATAAGGCATTGCGTTTTTCATAATTTGGTGTAGCAGCAAGAAGAAACCAATACCTCGTGCGCCAGCCTGCCCCTGCCTGCCCTGCGTCATGTGACCTGTGGGGGTTTTTCCGAGCTTCCACATCTGCTGTTAGCACAAGTCTGTGGCTTGTCTGTCTGTCCTTCCCTCTCGGCCAGCTGTGAGCTTCCCGTGGATGGAGGGTCTGTCTGTTCTCACCACTGTATGGCCGGGGCCGAGCATAGCGGCAGGCATAAGCACACTGCCCACTCGAGACTTGCTGGGTGAATGAGCAGATCTCTGGCAAATGTGCAACTCTGCTCTCGAGGGGAGTGGTGATGCCTTAGTTGGGGAGACCAGAAATAGAGGACTCTTCACAAAAGTTCATGGAAAATGGGATTAAACGGTAAATTTATTTAGATATAAAAAAATGAAATCCATGTATACGCTTGGATCTTCAAAAAGTTCATGGAAAATGCATAGGACATTGCATAGATCTCAAATTTTTTTTGTACCAAAATAATTACGTTTGTCCATGAATGTTTTATAGTAGCCTTGTATTCTGAATGGGAATAATGGCCATACCTACTGTAAATGGAACGCCTGCCATGCCAGGTACTGTGCTAAGTAGTTTATTAGCATGGCTTCATTTGCTTGGGATGCCAGCTAGGACAAGGTGAGGGACAGAGGTCCCAAGCCAAATTTGGGGTAACTTTTCCTGGTCCCATAAAGAGTAGCAGATTTAAGCTCACCTGTCTTGCTCCAAAGTTAATTCAATTTCTGCTGCAACAACCTGCTGTCCTGTGATTTCTAAGACCCATAGGGCTTTTACATTCCTGTTTACTTCCCTCCTTCCATGCATCATCATCATCATCATCATCTTAATCACAACACCTCACTACAGCACTTCATACATGCAAGGTACTGCGAAGGTTGCAGGATGTACTGTAGAGCCAGGTGAGGCACTTAGGAGCCTGCAGAGAGGAAGTACGGATAACATGTACCAAACGCTTCACATCCCTGATCACATTTAACTCACTCGGCGGGGGTAGGTGTCCATTGTCCCATTTTACAGATGAGGGTCCCGAGACCCAGGCAGGTACCCCAGCTTGCACAGTTGGCCTTGAAAGCAGATAGATCTGCCACCAAAGGCTGCACAGTCAACTGGGATGCTCACCAGTCCTCTAACTGCAGGGTCAAGGCCATGTACTTCAGTTTGGGAGGGCTGGGGTCCAGGCAGAGATGGAGAGCTCTCTGAAGCACAGCCACACTGGGAGACAGCTGTGTGCCTGATAGGTGTGAAGGCAGCCCCGTGAGCCTCCGGCACGTGCCTCTCGGTGAATGGCCTCGTCTACCCTGGGACAGATATTTGCTGTGAATGCATTCAGCTCTAATTCCCTCTATTCACCATGCCATTATGAGCTGAGTTCTAGATGCCGGGTGCACTGATTGCTCCAGTAATGACAGCACTGTCTCCATGGCGGGGAGGAGCGGCAGAGGCTGATACGCTCACAGGTATTATGGGCCTGGTAATGGGCAGAAATGAGCTGAGCTGGAGCCGAGCAGGTGGAGAGGAGCATCTCGGAGCAAAGGGGATGGGAGCCACAGGGGCTGGGAGGCTGGAGAAATGTATCAAAGTCACGAATTCAGCTAGGTGTCAGGATGTGCCTGATGAACACACAATGGAGGAAACACAGAGGGATATGCCAGGGGAAGCCAGCAAGCAAAATGCAATAAATTCTGTACCTTTACTCTCCCTTTGTAGGGTCCAAGTCTCAGCTCATTCTCCAAATCACTGGTGACCTTGGACAGAAACTTTGCCTGTCTAGGCCTCAGCTGTCCCCTCTGAACAGCACTGGCTGCTCTTTGAGGACATTGCCACCTGAGAAATCTTGCAGGTTCATTAGGCCAGAAGCATTTAGTTAAGAGAGAAAGCTTTGAGCTCAGATTTTTTGTTGTTGTTTTGAACAAAAAGCTTTCTGATTCTGGGCTTGCTATTTAATAGCTTTGGGACTTTAGACCAGTTACTGTGCCATTTGGCACCTTTTTTCCTTGTCTTTAAAATATAGGCATTGGTATTTACCCATGTCAGAGGGCTGTTAGGGGGTTAAATAGGATAATGTCTGAAGGGGTTAACCCAGTGCTGGTGTTGAGAGCACTCAGCAAACAGGGGCCACCCCAGTCAGGACACCAGGATGCCCCCTCTGCTCTGGGCTGACAATTTTTTCCCTTGGGGACGATGGGAGAGTGCTAGGATCTGGGAGAAGCAGAGATGAATGTGGAGCGAGAGGAAGAAAGCACACGGATTTCTCTATGATCACTGACTGGAGCTGCAAATAAAACAAAATTCAGCTGGAAAGGACAGAGCATGTGAGTCACTTGGGAGAAGAGCCCCCTCTGCCAGCCACAGAGTCCTGCGAGTTTTCCCTCCCTCCACGCCTTTCGGTCCTTGTCACCGTGACCTGCCTCTGCCGGGCTGGGCACCTGCTCATGCTGATTATAGTGCTCGCCGAGCTGGTCTTTCTGGCTCCATGGCTCTTGCAGACTCCTGGTGCGAAATGCAGCTTTTTGTACATTATTCCCCAGAGCCCAAACCTTTCACGACTCACAGGCTTCTGAGTTTGGCATTTCAGCTTTTCTGAGTTCTGGTCCCAATCTCCCCTGCCACTCTTATCTCTGCCTGTCCAGCCTGGCCTCCCAAGAACCTTGTGGATGGGCCACCAGCAGCCTTTCTTCCCGCTTCAAATGCCTTCTTTAAACTCAGCATTAAAGAAGCAGCTCATGTTTTCACAACGTTGTCTGTCCAACCAACAACAATCAGATTGCCTATGGTGTACAGCATCCGAGGAGGGGCTTGGCGTGATGGCATTGGTGGCCTACATGCAGCTGCTGCCCCTTCAGGGCTCATGACAGACATTACTAGTAGATCACAGCACCTGTTTGCTCACCCCAAGTTCAGAGGCAGCCTCAGAATCATCCTCAAAGCAGTTCCTCAGACAGCCTCTTAGTATCAACTGAGTTGGCACAACCCATATTTCACGTGCAGGTAGAGGAATGAGACAGATCAGGGTTCTAGCTCCATCCCGGCGTGACCTCAGACAAGGCAAACAATCATTCTGAGCACCCACATTGTCACTGTTAAAATAAGGACACTTACTTTTACCTCCCTGGGCTACAGAAGGATTAGAGGGTAATGAGCACTGCAGGAGAATATTTTGGGATGTGCTCCATGCCCTTCCCACATGGGCTCAGAAGCTCAGGGGGCAGGATGGAGCAACTGGAAAGCCCAGAAAGAATTTGCAGTCTATGGGATCTCAAGAACCTAAACCCTAAAAACCGTTCTGGGTCCCAAACAATGGATTTCAAAGAACAGCTGCGCAGGCAGGCTCTTCTGTGTTCGGGCTAGATCAAACCTCTCTGCACCTGCACAAGAGGAAGACAGGAGGAAGAGGACTTAGATGCTGGTTGTCACTGTTGCGGGGTTGGGGGAGGAGAAAAGGGGACGCCTCCTCTGGATGGAGATGAGAATGCACGCTGGGTGCTTGCATGGCACTGAAAACCCAGGGCCGTGTGGGGAGATGGGTTCAGATGGCCCCCCAGCATGTGCGTGCGGTGTCCCCGTTACTGGAGTAAAGTGCCTGCGGCCAGCCGACTCCATGGACTTCTGTTTTTACTGCGTAGGCAACTTCTCAGGAGCTATGAAGATGTATGAACTGACAGGCTCTCTAGCTCTCTTGTCAAATATATTTAATCCGTGTATCAAGTGGTCTTTTAAAAAAACTGCTTTGTGCACTGCAGGCTTGGGAGGCAGTCTGCTCCCCTGTAATTCAACCATGTGTGAAGTCTTTCAATGTCAAGTTCTCAGCAAGCTGCTCCCACACAGCCATCGCCTCTGGTTCCTCTCTGATGTTTAGGACCGTGGGTGTAGACTTTGGGAATCCCCGCGGAAGAGGGCTGGAAGGTGAAGGGCGCTGTGGAGGTGAGGAGGCTGCTCAGATCTCCCCCCAGGCCTTCCTCTTTGTCACATAGAAAGCTGTTCCCAGGATCTCTTGGGGGATAGGAGATTCCAAAAACCTGCCTCAGACCAATAGTCTGGGATCAGTGACCTAGATGTTGCCTAGTTATCTGTTTCTGGCCATTGCTGTCAACACTTTTAACAGCCTAGAAAGGTTAACACACAGAGAAGGGGGTAGTTGCAATAAATAATGCTAACACTTTCTACTGTTTATTGAGCAACTGTTAAGTGTTGGACTGTGCTGTGTACTTTGTTTACATTTTCTCCATCACTCATGGAAATCATTACTCATTTTACAGACTAGCAAAAAGATCTTGGAGAAGCACCATCTCACCACCACCCTACATGTACGGTGGAGACCTGCCACTCTGTTACCTTAAGTTGTTATTCAAACTGTGTACATATCACCTGCCACCTGCTTTATATTGCTGGGGCATAAGGAAGCTGTACATCTTTTCCATTCCATTGCTGGGTTTAATCACCACACATTAATCCTTGAGTTGTTTTCATAAATGAGATGGCTAAGACCATGCCTCACATTATATCTCTTCTAAAATATTGATATCATGTCTGCCGAGCTCAGTTTGTACATTCAGAGAGTCATGAGATCGACTAGCTCAAAGATGCCAAATCCTCGGTTGCCTGTCATCACTTCCCCACCTGCGCCCAGAGCAGACATCATGAATGATTCACAGAACTCATCACCACTGGATCCAGATGGGGCCTCAGAATCCTTCTGAAAAAACAGCTCTTGGGGAAGCCATAGCCAGTGAATTAAAAGTTAGTGCATGGGGGCTGGCGCTGTGGCATAGGTAAAGCTGCCGCCTGCAGTGCCAGCATCCCATATGGGTGCCGGTCCAAGTCCCAGCTGCTCTCTGCTACAGCCTGCGAAAGCAGTAGAAGATGGCCCAAGTCCTTGGGCCCCTGCACCCATGTGGGAGACCCAGAAGAAGCTCTTGGCTCCTGGCTTCGAATCCTTGCAGCTCCTGCCATTGCATATTGGGGAGTAAACCAGCAAATGGAAGACCTCTCTCTCTCTCTCTCTCTCTCTCTCCCCTCTCCCCTCTCCCCTCTCCCCTCTCCCCTCTCCCCTCTCTCCTCTCTCCTCTCCTCTCTGCACACTCTCTTCCTCCCTCCTTCTCTCTATCTCTCTGCCTCTGCCTCTCTGTAACATTGCCTTTCAAATAAATAAATAAATCTTTTTTAAAAAATTGGTGCATGACACAAATCCTATTTGAGTTGCTGGGTGAGAAAGAAGTCTGCCAAGGTTCCTCTGTGGCCTGGCCTTGCACAAGGCCATGGAAGATGGAACTAGTAGTGAGTCTAGCCTGATCTGGCCACTCCAGATCCCTGGATGAATTACTGTCTGCTTCCATGCCTCAGTTTCTTCATCTGCATCTTTTAGCTCTGTGTTGCATGAGCCTCCTTGGTCTGTGATTCCTGGCACGTCATCCGATGGAGACTGCAGATGAAAGGATTTCACAGGCCAAGAAGACAGCATCTGGGAGGCACAACCTCTACATTTAAATTTATCAATCAGATGGCTTTACTGGGCCTTTTTGTAACATGAATCAAGAGCTGTTTGAAATGGGACTCTAGTGAATTACAATAGAATCATCATAGCTTTGGAGGTTACTCGGGCCATCTGTGTCTGACACCTGAGACACAGAATTTGCCAAGCCTCCTCTGCACGCCCAGAGAAAGGGAGTACACCACTTCCCAAGGCAGCCTGGCCTTGTTTTAACACTTCTGAGTGTTTGGGAGCTTCTCCTGGTATGCTGGCATTAATTCAGCACACTGCACCTTGTAACTCTTAGGTCCACAGGCAGCCAGGGGATCCTTCTGCCTCTTGATAAATCTTCAGGTATTTGAACTTAGCTTTCAGGTCTTAAATCCCTTTACCTGCGCTCAATTCTGCCATGAGGGATTCCCTTGATGTTTTGGGCTCCCATTGTTTCTAGTTGATGATGAGCCTACCTACTGGCCCTGCATACGGATGCTAGTTTATGTGTGTACATGAGACTGTGTGTATTTTCTTGGCTTATATTCATTTTATGCATGTATATTTATGCCTTCATGGTCTTATATCTGTATCTGTATATTTTCATATATTACCACCCATATTTGTATTTGTATATATATATATTTATACACATAAGTAGATGTATTTTCTTCATGCTAAAATATCCTCTAGATTGACACTATTTCCACGTGATGTGGTTCTGAGTAGCCATGTTCTGGACATGCTCAATGTTGTCTACATCAGCATCCAACTTTGAGATATCCAGGTATGGTCTGCTTGGTGCAGCAGGAAGTGGAAGACAGTGAGGTGGCCATGGGTCTGAGTTGTAGAGTCAATTGGCTTGGATTTGGACATTCACTCGATGTGAACTTGTGCAAGGAATGGTTCATAACCTCAGTTACTTCAGCTGGAAGAAAGCGCAGGAACCTACCTGTCTTGTGGGGCTACTGCAAGGACTACATTGATGAATACATGCAGAGGATGTATAGGAAATGCGCAGTTAATATTGTTGTTATCGGGCTGGCACTGTGACGCAGCGGGTTAATGCCCTGGCCTGAAGCCCCAGCATCCCATATTGGGTGCCGGTTTGAGACCCGGCTGCTCCATTTCCAAACCAATCTCTGCTATGGCTTGCAAAAGCAGTAGAAGATGGTCCAGTCATTGGGCACCTGCACCCGTGTGGGAGACCCGGAAGAAGCTCCTGGCTCTTGGCTTCGGATTGGCGCAGCTTCAGCTGTTGTGGCCAATTGGGGAGTGAACCAGCGGATGGAAGACCTCTCTCTCTCTCTGCCTCTCTTCTCTCTTTGTAACTCTGACTTTCAAATAAATAAATAAATCTTTTAAAAAATATTGTTGTTACCACTCCACCTTTCTAGAGATGGGGTTTGTATTAGTGCGGCCTGAAGAAACACCTTCCAGCAGCATTGCTAGGAATGCACAGGTCACCAGGAGCAGTTCTGTCCTCTCTGGAGGAGACATGGATCCGTGGGTGTTGAGGGGGAGGGGAGGAAGTTTGGGGAGATCAGGACATGGAAGCAGCTAATGGTCAGAGAACCAAAAGCCAATTTCTTCAAGACTCAGAAAATTAAATTTAGAGCAGAGAAAGCTAAACCTCAGCCTGCTGGAAAGCACCAGGCATATCTGTGAACTTGCAAGAAACTTGTTATTTTATCTTATTTTATTTTTATTCCTTCCCACATAGAGCTGTTCGTCCCAGGATGTTTAAGAACTTATTCAGGGCAAAGTATATAAGCCAGTAATGAGCTTTTGAAATGCCTCTCCCACTCAGGAAGGGATCAGAGAAGACGCATGTGGGGCTGAGAGAGAAAGGCGGAGAAAGCTGCCTTTGATTCCTTGTGAGCCACTCTAAGCCCTGCCCCGGCAGGTCTTCCCGCCTCCAAGTGAGCGCCAAATCTGGTTCTGAGCTGGGAATAAGGAGCCCTTGCATCTCCAGGGATCTCTTGGGGCTGTTTGAAGAACCTCTGGCTTCACTTTGCAATGCCAGGCGATCCAGCGCCATTCAGCAGGGAGGTTTGCTACACCCAGAAGACGCCATGAACTTATGACTTTCCCTGGTGGTATGGCAAGATGATGTCCCAGTGGAGAAATGCATATGATGCTAAAACCGCCCAAGTTCTTGGTGACATTGGCAACTGGTAGGGTCTAGGCCCAGCTTCTGCTCACCCTGAAAGTAAAGATGCAGAGCCTGGTGCTGTCCTTGGTGAGTTTTGCATCACAGATTCTCCCAGTGTGATCCGTGCTCACCTTCGTGGTCTCTCCTTGGAGTGACTGTTCTAAAACACAGATTTCTGGGGCTTTCCTCAGTTCTGCTAAGTCAGCCTCTCCAGGGGTAAGACCAGGATGGTGTGTGATGAACAGCTCAGTGGCTATTTCTTAAGTCCACCAGGCTTTGGATGCCATTGCATAGATAGAGGGCTCATGTTCTGCTGCTGTGGCTTTGAGAGCAGATCCAGGGCCACAGGGAGGTAGCAACAATGGATGGAGTGAGAACTGAGTTTGGAGAGAATCACATCTGTTCTAGTCCCTAATGAACTCCCTGTAGTAAGCCACTGAGTCAGGGGTAGCTTGCTGCAGTGTTGCAGTGACAATTACTGCTGATATACCCATTCTGCTTGGCACACAGTTGGTCTTCAATGCCTATGTGGTGAATGAGTGAGTGCATTGGTTTTCCCAAGATCATGTTTTAGGTAATCACTGTGGACTCTAGGAATTCCTTCTCCACAGACCACATTCTCAAAGATCTCCTCTCTGTTTGGGCAAGCCCTTCCCAAGAAAGGTCTTGTCTTTATATCTCCTCTAATGCATTGCCTGCCTCATGGCAGTGGGGGGACACAGAGTCCATAGGCCAATTTCCCCCATCAGTCTGCCACACAAGAAAGCTCTACTGCCTCAGATGTACCCAGGCTGCCTCAGTTCCCTCCAGTTCTACTCCACACCCGTCCCTGTGAGCCAACCATCTTCTTCTATCAGGCTTTGAACTCCACTTCTTTCAATGTCTGCTGCACAATGAGTGTGCCTAGCTTTCCCACCATCTAGGCCTACTTTTGATGTCCACTTTCTGTTGGCTCCATGAAGGTGAGAACATTTTATTGACTATTGTCCCCTCCTCCCTGAGTTCAGAGCTTGCCTGCCTAGCGCATTGGGCACTTGACACATTAAATGATTGAGTGGATAAGTGTAACATGCACTTTGTCCTGATAAGTCCACGTCTTGCAATCCATCATAAAGAAATACAGTAATCCCCCAAACCATGAGGGATATATTCCAGAATCATCCAGTGTATGCCTGAAACAATGGATAGTACCAAGCCTTATAAACACAGACCTATGAAAAAGTTTACTTTGTAAGTTAAGCACGGTAAAAAGATCAACAACAGTAGAAATAAAACAGAACAATTATAACAATATATTGAAATAAAATTATTTAAAACATTGCTTACTTCTGGAATTTTCCACTCAATGTTTTTTGGTCGTGCTTGAGAATGAACAAGTGCAACTTCAGAAAGTGAAATGAAAAGGGAGGACTACTGTCATCAAACTTGTACGGAGTGGTTCACTGAAGCATTTTTGCATATAATTGTGAACAACTTAAACTCCATCAAGAGGAGGCTGAATAAAGATGCTGTCATGCAGAGTAATACAACATCGGCAGCCAATATGAATGAAGCTCTTGACTTGTATACATTTATGTGACTTTCAGCTTATTTTGCTGTTATAAATAACACTGCACTGAACATCCTGTTCTCAGAGGTGTGCTTATCTCAGATAAGTCCTTAGGATAGCTTCCTAGAATTTGAATTATTTTTCATTTGGAATGAACTCTTTTTGAAAGGTCCTACTCTTTCCAAAATCACCCTGCTGTCACCAAAAATTCATCAACAAAATTACTTAGAGCACCTGAGAGAACACTGTTTCTGTGTAGCTTTGGTCCCTTTTCATCAAATAAAAATAAGTATTGCCCTGGAGTCAGAATTAAGAAGCGGAACATTCCATATGAAAAGATTCGGTTAGAATGAAGACAAAGGCATCATACGAGCTCTGACATTCACACGCAACCGACACACAAATGGATTTCTCCTCGGCTCCAGCTTTTGACTCAATGTATCCTGGCAACAGAAGTCTGGATTTAATAACAGATGTTCGCTGCATAGCAATCACCATATAATGCCAGGGTAGACTAAAACAGCATTTTATCAACCAATAAATGTGCTGTTTGCTTTATTTTACCATGTTGTTCTTCAGTTCCCTTCAAAACCGAGAGGACAGATTGAGTCACTCGGCAGCTGCTGGGAGCAATATGCTCGGCTTCATTTAAAATGAAAAATCAGGTCTGTGTTTACATTTTTCCCCAAAGCAAGGGATCTGATGTGCTAACACTCCCAACTGGGCCAGCCGGAAGGGCTTTCAGGAAAGTCTCAGGGGAGCTGGGGCCCAAGCGGGAGTCAGCCACCCTTTTGGGAAAGACATATGGTGGCCCTTCCCTGCCATCAGCCCCACCAGAGGGAGGTCCGGATTCCACACACCCCACAGGCCTGGTGTGGGTAAGAGACCCCTGCGGGGTTCCTCCCCTCAGCCAGCAGCGCCTGGCTTTGAAAACAAGAGTGTCCTTTGAGAAGACCAATTGCTAGTAATGTTTAAGCAACTGCCCATGTGTGTGCCTGCAAATTTATAAATATACACAGATGCAGTTTTCTGGGTCAAATGCTTCAAAAGTCATAGCCAAGAAGAGTACTATTTTGAATCAGTCTGGATTGTCCAAGATGAAGTTGGGAAAGAGACAGAAGCCAACATTTGTTAAGCATATACTGATAGCCCTCCATGTCCACGTTCCGTAACCATGGGTTCAACTAACTGTGGATCAAAAATATTAGGACAAAATTACATATCTATTGAACATGTACAGACTTTTTCTTGGCACTATTCCCTAGACAATATAGTGCAACAAACACTAACATAGCAGTTGCATTGTGTTAGGCATTTATACGTCATCGAGAGATGATTTAAAGTATGCAGGGAGAGACTGAGCATTTAGCCCGGAGGTTGAGATGCCTACCTTCCATATCAGAGTATCTGGGTTTGATTCCTGAGTTTGGCCCCTGATTCCAGCTCATGCAGACCTTGGGAGACAGCAGTGATGGCTCAAGTAATTGAGTTCCCACCACCCATGTGGGAAATGTGCGTTGAGTTCTTGGCTTCTAGTTTCAACTCTGGCCCAGTCCCAGCTCTGGAGGCATTTGGGGAGTGAACCAGTAGATGGGAACTCTCTCTCTCTGCCCATTTGTCTGTCTTTCCCTTTGCCTCTCTCACTTTCTAATAAATATGTAAATAATTCCAAAAGGTGTACAGTCAGGTGTGTTTAGGTTATATGCAAATGCTATATACTCAAGTATCTGCAGATCTGGATATCTTCAGGCTCCTGGAATCAATCCTCCTTGGACACCAGTGGACAGTTATACTATGTGCCAAGTACCAGGTTGATTTCTTACATACGACTTTCTTTAATGATCTCAGTAATACTTCTTTGCTCCACTTCACTGGAGGAGACAGAAGCGTGGAGACTGACAGTCACTTGCCCAAGTGGCTAATAAATGATGGTTTGTGGGGGTCAGGGTAGAGGCTCAATCCTGTGCTAACGTTGGGTGTGGCTGACTATATTTTCCAAAGATGCTTGTCACAATAGCTTCCATCCATCTTTGCTCTTTCAGAACCTTGACTGTTCTCTGTGAAGAGATGGAGCCCATGCTCCATGGAGGGGTCTTTGATATCAACCCCTAGGGTGTAGTGGAGGTGACGTAATGTAACTTTGGAGGCTAGTCATAAAAGGCTTCACAGCTTCTACCTTGCTTCTTGGAACACTTGCTACTGAAGCCTATAGCCAACATGTGCTCAGTTGGGCTGTCCTGAGGTCACCACACATCGTGAGGCCTTTGGGAAAGCTTACACGGAGAATCCTTGCCTGTAGTTTTCAATGACAGGCAGCACAGACTTGCCACTGTGAGAAGGAGCCATCTAGAAAGTGGATCTCCCAGGCCCCAGTTGAATGCCCTCAGCTGAACCTACGTGGGGCAATGAAGCCATTGCTGCCCAGCCCTGCATGGATTGGGAAGAAAATAAGGGTATGTGTTGTTTTGGGCAGCACATGTGGGGTGATTTGTTGCATAGCAAAACTAACTGACACATTGGGGAGTTCAGAAGATGATTGAAAGAATTCTGTTCTAATCTCCAGTGCCTGCCTAACACTTTCCTGTACAAGAAAATAATGCTACTTAGAAGACTATGAACAGTTGTAATAAAGTGCATTGTGAAGATGGATGATTAGTTGTTATTAACAGTCCTCTCCCATCCTTATCCTGGAAAGCCAAGCCAGTATTTAGCTTTTCAAGTTTGTTGAGAAAACTGTGCTCCCTTTGTAAGCACTTGGCCCAGCTGTTAAGATGCCTCTCGGGACACCAGCATCCCATATGGGAGTGACTGGGTTCAAGCCCCGGCTCTGTTTCTGACTCTGTCTTCCTTCTAATGCACACCCTGGGAGGCAGCAGGTGCTGGCTCAAGTACCTGAGTCCCCGCCATATGTGTGAGAGATCTGGATGGAGATTCCAGCTTCTGCCTTCCGCCTGGCCCAGCCCTGGCTGGTGTGTGCATTTGGGGAGTGAACTGACGGATGCAAGCACTGTCTCTCTCTCACTCTTTCTGTCTTAGTGTCTCTCTGCATTTAACATTTAAAAAAAATTTAGAAACAATTGTGCCCCCCGTGTCCAGAAGGAGAAAGGCAGGCAGGAAAGTGGGCCCAGTGAGTGCAAAGGCAGGAGGACCAGGGGAAGGGGCAGTTTGGAGCCACAGCCTAAGTGAAGGAGACACCACTCTCACCAATGCAGGGCAGACAGGCCACAGTACTAGAGTGTGATAGTCACCCCAGCCCGAGAGCCTGCCCCGCCTGAAGCTTAGGGCTCTTCTTTGATAAGCACCTCTCCCAGACTGGGCTGGGGACCTTCCCAAATAACTGATGGTACTTTCGGTCAGGGTGGCAGGTGGCAGCTTGGAGCAGCTCACCTGATAGAAAGACATAATAGAATGGCTAATTCCTGCACACTTTTTCCCATTTAAACTTAAATAACACATGTCCTAAAAAGGGAGAAAGCTTTCAATATGCTGCCTGGAATTGTTTTTCTCATAATGTTACTTACTGTGTACAAACATAAAATTTAGGTATAAAATCCTTGCATGGTTAGCACTAGTCAGGTTTAAATGGAAGCCAATTTCCAAATTAACCTCCAATAACAAGACTGCAAAGCCAATAAACTTCCAATGAATTGCATTCATTTGATATGTGATTGTGTGGTTATGCGGTTGCAGTGCACGGCTGCTTGCGGCGGGACTGCAGTGTGGGGACTGCAGGGTATGCATTTTGTTTCCCCAGGACCTCTACTGCCAGGTGCTGGGAGGGAGCAAGCCTCCCACTGCTCCTCTCTGGGAACCACTAGAAACCTCTTCCTTCAGCGGCACGGGCTCTAGTGCCTGAGTCTGTCTGCCCTCCTTGCTTCTCTCCCTTCCTTGCCTTATTAGCCCCAGATCAGTAAAAATGAAAACAAAACCAATAGGGTAATCAGATCACCTGGAAACACAAATGCAGGACCCCCAAATTGCATTGCATAGTGAGGGACTGACAGTTTCCTTTTTTTTCTGTCAAAGACTAAGTAGTAAACTATTTCAGCTTTTTTGGTCATACTATCCATGTTTGTAACTCAACTCTGCTGTCTTCTTTACAGAAGCAACTACAAATAATACTACAGCCACCTCTTGGTATCTGGTTCTAGGAACCTGTGGATGCTCAATCCCTTATATAAGGTGGGATAGTATTTGCATGGAGGCTAGGCACATCCTCCCATATATACATGTAAATTTTTTTAAAGATTTATTTATTTTATT
The DNA here is from genome assembly GCF_964237555.1 of Oryctolagus cuniculus. NCBI lineage: Eukaryota > Metazoa > Chordata > Mammalia > Lagomorpha > Leporidae > Oryctolagus > Oryctolagus cuniculus. The sequence continues at coordinate 57,417,008 of NC_091437.1, read as the reverse complement.
TGAAAGACAGTTACAGAAAGGGAGGGGAGAAAGTGAGAGAGATCCTTCATCTACTGGTTTTCTCCCTAAATGGCTGCAACAGGCCAGGCCAAAGCCAGGAGGCTGGAACTCCTTCTGGGTCTTTCACTTGGGTGCCAGGGGCCCAAGCACGTGGGCCATCCTCACTGCCATCCCAGGGCATTAGCAGGGAGCTGGATTGGAAGTGGAACAGACGGGATTTGAACCAGTGTCCATATGGAATTCTGGCACTGCAGGTGGTGGCTTTTCCCACTGTGCCACAGCACCAAGCCCCAACCCCCAGCTTTTATTCCCTCCCATATACTTTAAATCATCTCTAGATGACTTATAATACCTATACAGTATAAATACTATGTAAATACTTGTTTCACTGTATGGTTTAGGAAATAATGACAAGAAAATCAGACTGTGTATGTTCAGTACAGACAGGTTTTTTTTTTTTCTGTATAATTTCTAAGCAAGGTTGGCTGAATTCTCAGATGAGGACCTGCAGATAATGAGGCCAACTTGTATGCAAATGAGTGGGTGCTGCTGTGTTTCAAGACAACTTTGTTTATGAACACTGTGGTTTGTATTTCATTTACTTTTCAAAGGTCATGAAATAGTCTTGTTTTACTTAAAAATTAAAATAAAAAAAACTTTATGAGGGAGAGAGAGAGAGAGAGAGAGAGAGAGATCTGTCTTCTGCTGGTTGCTTTCCTAAATGCCCACAAATCTGGAGCTGGGCCAGGCAAAAATTAGGAGCCAGGAACTCAATCCAGGTCTCCTATGTGTGTGGTAAGGACCCAACTACTTGACTCATCACCTGCTAACTCCCAGGGTGCATGTTTGCAGAAGCTGGAACTGGATGTGAAACCAAGGTCAGAACCCACACTCCAATATGGGACACAGGCATCCCAAGTGTCATCCTAGCAGCTGTGCCAAATGCCTTCCCCTCCTTTGAAAAGTTTCAATTAATATACAATACTCTAACACATCTGTGGGTCACATATAGACAGTGTCAGTGGACCAAATCAAGCAAGCGGTATCCCCTCCCCCTTCATATATGGATCCCAGCAGCTCCTCTCCAGTTCTTTATCTCGGATACAGCACAACACTGCAATCTGTGATTGTCCCACTGCACTGTGGAACACTGCAACCTATTACTTCTATGGGACCGTGCCCGTTATCCAACCTTTCTCTATCCTCCCTCTTATTTTTTTTTAAAGGATTTATTTATTTATTTGAAAGGAAGCATTATGTGAATGGGATGGAGAGAGAGAGAGAGAGAGAGAGAGAGAGAGAGAGGAAGAGAGAAAGAGAGATCTTTCTGTGGCCACTACCTGAATGGCCACAACAATCAGAACTCAGCTGATCCAAAGCCAGGAGCCAGGAGCTTCATCCAGGTCTCCAATGTGGGTGCAGGGGCCCAAGCACTTGGGTCATCTTCTACTGCTTTCCTAGGCACATTAGCAGGGGGTTGGATCAGAAGTGGAGCAGCTGGGACTCGAACTGGTACTGATATGGATTGCTGGCATCATAGGCAGCATCTTTATCTGCTATGCCACAATGCTGGCCCCAATCTTTTATTTTTTTTTTTTTTGGTCTCAATGATTTAAAACCATAAACTCATTCTTAGCTTATATACTATACAAACACACATTGGACCTGATTGGGTTCATGGGCTGTTGTTTGAGGACCAAAAGTACCCAGAGAGCAGCCACGTTCTGCAGGGCTGCAGCAGAAAAATCAAAAGTAGGTTTGCTGACAACCAGAGCATCTCCCTCCTCAACACCCAAGCATAGGAGACACAGTAGGTACATAATGAAGACACCAAGAGTACCCCCAGATAGCCCCTCCATGGGAGCACCATAGTAACTGGAGTTGCTGCAAAACATATGTGCCGTTTGCCTAGCCATCTTGAAAAAGACAAGTTGGGTCCACATCTGGGGTCGGTGTGAAAAAACAACACCAGAAACTGACCTCTCTGCTCTGCTACTTATCAGCCCTGTGGTCCGAAGCTTAACCCATCTCTGCCTCGGTCACCTCGCATGTAAAACACTGCTGCCCAGTTTCCTGGCCCTTCTCCCCCAAATAAATTAGCGGTTGTTGTGAGGCCTGCGTATGACAGCACAGTCAGCTCTCCACAGCCACAAGTTCTGAATCCAGAGATTCAACCAGCCTCGGATTGAAAAGATTCACAAAATATTGCATCTGCAGTGAACATGTACCGACTTTTCCCCCTTGCTCTTATTCCCTCAACAACCTAATAGGACAGCTATTTGCATAATATTTACATTGTGTTCAGTATGATTAGTAATCCAGGAATGACTTAAAGTCTACACGGGGATGTGCACAGGTTCTATGCAAATACAGTGCCGTTTTGGAGAAGGGACTTGAGCATCTCTGGATTCTAGTGTCTGTTCGGGGAGTCTGGAATCAAACCCCCAGGAGTACCCAGGGATGGCTGTGTATGTACTGTGCTTGGCATAGCACCCAGAATATAATCATGGGTAGTAGTGGTTCAGCAAGGCACGTGAATGGTTGCTGTTGAACAGTTGTTTGAGCTTCCTTGAACCACATCAGGCAGTGGGGGGTGGGGGTGGGGGTAAGGGTGGTTTCAGACAGCAGAGCAACGCTGTGTGCCGCCACACGTGCCCTGGGCAATAGCAGACCTGCCCCTGAGCTTGCCTTTGTTCCAGCAGCAAAATCCCGAATTGAATATTTCTGTTCCAGTCAATAACATCGTACAACTTGCGGTGAAAACTGAGAGGCGATTAATCATTGAAACTGGGAGCATTTGATCCTACAGCAGCGAGGAAGCAGGAACAATGTGTGAGTGATTTTAGCACTCCACGTATGCCTTGATCTTTTAAGCGCTGCCTGGTTGGGTTATAAATGCTTTTCCCTCAGTGTTGGGGCTTTGCTGCTGAAGCTCAAGAGAGCAGCGTGAGCCCAGGGAGGGAGGGTTTGGGGGGCACACACGCCCTCAGCATTTTGTGGGTCTGGGTGTCTCGCTCGGGTCCATCTGCGAGGAGCTTTTTTTTTCTACTCAGTGGGAAAATTTATGCACAAGCTGCAATCAAAGAAGCAAAACCTCCCAGCAGATGTTTTATTTGGCTTGTTTATTTTGTGTGTGTGTGTGTGTGTGTGTGTGAGACAGCTCTTTAAAAATTGGGACATTATGCATACAGTCTGTTTCCAGTTCCTCTTGAAAAGTCAAGAAATCCAGCCACCTTGGCTCACATGCCCCTAAGCACCACTCCGGGGTGAGGAAGCAGCTGCTCCTTCCCCTCGTCCAGGCCCCCACCCCTTTCTTTCATCCTTCCCACAAGTCCAAGGCCTGGGCTGTCATTTATTAATGTGAGTAGGGTGCTATTTGTCTTGCAGTAGAGACAGAGTTCTCTGTATTCACATCTCTATTAAATGTAAGGAAATGAAGGATCGATCAAGGGGGATCCATTTTTCAAGAAAAATGATGGAAAACATATTTTCTTGTGATATTGAAGAATATCCCTTGGTGTTTTGTACGCAAATAGCCAACTTTGCTCATTCACACTCTTTGTCTGGCCCAGGGCTACAGACTGCCTTGTTCCCTAAGCCTTTACGTATTATTTCCATGTTTAAACAGAGTCCCATTGTAGATGCAACTCACTCAGCCAGTATCTACCGAATGGCTGCTACGCACTGGATGGTAGTGATTCCGGCAGCATGGTCTCTGTCCTTTGCTGGTTTGGCCAATGAAAGGGATCCCAGCAACACACACGCAATCCCAGGGGAATTTGGGGTGCGGCCATGGGAAGAAAGCCACAGTCAGAGCGGTGCAGATTAGGAGAAAGCTCTCCAACAGGAGTCTTTCCAGGAAGAACCCACGTTTCCACTGACCAGGAGCATGAAGACGGGGCAAGTTGTTCCAGGCAGGGAAACACATGTGCAAAGGCAGAAGGCAAGAGAGAAAGGCGGTTGAGGAGCTGGATGAAGCTGAGTCTGGCTGGAGTACACAGCACAGGGGTGGTCAAAGGTGAATCGCGGGAGATGACAGCTAGACTGGGATGGTCATAAAAAAAGCAGGGTTCTGAAATGCACTGATAAGTTCCTGCTGGTAGAGGAGAGGAGGAGTGCAAACACAACCTGGGGAGGAGAGACGGAGTTGGGCAGACACCAGGCAGATGACGGGTGCTCATGAACAACCCAAGGGACCCAACAGCAGCAGCAAGCCCCAGAATCCAAAGATGGCCAAGACACAGGGAGCAAAAGTGTTGAGTTCCAAGCCAGAAGAACTGGCCAGGCCATTTTCTGATTGGCCTATGGACACGACTTAACATTTAAAAACATTAATTTATTTCAACTATTTATTTGAAAGGCAGAGATAGATAGCCAGATGTCTTCCCATACCCTGGTTTACTCCAATGGCTGCGATACTGAAACCAGGAGTTAGGAACTCAATCCTGATCTCCATGTATTTGAGCCATCACCTACTGACTCCAGGGTGCACATTTGTAGGAAGCTGGAGTCAACTGGGAACAGAGCAGGGATGTGGGTGGCCCAAGCAGTTTTGTAAAATGTAGGCCAGCCGGCACTGTGGCACAGTAGGTTCATCCTCCACCTGCAGTGCCGGCATCCCATATGGGCACTGGTTCTGGTCCTGGCTGCTCCTCTTCCAATCCAGCTCTCTGCTGTGGCCTGGGAAAGCAGTAGAAGATGGACCAAGTCCTTGAGCCCCTGCACCCACATGGGAGACTGGGAAGAAGCACCTGGCTCCTGGCTTCAGATCAGTGCAGCTCTGGCCATTGTGGCCATTTGGGTAGTGAACCAGCAGACGGAGGATCTTTCTCTCTGTCTCTCCCTCTCACTCTCTGTAATCTTACCTCTCAAATAAATAAATAAAATCTTTAAAAAAAATGTAGGCCAAGCAACTGCCCTTGCTTAACAGGTTGAGCCTCAGTTTCTTCATTCCTAAATGGGGATAATGCATTTGTGATGAGGGATAAATGAAGCTAAAAGCATCTGGCACGTAGGGAAACTTAATAAAACTAAGTTGATTGCCAATTGATTTGGGTGTGTGTTTGCAAACCTGATACCTAACCCGGGACAGCTTAGCTTTATGTCCTCCCTCTGAAGCCTCTCCTGCTTTGGGCCCCCACCCTGTCCATGCCTGCCATCTGCCGCTGGGGCTCCAGTGCCGACCCGCCGCCTGGCACGGGGCCGCAATCATAATGACCACTTCTGCGTCGATTCCTGCGAACCCCTTTGAGCCGGCTGAGGAATGCGGTGATTAAACTGATTTAAAACCTGCCTCCTATTTCACAGCTTTTAATATTTGATAAGATTTTGGAGTGAGGGATGAGGACAAGGCAGGAGATCTGGCAGTTTCCAGGCCCAGCTCCAGCACCGTTAGGAACCTGTCAGGGGTGCTCCGAAAAGGCGGAGAGAGAAAAGGAGTGAGGAGGGGGCGGGAGAAAGGCAGTGAGAAAGCGGGGAGGGGTAACAGGGATGCGTTCTCCAAAGGAGAAGCGCTGACTAAGAAAAGAGGAGATGCCTGCCTCTTCTGCCAGGCTGACCATGGTCTTGCATGCCAGTGACAACTGAGATTATTGTTATCAAAATGATAAGGAGATTGCAGCAGCTATCATTCATGGATCAGGTACGTGACACATGCCGGTGTATGGACATATGTGTCAGGAACCTATCTCCCTCATTTTTCCCATCAATACTGTCTCATGCACTAGGAAATGAGGCTTGGGGGTGTTGGGGTCCCCTGGGCTTCTCTCTGCTGTAGAAAAGACAGCATGAAGCTTCCCAAAGTGTCCAAAAGAGTTCATGGTCCAGGGAAGCCTGGTCCCCGGAAGCCCCTCCTGCTCGTGCATCTCCAGTGCTCAGTGTGCGACCTGGCTCCCAAAGGGCTCGTTAGAAACAGCCTGGGAAGTCGCTGTGTTTGCTTGATTTCAGAAAGGCGATCGAATGTCCCAGGTTACCGCTAAAGAGCTTTGGCCATGTTGCTAAGGTCATCTCAGGATCCCTGGAGGCCATGAATGTTCGGGGAGGGTGGCAGGGTTGCCGGAGTTGGCCGTTTGCTTCCTTGAGGGAAGAGGTGCCCCATGGCCCATTCTGGGGAGGGTCAGCCAGTCGTGCAGGGTCTAAACCTCCTCCTAGTCCAGCAGAGCAGGCTGGCAGGAAACACGTTAGCCATTGAAAATTTCTAATGGGATGCGATGTGGGCGAGGAAATAGACAAGTCCAGGCAGTTTTGGAGGAAGGGCCGGGAGCGGGAGGAGCTGAGCCTCACACGGCTGGGGATGAACTTCCTCGTGGTCTGAGCAGTCTGTGGAGGAGACCAGGGGGTGGCGCGTTTCGCACCGCTTGAAGCGTGCAAGCCAGCGCCACACAGGGGATGCTGTGGAGAGCACTTGAGCGCCAGGAGGAAGCTAATGAACTCTGGGATGCCTTTCAACCTGTAGGAGCTCAGCAACCAAGAGCAGAAATCAGTGCCTGTTGCTCTGGAGGCTCTATCAGGGTGAGCTGCTTCAAGTCGCCACCTGCCACCCTGGCCGGAAGTTCCATCCCAGTTATCTGGGAAGGTCCCCACCCCAGTCTGGGAGGCGCGCTCGTCCAAGAAGAGCCCTGAGCTTCAGGTGGGGGTGGGCTCTTGGGCTGGGGTGACGATCACACTCTATGACGGCCCTGCATTGGTGAGAGTGACCGATACTCCACGCCATGTCTCCCTTCTGACTCTTTGTGCTTGTTTTCCTGTCTCCTGGTTTATGATTTTGCATTTTAATAACTAGTTCTCAGGTGCTTTGGGCGGGTCATTAATTTCACAGTGCTCCAGTCTCATTAACAGTTCTGCCCCTGACAATCAGGGCCCTGTTTAACCTCCATCCACCCCTCCTCTGCCTTGATTTTTTGCTTGGATTCAAGGCGTCCTCACTGGCCTAATCTCCAAAAGAGAAATTGACAGGGGTCCTTGTATCTGTGTACACGATAAGGTCTTCCGCATCATTGCAAATCTGTCTCCTGAGGAACATGAGCGAGCACATGGAGTGCGGAGAAAGTGAAGGCATTGAAAACAGACAGGCTTGAGCCTGCCTCTGCCCCTCTCTTCATCAAATGTCCCTGAACAAGTCTCTGAGCCTGAGTTCATGGCAATATTTCCTTTTGCATTAAAAAAAATAGATGAAAATATGTCATAGCACAGATGGCTCAAGAATTGCAAGAATACAATTTCCCCCATAACCATTCAACTCTTCATCCATACACATCTATTATTTTTACAGGCTTGCCCATGTATATCCTGTGTCTGCCTCACTTTTCTCATTTCCTGCCATATTAGGCCTCTTAACACTTTTGCTGAGACGTGTAGAGGTAGGGCACTTGGATCTAAACACGTTCTCTAATTACTTCCAGCAACAAGCCCAGGGATAAGTATTGTTTCCCCCCAGTTTGCAGATGCAGAACTGTCATGAGGTCCCCCATGGAGACAGTGACAGGGCCAGGATTAAAACCCAAGATTTGGGGAGCTGTGGCATAGGGGTTGAGCTACCACCTGTGACACTGGCATCCCATATGAGCACTGGTTCGAATCCCAGCTGCTCCACTTCTGATGCAGCTCCCTGTTACTGCACCTGGAAAAGTAGCACAAAACAGGCCAAGTGCTTGGGACCCTGCCACCCACATGGGAGACTCAGATGGAGTTCCAGGCTCCTGGCTTCTGTCTAGCCTAGCTCATTGTGGCCACTTGGGGCAAGCACAAGAGTTCTCTCTCTCTCTCTCTCTCTCTCTCTCTCTCTCTCTCCAACACTGCCTTTCAAGTTGATGTGTGGGTGTTTGGCCTGGTGGTTAAGACACTGATTAAGATGCCTGTGTCCCATGTTGGAGCGCCTGGGTTTGATCTCTGGTTCCAGCTCCCAATTCCAGCTCCCTGCCAAAGCAGATCCCGAGAATCAGCAGGTGATGGCTTAAGCAGTGATATTGCTGCTACCCACTTGGGAGACCTGGATCAAGTTCCTGTCTCTTGCCTTTGACCCCAGCTGGGGGCATTGCAGGCATTTGAGGAGTGAACCAGCAGATGGGAGTTTTCTATTTGTCTCTTTCTCCTTTTGTAGGTCTCTATCTCTGCTTCTCAAATATAGGAAAAAAAAAAGAACACCCGCTTTGAAACCTATATCATATTTATGCTCATATAATATTGATAGACTCAAATATGATAGCATATATAAAATGCCTAACAGTGCCTGGCACATAGTAAGTACTTACCAGATGTTAGTTCCTTTTCTTTCTTACCGGGTGAGTGTGAGTGTGAGTGTGAGTGTGTGTGTGTGTGTGTGTAGGAGAATAAATAAAAACTATGGGTATTTAGAAAGCACAGAGGGTCTGTGAAAATTTTTCCCCTCCTATGGAAATCTGCCCTGGGACTTCCTGCAGGACCCTGAGGGCTTAAGAAACAGTTGTTGAGGCGACTGTTGACTGAAGCAGTAGTGATGGTGCCAAGTCTCCTCCGTGGTGACTCTGTGGGGAGGCAGGGGCTGCTGAGCTGGGCCATGGCCACTCTCCGACACGGGCGTCTCCATAAGTGGAACGAGCTGTCCCCATCTCTAATAGAGATCTGAACGGCACTAATTGGCAGGCAGAGGCTGTGTTCTCTCTATGGGAATCAGAAAGGAGCGGAACGTGCCCTGACTGTTAATTTCCTCATCAGCCTGCACTTGGGGGAAGGGGAAGTGGAGGGGCAGAGAGGTTGAGGGGCACAATGGACTCTAGGCGGAGCAGAGGCCCCGAGGCGATTCCGTTAATCAAGTGAAATTAAAAGGGCACAGGATTTGGAGGCCAGGTAGAGTCGCTAAAGCTCTTTCCTCCAAGATAAGTCAGGAAAAAAATCTCTCAGACTCCTGGTGTCTCAGTTCTGTATCTGTCAAGTGCAAATAAAATAAGTGTGACTGGTCAAATCATTTGTTGAGTGAATGAATGAAATCTGATAGATTTCTCAAAAGAATGTGATATCAGCTACGTAAATTGCTGGTTCTGCAAGAGTGTTAACAGGAAAAAACTTCATATATTTAGAAAAAAAAAATGACAGACTGCATGCAGGCTTCTGGGTGAGGACGGACAAGAGTTCCTGTCTCCCATGACAAACAGCAATGCTAGATTCTAGAACAGGGGTTCCCGTGCCTGATTGGGAAATTATTCAAGGTGCTTTTTAAAAAACAGACTCACAAGCCACATTTCTGAAGAGAGTTGTTCAATAGGTCTGGAGGGCAGAGAAAATCCAGGAATCTGACTTTTTTTTCTGTGCCCCCACCAAGTCCCCCTAGGGGCTGAGACACATCGGGCCTGTGGGCCATATAAGGGTCAAAGCCACTGCAGGTGGGACTCAAAATTCAGTACCTCCTACAGGCTAATTTTTAAGTTGATAATTTTGTATGGCCCACAAATAATGCTCTGCATAGCCAAATAGCCCTTGGCAGAAGCGAGTTACCCACTGTTGCGAGGACTATGGTCAGTGTCACCACCAGCTTGGGTACCTGCTACCAACATAGAAAAGTATCGTAGGAAAGATACTATTTAAATAAGTGTAGTTGTCCCCAGTTTAGCTTCCATGACCCTTAGAGACATTTCAAGGATATCTGGGCAGAGGTGGATAATAAAAAAAAATTTTAAAGAGTGAGAAGACACTATTTTTGAACACTCCCAGAATGCAAGCACAGTATTTAACGGTATCAGCCATTGCAATGTTTTACAGAGTACCTCCTAAAACATATGTAATTGCAGACATTAAAAATAATAAAACAAAATTTATCAACAGAAGTCCCAAGTCTTCCTGCATCTCTGGGATCACCAGATCTTTATTGCGTGTCTAGTTCTTGAAGTGTTTACATTGTGCTGTGACATGGGATGGGGGAAGGAGGAGGGGTGTGTGTGTGTGTGTGTGTGTACATGCATGCGTGTACATGTATCTAAGAACAGCGATTGGGGAAGTAGGCGTATGTTTGGATGAGAATCTTCCTGAATATGCCCCAAATCATAAAATGTCAAAATTAGAACATATTTTCACAACGCCTAAGCTGCATGCTATGCCTTTGTTTTTCTCTACAAAGGTAAGATACAGGAAAGAGGGAACAAAACAGGACAGGAAGGGAAGCTGTGGACGTGAGCAGGTGAGTCGGTGCTACAGAACTGCACTGAGGATCACGAGGGTGCATCCTCCACACGCCATGTGGATCCATCGGTAGCAGACTGGGATGTGCTTCTGCTAGTCTGGGCTATTGACTGATCTGAAGTCGGCATAACAGCCTCCCTTCCTTTCTTGTTGTGCTTGCGTGGCTGGGCAGTGTGAGCTGTGCCCCACACGGCGTACACAGCAGCAGTGCCTGCCGGGTCAGTAGGTGAGATAGCCGCCTGTGCCGCATGCCATAGATGGGGGGGTGGATTTCCTAGACTCTCATAGCCAGTCTCCGGCAGTGTCCAAGATTGAAAGCACAGCCAGTAAGGGGAACAAGATCTGGGCAGAGTGAGCAGTGCCTCTGGGTTCCAAACCTGCAGTCCAGACACTTGGTGGCTCAGGCCCCGGGTTCCCTTTGCAGAGTGAAGAAGAGGACACCTGGCCTGTCGCCTTGGGGCTGGCGTCCCATGTGTTAACTTCAGTGGCAGAACCCCACTCTGGGCAGATACCCCACTTGCTGTGTTTCGATCTCCAGCTGCAGCCGAGCGCCCTGGGCTGTGGAAGACAGATTTCTCTGTACTCCAATTCCAGCAGACTTGAAATGCAAATGTGGCCCTTGTTGGAAAGGCTTTTATGAGAAAATGGGACGCAGAGGCTTGGAGCTGGGAGCTAGCATACAGCAGATGAGGGGATGCAGTGCCCACAGCACCCGGGCTTTGGGAAGGATTCCTGTACTGATCCACAAGGCTTTGGAAACTGTGGGCCAGAAAAATGAACACTCATTTATTCATCCAGCAAATGTTTGTCTAGTGCTTGCTGCGCACCCAGTGTGCCTCCCGGCCCTGGGAATACAGCAGAGAACAAGACAGAGGAGGGCCTTGCTGTCACAAGGGCTTGTGTGTCTGGCTGCAGGACGCCATGAAGTCATGGATGTTTGGGCATGGAGTTTCATCATGAACATGTTGTACCCGTGCCACGGTCCACTCACTCGTCCCTTGCCACTCCTGCCTCTGCCCTTGGGCTGGGCCCTCTGCCTAGAATTCTCTCAGCTTCTTCTCTGCCTTGTCCATGCATATTCATTATGGGGGGGGGGGACTCAGTTTTATTGGGCCTTCCCCAGGAAGCCTCCTTGTCATCCAGAATGGGCCAGCTGTCGCTCTTGTTTCATTTTATTTAAGAATTTGCCACTAATGTATTGTTTCTGTTTGTTTTTGAAAACCTGCGAGGCTGGCTGGCCCTAGTCCTCGTCATTTCTGTTGCCTCGGTTCCTAGGATGATCTTGCCAAACCTGGGAACTTGATAAATATGGAACGCATCCAGCAGAATGGAGCCCTCTTGTGTGCGAGGAACTGTGTGTGCACTGACTGTCACGGGTGGATGAGGGATGAACCAGACCTGGATCCTGGCCTGAGATGCCCCAAGTCTAAAGGAGCAGAGACAGCACCTGCTCTGCTTTGCACATGGTTTTTCCCCTCTGAAACTCATGTGGGAATTTGATCCTCATGATGAATATTAAGAGACGGGGTGATGGTTAGGGCCTTGCCCTCATGAATGAGTTAATTCAGGCATAGCATTCATAGATCAGTGGGTTAATCGATTATCTCAAGAGTGGGCCTGCTATAAAAAGTTCTAAGGCCAGCATTGTGGCGCAGTGGGTTAAGCAACTGCCTATGACACCAGCATCCCATATGGGCACTGGTTTGAGTATCAGCTTCTCCATTTCAGATCCAGCTCCCTACTAATGTGCCTGGGAAAGCAGGAGAAGGTGGCCCAAGTACTTGGACCCCTGCCACAAACCTGGGACACCCAGACTGGAATTCTAGGCTCCTGGCTTCAGCCTGGTCCAGTCTGACTATTGCAGCCATTTTGGGGAGTGAACCAACATATATAAGCTCTCTCTCTCTCTGTAACTCTACCTTCCAAATAAATAAATAGATTTTTTTTTAAAGCCTGTTCTGCCAGGTCTTACATGTTTACCGTCCGTCAGTCACTTACGCTGCTTTGGGACTGTGTTGGCCTGAAGTCCATCACTAGGTGCAGCCTCTTGGCCTTGGCCTCTTTTCTCTGTAACTGCCCCAGTGTGTGACATTGTTATTGCCAACAGAAAACGGACTGAGACAACACCTAAGGGACGAGTGCATGAATGAGCTTTGGACATGGAGTTTCAGACAATGTCCTAAAGGGACTGCCAAGGCCCCTTCATACCCTTGCTCCCTGCCCTGTCCTGGTCCCAGCCTGGCACCGCCCCCCTCTCCATCTGCATCCTGCACGCCTGAAGTGCTCTCACAGGCACCGTGGCTTGGCCAGACTCTGCCCCCCTTCTTGCCATGGTCACCGCGGCTGATGCCATCTGTGTGCCAACAGCCCCCAGTAGGGCTGACGAGGCTGGCAGGAGGGCGATGCTCATCTGAGGATCTCGGGCCTGGCCAGGCAGAACAGGGCCTTTTTAATTGACATTTAAATGTCAGTGCGCCACATTAAATGCTACGGGTGTTTCATCGAGGCCTGCGAGGAGCATAAATATGTCTCTGGCTCCTTAATCATTGCCCACATTAATTACAGATGCCCTTTGGTGAGTGTAAACAAACCCACCGCAGAGGCCACGCCCTGACCAGGGGGCTGGGCTCCTGCCTGCTGCCGGGTGGCATGCCCATCTCGTCCTTGGTGCTCTGCCAGCTGCTGGGCCCCAGAGACGACCCCTTCTTATGAGAAGCCTCGACAGTTAGAGAGGAGGGAGGGAGGCCTCTGTGGAGGGAGGGATGGAGAGGACAGGAGGGGGGGGGGAGTAGAAGAAGGTTGGCGGCAAGAGACACAGAGCAAAACCCAGGACAGGAAAAGAGTACTAGGGGTTGGGGGAGAGAGGGCAGAGGCAGAGAGAGCTTAGGGAAGAAAGAGGTAGACAAAGTAAACAGGAGAGAGAGACAACCATGGGGCCTGTGCTGTGGTGCAGCAGGTTAAATCTTTGCCTGCGGCACCCGCTTCCCAAATGTACGCTGCTTCGAGTCCTGGCTGCCCCACTTCCCATCCAGCTCTCTGCTATGGCCTTAGAAAGCAGTGGAAGATGGCCCAAGTCCTTGGGCCTCTGCACCTGTGTGGGAGACGTGGAAGAAGCTCCTGGCTCCTGGCTTCAGATCAGCTCAGCTCTGGCCCTTGCCGATAGAATGGCTCTCTCTCTGTGTCTTCTTCTCTCCTGTAACTTTGCTTCTCAAATAAATAAACAAATCATTAAATTAAAAAAAAGACATAATCCTACAGAGAGAGAGGGAGAGAATGACAGTGACTAGAAGCATTCACCTGCAAATGACAGCCTTTCCTTCTAGATTGCTCCAGGCCTTGGCTCTCTGGGATATGCACAGAGATCTGACTACCCTGATCCCCAGGGGCAGGGCAGGTGGGGAAGCAGTGCTCCCGGCTAAGTGCTCCTTGTGAGGAGCTCCCAGGAGAAAGCAGCTTCAGACTCATAGCACTGCTGTGCTACAGAGGGCAGACGACCCCTGGGGGAGGCAGGGAACCGAGACCCAGGGTGAGATGCACCAGGCTGCACATGGAGGCAGCGCACACTGTTAAGGCCTCTGGCTGCCCCGTGCCCCAGATCCGAGACCCGAGCCTGTGTGCTCGTGCGCTCAGCCAAGACCTGGGCTGGGAGCAGGTACTGGGCCGCACGCCTCGCTGGGCCGAGCCAGGAGACAAGCATGGAGACCTCTGCGGTGCTTTCTGCAGGCTGAGAAGGAGCTGCAAGGGAGTGGGTAGGGTGGCTTCCAGAGCTCCGCCCCCCCCCACCACCATGGTTCACTGGCTGCCACACAGGGAGGGCTCCAGAGGAGCATTCCAGAAAACTTCTGGAACCATCTTGTACTGACTACTGGCTTTATTCAGTGAGTTGTTTCAAAAATTTTGTCACTTGAGCTGTTTTAAAATTTTATCACCTAAACTTTCTAGTGCCAAAGCAGTTGGTGTACACAAAATGCATGTGTGTAAGGCATGTTTACATTGCAAAGCGTAATCCTGATTGGGGTGAGCCCCCTCCCCCTCCCCCTAGGAGCTGCATTTCCCCAGGACAAGGGATGGTCAGGGGGCTGGAGGGGCGACATGGACACTATTCAGGCCCAGGCTGAGGAGCCCACCACTCTGAGGCCTGGTTGGGGTCTGGGCATCTGTTCACATTTGGGCATTTTATTCAGCACCCTGACATATCAGTCTAGCCATGCCACCACTGTCAGGCACCAAGTTCAGTTCTCTAACTTGCACCAATGCCCACTTAGAAGTGGCCAAGACACTGGGATGCAGAGGTAGAGTGTCTAGGGTTTTTTCTTTAAGGGGCCTCAGCTTAGAGGGGCAGGCTGACAGTAAACAGATTCTGGAAGTATGCAAAACCCCCAACAAACAAGGGGATGCATGGGTGTGAAGGATCCCAAAGTAAAACTCACTCAGCCTACGGGAGGGAAAGTTTAACAGGGGAGGGGCTTTCTGAGCTGGACTTTGAAGGATGATTCGGAGTCTGCTAAGAGACCCCCAGGGAAAGTTGGGGCCATGCCAAGCCGTAGAGAGAGAAGCTGTGAAGTCAGGGAGTTTGCGGAACTGAGGGGTGTGTGTAAACAGTTCCTAGGTATCACGTGAGTAATATGTGTTCTTGCTTTGATACACATGCAAGAGCTAAGGATGGGTTTATTGTGACAGCTTAAATAAGAATGCTACAAACAGTGCTTTGGGGACTGCAGGAGAAGCAGAATCTGGGGGAAAACACATTTATCTTCAACTCTGTCAGGTTTACGAGGGAAGGGTTATGTGGTAAAAGAGAGGAACTAATTCAGTCCCAAGGGCAGGCAGGTGCTTGAGGGGCAACCTTTAGCCTGGGGTTGGGAGGGAGATGTCGGACAGCAGCCAGACCACACATCGCGAGGGCACCTGAGGACGAGATGCTCAGAGCGAAGCCCGACTGGGGTGGAAGCAAACACAGAGACCGAGGTCTTCAACACATCTGCTTCTACAACAGTGCAGAGACAAGGCCCCAGGGGGACACGGGGACTTGTCCACGGCCACTCAGCCGATCGGGGCTAACAAGACAGCCCCACACGTCTCCCTGCAGCTTCTGGGTTTTAAACAACTCCTGGACTTGTAAGCACTTTGCTTTATCTTATTAGATTTGTGTGTCACAGCTGATGCCCTGAAGGATTTCTGTTTGTGCTTTTCCAGCTCATTACAACACAATAATAGACTTGGGGCCCATTAGGGCTTCTGTTCCCTGAGTCAGCACTCGGCTGCCTCTTCCTGGGAAACACACAGGTGGGCTCCCAGCGGGCCCCAGGCCTGCACTGGCTGCTGGGATGCGGCCGCCCTAACGGCCCAGCCAGTGGTGCTCTGAGAGCCCTCCCGGGACCTTGGATAGAGTCACCCTGTGTGTGCTGTTCTGACTTTTCTCTGTGCGTGGGCTTGGGGTCCCACCGGTGATGCAGCTGGAAGGAAAAGTCTCCTCCTGACCTTAGCTGGCCAGAGTGGTTTCAGTATGGAGTTCCTTGACGCTCATGGTCAAGGTCATGGTCAGAGCCACTGGAGCAGGGAATGTGCTGCAGTCGTTTCCTAGAAACTTGCTGGCGGAAGGGGGCTTGGCTAAGCCACATGGAGCGGGGAGGCCAGATCGCCACGCAAGTCCTTGTGACTTGAAGTCTGGTCCTGTCTCCCGACCCAGAACATCCATAACAGCCTAGCAGACCCTGCAGCCTCGGAACTGAGTGCAAAAGAAGAGGAACCATAGTCAGGGCTGAAGCTTACTTAAGGCCTGCCGACATGCTGGATGCCGACGCTGGCACTTTGTCTCTTCTCATTCGATCTTGATAACAAACTTGCGCTAAAAACCCCAGACTAAGCCCACACATTTCTCACAAAGCTCTTTATGAGGTGACCTGTGGCTTCTTCTCAACCACATTCCTACCTGTCTCCTCTTGCTCCCTCCGTGTCAGCCTCCCTGGCCCCATTGCTCTCCTCAAAGTTGTTCTCACCTCAGGGCCTTTGCACAAGCCGCTCCCTCTGCCTGGATCTGCTCTTCCCTCTGAAGCTCACATGGATCAAATATTATGTTCTCCAGGGGACCCTCCTACTGCCCGTCAGCACTGTCTCCCCATCTTTTCATTGTTTCAGTCCAAGAGGTCCGGCATACGTGGGTCCCTGTTGGGTGTCTGGCCCCAAGTGCAAGTTTTGGCAAAAATGGGGGGCAGGGCTCAGTAATGCTTACAGTGTGAGTCACGGGAAGAAGGCCCTGGGGAGGCAGGGGAGAAGGAAAGAAGGGAAAGAGAGCCTGAGGTTCCAGGACCACTGCCCCCATCCAGGAATGTCTCTGAGACTTCCCAATGGACACGTCCTTGAGAGAGAGAGTTGCTGCCTCAAGGTCATCCACACTCACTCCAGCAAACAGCCACCACGTCCTAAGAGCAGCGGCATGTCTGAGCCCCGACTATGTGCCAAGCCTTCAAAAATGCGCAAATTTGCTTTGTACTATTGACCTGTATCAGCCCTGCTTTCCAGCCCAGGAGAGAGGCCTGAGGGCGTTGAGGCATTTGGCCCATGGTCACAGAGCCTGCAAGTGGCAGCTGCAGCAGGCTTGGCCCCAGAGTTTGCACACTCTACCTGTAGATGCCACTGTCCCCCAGGGAAGGCGGAGGGGCCCGCGGCATGTGGGGATGCCGGGGTACAGACCCAGACATGTCTGCTGAGGCAGGACGGCCACTCAGATCCGACCGGGGCAGTGTCTAACGGCAGCATCAGCTGCTGGAATCCAGGCTGCAGACCCACAAGAATCCCAGGCTGGGGCAGCTGGAGCTGGCCTTGAAAAAAGGCTTCAGGAATGTGCCGGTGCATTGAGGGTGGGGCTTCCCAAGCGCTCCTGCCTTCTCTCATTATGGCTGAGGTTCTGGGACAAACACCCAGGGCCTTGTTCCACAAAATGAGCCACCTGCAGAGGCGGCTGAATGGAGACAACCAGAAGAGACGCTCAGGTTGTCAGAGCAAGGCAGCTGGCCCTAGCTCGGCTCCAGGCCCCTCGGCCTCCCTCCCCACCCTGCCTCTCGCCTTCCCGTGCCTGCCCCGTCTCTGCGTCCCTCCCCCCGCTGACAACAACTTCCCACCTTCTTGTGTCTCCCCCCAGGAGCACTCTGGAGTGTGGGGTGCCCCGGAACACATCCAGTGCGGAGGGAGGCTTTCCAGCACTGTAATTGAGACAGATGTCAAGCCAGACTGAACTTCACCCCGCACGCATTTGCCGTTTGTCCTCAGGGACACGGCTTGATGAGCTTTACTTTGCTCATCCATCAGATGGGGCTACCAGGCTTCATATGGAATATTCTGTTGTGCCCCAAGTGCAGAACACTGTGCCTAGTGTTTATTTTGCACTCAGTAGTCAAGTTGCTGGTATTGTCATTTCATGGTGGGTCCAGGTTCCTTTCTGGCTCAGCATTGCCCCATGATGGGACAAGAGGCTGGAGCACAGGGTGACCAGCAGCCAGGCTGGGCATGCGCCGTGTTTGTATCCCTTGGGCTTCCCTCCACAATTCTTCTCCCCCACCTCATGTCCCTTTGGTCCTGGCTTTCTCCCTACAGTTATGGGACGGTCTCAGTAAGTTCACACTTCACAATTCCCAAGGCATGCCATCCAAGTTGGTAGCACGAGCACTCCACGAGACAGGCAGGAACACCTGTGCTTGACAGGTGAGGACGACTTCACACCAGAAGCACTGGGTGCCACACTGAGGCAGAAGCACTCGCTCCTGACATGGCCAGAACATTCCAGCACCCACTCAAGAATCATTTGGGGCAGAGCCTGAGGGGATGGGTGGCTTCTTGGGGACACAACGGCATAAAGTAGAAAGAGCAGCAGTTGTGGGGGAAGCCGGGCCTTGGTGAGATCCCGAGGCCACTGCCAATGACCATGCGGCTTCATCTGTCTCCGAGCTTCAGTCTCCCCATCTGTGATAAGGGATGATCAGGCTGGCCTGGCCGTGTGGTTGAGGAAGAATTCAACAGCCAGCAGGCACATAGCAGGTGCTCCTTACATGTTGGTTCCTGGAGGAGTGACCTGTGTCCTTTCGGAGGGCGTGGGGTCTCCTTCATTCCTTCTGTCCCCAAAGATCCTCCTGGGCAAGGGTGCCCCCCATGCGTGGAGCAGGGGCTCTGAATCAGGGCGAGGATGGTCGAGAATCAGGCCGAGTGCATCTCTGCATTAACCTGAGTAATGGCTGGGCTCAGTCTCAGCCTAATTGGTGGAGCTCTGCGAGCAGGTTGTTTATCGGCGGGCCAACGAGGCGCCTGAGTACTCTCGTTCTAAGAGGATGGGGCTGGGAGGGAAAGCGAGTCGGCCCAGGCCTGCCAGCGATGAGGGATAATTACAGCGCTTGTCAAAATAAGATGTGGAGATGGAGCCCATTCCCCGGCAGCCAGCTTCTCAGGTCCCCTGGGAATCCCTGGTTTAATTAAATACCTGGTGCAAACGCTCAGTGCTGGGTGTTGGCAACACGCCTGGATTAAAAGTCCGCCCCGAACGGAGCCAAGAGGAGTGCACACCCCCACCCCCCACCGCCCCTCCTAAAGGCTCTGCTGGTGCAAAGGGGAGGGGGGCATGAAGGCAGAGGAGAGGAGAGAGGGAAGGCGAGGATGACAAACACAGGAAAGAAACACAGTCAAATGAGGCTCTTGCTGCAGCAGAAGGAATTAAATGGGACATAAAAAGAATTTCCCAACTGGGAAGCTTGCCTGCAAAGAAATTCTCTATCTTGATTAAGAAAAATAAAGCTCCCTTTCTTGAGTCTGGCCCTCGGTGGTAAATCTCCATTTGTGGAGGGGGCCTGGGCCGCGCAGCCCCAGATCCGGCTTCTAGTCCCCTCCGGAGGCGGGGGGCCATTGGCCATCAAGCCGGCTCCCACCACTCCTCCAGCCTCCAGAGCTGCTGCTCCCTCGTTCCACCCTGGCCCAGTTTTGGACACAAGACACGTCCTTTAATCCCCTACAGAATGGCAAGCTTGGCTGCAACATTAGACAAGACTTAACTAAAATCCTGGGGTGACAACCGGAAAATAAACACTGAGCGTGTCTCGAATCCGGATAAGCTGGCATGAAAAGATGCAACTTCCTCTGGGAGGCTCCTAGAGCCTCTTCGTCCTTCCTAGCGTTCGCCCACCCAGGGCCGCTCTGGCCTGCCTCATACTGATTAGAGACTGAGGGGTCTCAAGCCAGGGACCAGTGGGCTTGATGTAGCCCTCCGATACATTTTCTTTTTCTTTCTTTCTTTCTTTCTTTCTTTCTTTCTTTCTTTCTTTCTTTCTTTCTTTCTTTCTTTCTTTCTTTCTTTCTTTCGACAGGCAGAGTGGACAGTGAGAGAGAGAGACAGAGAGAAAGGTCTTCCTTTGCCGTTGGTTCACCCTCCAATGGCTGCCGCGGCCAGCGCGCTGCAACCGGCGCACCGCGCTGATCCGATGGCAGGAGCCAGGTACTTATCTTGGTCTCCCATGGGGTGCAGGGCCCAAGCACTTGGGCCATCCTCCACTGCACTCCCAGGCCATAGCAGAGAGCTGGCCTGGAAGGGGGGCAACCGGGACAGAATCTGGCGCCCCGACCGGCACTAGAACCCGGTGTGCTGGTGCCGCTAGATGAAGGATTAGCCTATTGAGCCGCGGCGCTGGCCCCGATACATTTTCTTTAGGACATACCGTCTTTTAGAAGTGGAAAAACTTTCCATGCCATTTGTACATCCAGCTTCTGGCCATTCCGGGCCACGTTCCCACAGGTGTGCTCCTCTGGACAGGATGTCCCCGTGTGAGCAGTGCACACTGCCACCCGGGCCTCTGGAATGTGAGCACGAGGGCCATGACGTTGCCTGCCTGCACTGTGATAGGCAGGGAGTTGCCTGCAAAAATCTCACGGACTTTCTCATGGGAAGTGTAAGTTCATCTGTCCATCTAGCCATCTACTCACTCAACAGGTGTCCCAGCGACTTCCTCTGTTCCCACTATGTGCTAAGCCTGGAGACAGAGGGTTAAACAAGACAGATACCCTAGTTCCAAGTCCTCACACCAAGCATCCTGTCTTAGGCTTTCTCCTTACTGGGATGGATCTGTAACAGGGCATGCCTGTTACAGACCTGCCCTTCTGTGGGGACTGCCCTACCCCCGCCCCTCCCTGAACCCCAGAGGATATTCTGCCACTGAACAACTCATCCATAGCACCATGCATACAAGAGATGCTTTAGCCCGCCAGGGAAGAACAGAGTTCTCCATCATGCTAAGGGGCAGAGGGTAGAGGCAACAGGGTATTATGTGGAGTTTAAAAGAACATGGATTCTGGACCACATCGCCTGTTCTAACATCCTTATCCAGGACTTCCTTGGACAAATTACTTTGTCCCTCTGGGCCTCAGTTCTCCTTATCTGTTAAGTGGGGATAATACTAATTTCTATGTCATGGAGTGGTTATGAGCATTAAGATTTGTGTGGTGATTGGAACATAGTGGGAGAGCGACTCAATGACAGAGCTAACAAAGAGACTAGAACCTGGGAGCCACAGATACAGGTCACATGACTTGCAGGTGTCTTTCCCTGTTCAGGATTCTAGGTTCATGGGTTGGAGGTGTCGCTCCAGGGGGATTACCTGGGAAGAGCCCCGGTGTCCCACCCAGTGTCTGGGCCAGAGGAGTTGCTCCTAAGGGTTCTGCTCCTTCCTTCCTCTCTCCCTGGGCACTAGGCCTATGGCTTGATGCTGAAGCATGTGGCCTCAGCACAGCCCTGGGAGGAATTCCCTGCATATCAAGTAGCCCAGAGCTAGGGATGATGTCACCTCCTGGAAGCCCTCCAAGGCTGGCAGGGTGCTCTGAGGGAGGGGAGGGCTGAATCTCACCACTTAAGTGCCTCCCTCCCCAGCATTTGCCCTGGCCTGGACAGCTGCCAGCTGCTGTCAGATCCTCCCTGTCCCCTCGACAACTCCCTCCCCACACAACTGAGCTCAGAAAGAAGTGTCCACCAGAGCTTGTTAGGCCTACTTGGTCTTTGCGCAGCTTCCTGTTGGACTTAGAATGAAATCCCAACTCCTTAGGGTGGCCCCGAACCCTGCAGGACCTGGCCCTGGCTGGCTGGCCTCTTACTGCTTCTCCTAACCCTCTCTCATTTCGTATGCTCCAACCACAGCTGCCTCCGCCCTTCTCTGCCCAGCCCACGGAGGCCTTCCGTCTTCCCCAGACTCCTCTGTCCCTGGCCCCTTCCTGAGCACAAACACCACCTTCTCAGTCTCCCAGGATTTCAACACGTAAAGCAATTCCTCTCCCCACCCTGCCCCCCGACACACCATCCCTCCTCACCCCTGCTCACCTCCCCCCTGTTTTATTCCCTACACAGTGCTGCTCATTGCACAGAATCCTCTTACTGATTTTCTTACCCCCTCCACGATTAGAGCAGGAGATCATAAAACCCAGAGAAAACAAGAAATTGGTTCTGCTGCTGTGCTCAGCTCTATGTCCCTAGCTCCCAGCACAGTGCCCAATAAACAGCAGACTCTCAACAAATATGCAAGGAACCAAAGTGTGCATGAGTGGATCCATTTCTTTCAGATGCCAAGAGATCTGTCCTGGCCCCTCTCAGCTCCGAAGCTGCACTGAGATCTCCTGTGACAAATAGTTCTAATTTTAATAACTTTCTGAAGAGTGGGAAAGTGCAGGGTCCTTGATCTGTAGAACAGAAGAGGGGCTGGATAGCCCTCCGGTCCAACATGAGCTCTGTCACGAACACACATGCACACAAACAGGGACAACCACCTTTGCAAGAACAGATGATCTGTGTATGGAAGGGAAAGGCGGTGGGGTTTGGCCTCAGACTCACCTGACTTCCAGATCTGGTGGAGTCCTGGCCCAAGCTTTCAGTAGAGAAGGTGTGGGCAATGCAGAACCTGTGACAAGGGTGTCTGGTCTACACAGCTGCCACTCCGGGGAGGTGCCTTTACCCAGCACACTTGCACTAGTTGTCCAGGAGGCCCTGGTGTTATACTCTGGGAGGGGGCATGTGCCCTCAAGCAGCACGGACACAGATGGTAATGCGACCCCGAGTGTGTGAAGGTCATACAGAGAAATGCAGGAAGCACTGCAAAAGGCCAGGCAAAGGAACAGTGCAGGCCACGCCAGGGTGGGGCGCAGCCTAAGCCCCAGAGAGGCTCTGGCTTCTGAGTTGGGCCCTGAAGGATGAGTACATGTTGTACTAGAAGGCTGGCGGCAGGAGGAGCAGGAGAACAGGCATGGAAGTGTAGAGGCACATGGAGTGCTTGGGGCACCGCAGGTTGGGTAGCTGAACAGAGGCCGTATGGTGCGAGGGGAGGAGGTGAGGCTGGGAAGGAGGTTGGGATAAAGCCTCTGATCCCTGCTACCTCAGCCAGGTAGGTTCAATGAAGGCTGTGGGGAAGCCTCAGAGGCTGCTGGCAAAGGCGAGTTGTGATCAGTCTTAAGCTTTAGGAAGATTACACTGGTGCAGCATGGAGATGGATTGGAAGAATGGAAACCAGAGGCAGGGAAATGAGATAAGGAGACTGTTGGGAAAGGATAAAGCCCTGCTCCAAGGAAATGGGAGGATAGGTTTAAGAGTTATTTATGAAGAGACTCACGGTTCTTGGTGACCAATTGAACTTGGTATGGAGTGAAAAGGAGTTGAAGTTTCACTACTGTCCTCATCGCCACCACCATCATCAACACTGTCATCCCCATGATCATCCTTACCATCGTCATCAAATCCTTGCTATCAGGATCATGTCCATCACTGTCACCCTCGTCATCGCCACTGCCATCATTCTAGCTAACCGTTAGAGGACATGGACTATGAATCAGGCAGCAGGCACCACTACAGCGGTTGTTTTGGGAATAATCTCAGCTCTGGGAGAGATCCTGCAAGCCTTGAAAACTACCTTGTTGCTTACTTAACAGTCTTTCCTAGATAGTCTTTCATCTGTTCCAAAACAAGGTGTATTTCTGCTTAGTTTTCCTTATGGTTTTGCTACTTCCTTAAATTGCGAGCCTGGATAAGATGGCCAAATGCTCAACCTACTGTCCAGTGCCATGACTGTGGTCTACTAATCTGAGGAGCTGCGTACTAACCATCTGATACTTCTTTTTTAAATGCCTTCCCTGACAACTCAAAGCTCCTATAAATTCCACATGACAGAAACCATATCTGTTCTGTTCACCAACGTGTGCCCATGGTAGTAGGGGCATAGTAGGCTTTTGAAAATATTTGTTGGATAAATGCTACCTTCTCAATAATCCACTTTTCTTCTTTCTTTCTTTCTTTCTTTCTTTCTTTCTTTCTTTCTTTCTTTCTTTCTTTCTTTCTTTCTTTCCTTTTTTTAGAAGGTTTACTTGTTTATTTGAAAGGCAGAGTTACAGAGACAGATAAGGAGAGATAGAGGGAGAGAAATCTTCTATCCACTGGTTCACTCCTCCAAATGGATGCAACAGCCAGGACTGAGCCAGGCTGAAGCCAGTAGCCAGAAGCCTCTTCTGGGTCTCCCACATGAGTACAGGGGCCCAGGTACTTGGGCCATCTTCCGCTGCTTTCTCAGGTGCATTAACAGGGAGCTGGATTGGAAGTGGAGCAGCTGGGACTTGAACCAGTACTCATACAGAATGCTGGTGCTGTAGGCCACAGCTTTAACCCATTATGCCACAGTGCCAGCCCCTCAATAGTTCACTTTTCAGTGTTCATTGACAATATACAAATATCTGTGACAGCAGTGAATTCTATCCAAAGAATAAACTGTCGTTCTTCTAAGTTCCTTGTATTTCTGTCACATATGATTTGGAAACACAGATGCAAAGGATATTAAATAGAGTTCTTTATTGTAAGACTTCTCAGAACTTTTTATGTCAAATGCAGTTTGTGAATCTCCAAGAGAAATTTCGGGTATGTATTTCTTAAATGTATTTAAACAGAGTTCTTTTCCATTGCCTGTGTTTCAAGGAACACACTTTCAAAAATGCTGGAGTTAAATCAAGTGTTCAGTGATTTCATCAACAACAAGTCAGCTCTCACCATCCCAGATTTCCTTAATTATATTCTTAACATGGTTAAGAGGCAGATAATGATTTGATCAGTTAGTTGCACAAATGTCAGTTCCTTAAAACAGAGGAGGTTTTCTTAGCCAAGTACATTATCATGGCCTAAGGTTGGGACTAAAATCTCTTTGCTTTAAAAAGAACTGCAGAATTCAATCTTTGGAACCACAGCATGAAAGCTGATGCTAACCAGGGTTGATACATGGTGCTGCCTTTTCATCCCAGGTGCCATTCAGAAGAGCGAAGATGGCTTTGCTGATGGGCTTCTGGATCTGGTGGACTTGGAGTGGATATGGAAGGACTCACTTTTGAGTGTTCAGATGCCAAGCAGGGATCTACCATCCCTCAAAGTGGCTACGAGGTATCTAGTGTGGCCCCAGCCACAGGCCCCATGCTGGAGGTCCCAGCATCAGGATTCTCCCATCTACAGGATGGCTTTGGCCCAGGGAAAACCAGGGGCTCTGAAAACCAGGTTACTGGTGCAACAGGCCCACTCCCTTTGAATAACCAGTTACAACAGAATCAGTTATGCACTCCAAGGGCCCTCCCAGCCCTAGCACCAACGGCATACCTTGCTTAGAAACCAGGAGGTAAAACCTAGGCCTCCGGAAGTAGATAGAGGTCTCCACAGAAAGCTTGCCTCTCAAAGTGCTCAACCTTTAATATGAAGGCTAATGAGAAATTATATCTTTAATATATGAAGGTGAGTGAGAAATGAACTAACACAGAAAACCTGCCTGTGCTGACTTTGATGAGTGGAAGGTAGATGGGGATGGGAGGCGACTCATTTCCCTAGAGAATTTATAACCACATGCTCACCCTCCTTTAGGTTTGTGGTCTGAAGAGCTTTAAGTGATAGATGTAATTTAAAAGGGACTTCATTTGGTAGTTCTCCCAAGTTACTGAAAAATGCAAACACATCCTTTCTGAAGAAGTGAAACTTCAACCCAGGCCTCAAGCCTCCAGGATGAAGTTCTAAGGAACATTTACCATCAAAAATCATAAAACACACAAGGGAAAAAGGCAGTAGGACCAAGAGCCGGCAGGAATAATAAATCCAGAATGAGATCAGCAGAACTTCGGATATTAGAATTTTTATTAGACACAAAATATAAGATGGAAATTTTTACATTTAAAGAAATAATAAAAGGCCTGAAAATATGAGCAAGTAATAAAATACTATTAAAATGCCTTAGCAGAATTGGAAGAAACCACACAGAACATCTAGAAATGAAAAAGTTATTAATTAAAATTTTTAAGTCTCAGCGGAAGGGTATGGAAAGCAGAAAGAAAAGTGAAACACAACCAGGGAGAGATTTAGTAGACAACTAGACGATAACAAGCAAAGTACCCAGACAGCATACGAGAAAGAGAAGCATGGGGAGAAAGTTGCAGATGCCTAAAAGTTGTGAGAAAGTCCAAACTTAGGACGGCTGCTTGGGAGGGTTCAGAGAGTATAGAGCAGGATTCTAGAAGGTGCAGTAACAGCACATCTATGACAGAGAGAGCTCAAAAGCAGCCAGAGAGAGAAGTTAGCCCACCTACAAATAAACAGAATCAGGCTAACGGCTGTCTTTTAGCACTAGTAGTGTAAGCTGGAAGGCCGAGGGATGATATTTTCCATGTGCCATGAGAAATGAATGGGCCACCTGCAAATGTGACCGTGGTAAAATTGTATTTCAAGAATGACAGCAAGTGAAATACATTTTTGGGCAAACAAAACTTAGAAGTTTACTACCAACAGGCCCTCACCAAAGGAAATTCGAAAGGATGTAGCTTAGAAGGGAAATTAATTCAGAAAGTCTGAGATTCAGAAATGAATACGCAGCAAACATGTGATTAACAGGAGAGTAAATTTAAACTGATATCACTGCATACATTAATAATGTCTTATATGCTGACTTAAAAATAACAATATGAGGGGCTGGCACTGTGGCATAGTGGGTAAAGCTGCTACCTGAAGTGCCCACATTCCATATGGGTGCTGGTTCAAGTCCTGGCTGCTCCACTTCTGATCCAGCTCTCTGCTATGGGCTGAGAAAGCAGTAGAAGATGGCCCAAGTCCTTGGGCCCCTGCACCCACGTGGGAGACCTGGAAGAAGATCCTGGCTCCTGGCCTCAGGAAGGCGCAGCTCTGGCCTTTGCGGCCATCTGGGGAGTGAACCAGCAGATGGAAGAGCTCTCTCTCTCTCTCTCTCTCTCTCTGTCTCTCTCTCGGTCTCTCCCTTTGCCTCTGTAACTATTCATTTCAAACAAATAAATAAATCTTTAAAAAAATTAACAAGATAAGATAAGGCTTTCAGGTAAGATATAGAATACCACAGCAGGTCAGCTCCCCTGCTGTAATAACTAAAAAGCAAAAAGAAAGAAACAAAAGAAAAGCTTTATAGAAATGCTTAAAGTCTGTGGAAATGAAGATAAAGGGGCCAAAACTGCAGAGGTGGAGGAGCTCCTAGGGCAGCTGACAGCTGCTGACAGTTTTCTTCCCTGGGGCCAGTTGCTGGTTCAAGACCTGGTTGATGATGGGTGTGGGCCCAACCAGAACTCATCCACTTGGGAAGCAGAAACCAGTGGAGGTTTTGGCCATTGTGAGGGCTGGACTGCAGGGCTGGAAACTAGAGAGCCTGGACTGTCATGAGTCACTGACGAACAAGTGGATGGGAAGCTGGAATGGAAGGTGGGGATGAAGTCCCTTCCAACCTCATGAGACCAGGGGACAGCATCCTACCGTAAGAGAGAGAGGGGCAGGTGTAAATGTCCCCTCAAGACTTTGGCCATGTTTTGAAGATACCAAAGTTCAAAATACCAAAAGGGTAGAACAGACTCTCCTTCTGTCTTCTAGGGATGAGGAGACAGAAACCGGCTGGGATCTCAATCAAAAATCTTGGAGTGCTACACGCAATGAGAAGAGCAAGCCAGAGGTGACAGTGATGTCACTGCAGAAGTGCAACCCGCTCCAGTTCCCCATGAGACCAAGTGATCAGTCTTTTAACCCTTCCCTGCTTAACAGAGGGAAGGGCAGAGCTCCTCTGGTAGAACACATTAGCTGGAGCCTCGACGCATGATGTCCAGCACGGAGTCAAAGTTACGAGGCTAGTGACAAGGCAGGAAGAGAGGAGAAAGCAAACAACAGAAACAGGTCTACACATGATCCAGATGCTGTGGTCTTCAGACAAGGATTTCTATTATGCTCACTGTGTTAAGGAAAACAGTGGAAGAGATGGGCAAAATGGATGAAAATATACAGTCCTCTGAAATCCACTATCAATAGTTATTTAGAAAAAAGTACAAATTTGAGGCAGGTGTTGTAATACAACAGTTTAACCACTGCTTAAAGGGCTAGCGCTGTGGCATAGCGAGTAAGCTGCCACCTGCAGTGCCGGCATCCCATATGGGCACCGGTTCGAGACCCGGCTGCTCCTCTTCCAATCCAGCTCTCTGCTATGGGTTGGGAAAGCAGTGGAAGATGGCCCAATTCCTTGGGCCCATGCACCCACGTGGGAGATTCGGAGGAGGCTCCTGGCTCCTGGCTTCGAATTGGCACAGCTCTGGCCATTGTGGCCAACTGGGGAGTGAACCAGTGGATGGAAGACTGCTCTCTGTCTCTCTCCCTCTCTGTCTCTCTCTGTCTCTGTCTCTCTCTCCCTCCTTTTGCTCTGCCTTTAAAGTAGATGAAAACAAATAAACATTTTAAAAGTTACAAAATAACTGGATGAGTTTAACTGCAGACTGGACACAGCAGGGCATAGAATCAATGATTTAAAGACAGGACATGGCTGGCATCGTGGCCTAGTGGGTAAAGCCTCTGTCTGCAGTGCTGGCATCCCATATGGGCGCTGGTTCGAGTTCTGGCTGCTCCTCTTGTGATCCAGTTCTCTGTTAATGCACCTGAGAAAGCAGAGAAAGATGGCCCAAGTACTTGGGCCCCTGAATCCACATGGAAGACCTGGAAAAAGCTCCTGGCTCCTAGCTTTGAATCAGCACAGTTCCGGCCATTGTGGCCAAGTGGGGATTGAAACAGAGGATGGAAGACCTCTCTCTCTCTCTCCTCTCCTCTCTCTAACTCTGACTTTCAAATAAATAAATAAATCTTAAAAAAAAAAAAAAAGACAGGACAATTGGTAACAAACTAAAACCAGAGAAAAGAGAAAGGAACATTAAAATTAAAAAAAAAAAATCAGAGAGTATAAGCCTCCTGTGGGATGGTATCAAAGGACAAATATACACACAACTGGTGTCCCAGAAGGCAAGTAGGAAAATTTGGTACAAGCAATGTCTAAAAACATAATGATCAAGAGTTTCCCAAACTGATAAAAGACATCAACGCCCCCCCCCCCCCATTCAAGAAACCCAAGTGAACCCACCGAAGAGATGAGCATGAAGAAAATCACAACTATCCATTTCACAGTGAAAATGCTGAAAAGCAAAGACAAAGAAAAGTTCTCAGAAGCCGTCATGGGGAAAAACA
The DNA here is from genome assembly GCF_964237555.1 of Oryctolagus cuniculus. Classification (NCBI taxonomy): domain Eukaryota; kingdom Metazoa; phylum Chordata; class Mammalia; order Lagomorpha; family Leporidae; genus Oryctolagus; species Oryctolagus cuniculus. The sequence goes on along the minus strand of NC_091437.1, from coordinate 57,388,324 downwards.
GATTAACATCAAAGAAACACCATGAGGCTGTAAGATGATTTTTCAACAAACTTTGATGGATTCTAGAAAACACTTAAAATACTACAATTAAAAAAAAACTGTCAAAACTCTAGTATTGTATACATGGCAAAAAGGAAACAAAATAGAGACATTTTCAAATAAATGAAAGTTGAAAATCAGCAAAATGTTAATGCCATCATTGTAACATTATAAGACATATCAAAGGAAATTCTTCAGGCTGGAGAAAAATGATTTTAGCCAGAAATACAAAATTGCAAGAAGGAGCACAGAATATTACAAAGTAAATATTTGGGTTAATATAAAAGAATGTTGACTTTTAAAGGAGCAATATTAATGTCACAGGAGATTTATAACATAACTAGAAGTCAAATATTTAACAATAGCACCAAAGGCAAGAAGGGAACACGGGAGTTTCCCTGTTGTAAAATTCTTGGGTTTTTATTAGTAACAGTCTTAACTTATAGACAAATTGCCATAAGCTAAGGATGTGTATTGAACCTCCTAGGGTAACCACTGAAAACCAGTTCAGAAGTATGAAACAAAAAGCCGATACCAGAAAAAACATACAATAACCAAAATATTTGTCTCATTTATAAAAGACAGGAAAGAAGAAATAAAGGAAGAAAGAAGAGATAATACATGTGGAAAATAAACAGCAAGTGGTAGAATTAAACCCAATGAGATCAATAAGTATATTCAATATAAATAGACTAAAAATAACAAGATAAGATTAAAACAATGAACAACAGTGTATACATTGGGAAGCAAGCAATTAGAATTGTTATAGCAATTCTGGTCAGTTACTCTGAATCTTCCAATTACATATCATTATTCAAGTCTCTGCAGAAGCCTTGGTAGCAGCGTACAAATTTTCACAATATTAAAATATTTACCAATGATCTGGCAACTTATATATTTGCTTCCCACTCAAGTATTCCTCATTAACACCAGCTCCTGTCTCATCTCACCCTCCCTGTCTTTGGTTTCCTTCTGCTCAGTTGCTGTAAACACCTGATGAGACGACAGAAATTCATAGGAAGCTGATGACAAGGAAGAGTGCAGATCTCAGAAGAGATTCAGGATTTTAAGAATTTCATGAGGTGTTGTTGGAAAACTTTTTTTTTTTTTTTACTAAACTACAGACAATTGAGGAACTGGCAGAGTTAAGCTAATTAAATGGAATAGAGAAAAGTGACAAAGATGCCAGGTGCTTCAAAGGAGAATAAATAAGAAAAAGAATCAAATAATTGGAAGAGATTCACAGGAAAATCCACAGAGCTTTGAAATATTTGCCAAAGTGACCCTCTTCATTAATCACTCTGTGAAAATCAAACAAAATGCAGGATGTGACATTGGGCTAAGATGTAATTTTGCTGAAAAAGATTTGACCTGGTGCTGACATTGTGGAGTAGAAGGTAAAGCTGATGCCTGTGACACAAGCATCCCATATGGGTGCTGGTTCATGTCCTGGCTGCTCCACTTCCCATCCAGCTCTCTGCTAATGTACCTGGGAGAAGCAGGGGAAGAGGGAGAGGGTCCAGGTGCTTGGGCCCTTGCACCCACATGAAGACCCGGCTGGCTAGTTCCTGGCCCAGCACTGGCTGTTGTGGCCATCCGGGGAGTGAACCAGAGGATGGAAGATCTCTGTCTCTATCTCTCTCTCTATGTAACTCTGACTTTCAAAATAAATAAATAAATCTTAAAAAATTGGCTCCTCCCTAAACCATTAATATTCGATAATTCTTATTTTTTTAAGGAGAAATTAGGACATTTGACATTATAACTTACATTTTGTTAACAGAAAATCAAAAGACTTGTTTCCATGCTTTCAATTTCATTGTTTTTCAAGGTATGGCCCCATTCCAACCTTTTGCCTGCACTATGTACAACAAATGGCCAACTCTCAGTTGAAGAAGATTCTCTTTAAGTGGTATTTTACTGCTACCAATTATCCTTAAGAAGATGAGAACTGCTGGTGTGTGCTTTTTTTCTACCTGACAACCATTCATCTGTTGTTTACACAGATGTGTGCAATAGAAACCAATCCTCAGTGCAGTGGTGCTGGGACATGTGCAACTGGGAGGTGACCAGGTCACTAGGGCAGGGCCCCTGTGAGTGTGATTAATGCCCGAGGCCCAGAGGAGCTTGTTTGCCCCGTCTCCCACAGGAGAAGGCAGCTAGAAGGCCCGAGGTGTGAAGAGTGCATCTTCAGCACACTCGAATCTTCTGAGCCCTTGACCTTGGACATTGTGAATCACCCAGTGTAGGGTATTTTATAGTAGTGCCAACAGAGACTGTGTGTGCTTCTTATTGTCTTTTCCATGTAAGATTGGGTCTTTTTTTTAAGGTTTTATTTATTCATTTGACAGGCAGAGTTACAGAAAAGATGGGGGGAGAGGTCTTCCATCTGCTGGTTCACTCTCCAAATGGCAGCAATGGCTGGAGCTGGTCTGGTCCAAAGCCAGAAGCCAGGAGCCAGGAGCCAAGAGTCAAGAGTCAAGAGTCAAGAGCATCTTCCAGGTCTCCCACGTGGGTGCAGGGGCCCATGCACTTTAGCCATCCTCTGCTGCTTTTGCAGACACATTAGGAGGGAACTGGATGGGAAGTGGAACAGCAGGGACTCGAACCTGTGCCTTTTGGAATGCCATGACCACAGGCGGCAGCTTTACCCACTACCCCACAATGCCGGCCCCATACACACTCTGTTTTGGGTAGATATTAGAGCCAGACATGTAGCTAAGGACACATCTCTTGTAATCTTCCCAACAACTCTAGGCCATATTGAAGATTCAGAGACTGAGGTCTAGAGAGCCGAAGTGATGAACTTGCCCAGTGCCACACAGGGTATTCACGACTCAATCTAGGTCTCTAAGCTTCTAATTTTGATACTATGCTGTCTCATCCATCTCTGTCTCTCCAGGGGCCATGGCCCAGCCTGCCGCGTAGTAGGTGCTCCGTAAACGCTGGCAGGGCTGACTCGCCCCCGACCTTGGTCCTCCATGGCTGCATAACTATTAGCACCATGGCTCTGTTGGACCTTCGCACACATGGCTTGGCATCCAGGCACTATGTATCTGTAGACAGGGTATGTGTTTAGGCTGGGAGTTGGTAGAGGAACATCTTTTCCATCTTCTTTTGCAGACAGTATTCCTGAGGTGGGAGACATGGAATAGATCCAGTAGATCTAAACTGAGCCAGGCATTGGCTAAGGTGTTTCAAATTTGTTATTGGCTTCTCTCAAGAACTCTGTTAGGCAGGTGCTATAATTGCATCTTGTAGATGTGCAAACTGGATCTCAGCGACATGAAGGAATTTGCCAAGATGACGCTGCCTGCAGGTGGCAGAATGAGGATCCAAACTGGCTGACTACAGACCTGTTTCCCTTGTCCCATGACTTCATCATTGTGGCCTGGAGCACCCCAACCCAGTCAGAAATTGGGAGGATGGGGGGAGCTGGGCTTTGCTAGGAAGAGAACTTGGTGATGGGGAGTACTGAAGAGCCCAGCCCATATTTCAGAGGCAAGGCCAGGAGCATCATTCATTCTGCTGAGAAAGATGGATCCCTGCCAGTGGGATGGATGGAGCTGGTAGAACTTGCTGTCTAGGACTGGCTACAAGCTTGTTATGTATCCAGACAGCATCCTCACAGAGAGAGGGATGGAGAAACAATTGTAAGAGACTTCAAAGGGTCAGGATGAGAAGTTATTGGCTCCAGGGAAACACCTCAGGCCTGTGCACTGGACAAACAGATAGCCATGGGGCCATGTGGGACATTTGGTCACTTGCAGTGTAGAATCCTATATAGCACTAGGAAGAAGCTCAGACATCTTTTTACTGTCCCCTACCATCAGCCCATTTCATAGATGAGGCCACCAAGACCCAGAGGGGAGAAGGTCCTTGTCCAAAGTCAGATGGCTGAGTTATCAAAGTCCAATCTTCATAGCTGGAGAAGATGGAGTTCAGAAACTACGAGATCTGGCATTGCCTACGAAGTCTTCTAGCTCTGTTCTCCCATCCTGTAGATGGGATCAGAGAGGCAGAGAGAAGCCCAGAGAGAACACATTTCAGGTCCAGTGCAGGAAAGGCTGGATGCAACCTGCCAGTTCCTGCTCACCTGTTGCTCTACCTGGGGCACCTCTTAACCATTGCCCATACTGAGTAGGGAGTTTTTTCCCCATTTGACCCTTCACTTTGTGCTCAGACTGTTCAAGGTCACACATCTGTCAGAACTGAGATGGCAGAAATGAGACCAGCAGACCCTGAAGCCAGGGAGTTTATATCCCTCTGCACAATCCCACCTTGTCAGGAAGAGAGAAGATTCTGGAAGCTATAGGTAGATTACAGCTGCCACCTCTCTGAGCCCCCAACCTGAAGTGTGGTGGCCTTTGGCCTAGGGATGGCTGGCTCTGAGGGTGACAGTGCTCCATGACCCTCACTCACTCTCTGAGGCACATTCTGGTGAAACCTTGGGGCGTAATCTCTTCCCTAGCCATGATTTTCCCAGAGCGGAGCTGCACTATTTGATTCTCCTCTCCTTAATCCATCCAGCCTCGTGCCTGGGAGACAGAACCTTCCATCTACTCTCCCCACCCCGTCCCTGCCCTCCCCTCTCCCAGCAGCTCCCCGGACATCGGGGCGGGTTTTCTTAGACTCTGCGCACTATCCTAGACAGATGATACACAGGGCTGCTTGCCAAGGTCATTTTTAACTCGGGTGCACTGCAGGTGAGGCAGTGCGGGAGCATTAAATCAAGAGAGCCAGCCCAGGCAGCTCCACTTGCCTTGTCGTCTCCTCCGCAGGTGTGTGGGGGCAGGGGGAGGAGAGGAGCCTGGCCCCTTCCCTGCCTGTGCTCCTGGGACCTGGGCTGGCAGCAGGGAAGGTTTGCCTTTATTGTGTCCTCCTTGGGGGTGGGTAGAGCCCAGAAAGAAAGGTTCAGAGGAGGAGAGGGAGCTTCTGATGATGGGGAGAGGAAAGGCTTTGGCCACAGCCTGGGCAGAAAATGGTCAGCACTTGGGAGAAGGTGGGATGCGCTCTGGTTCCCCAGGTGGAGGTCTGGCCCTTTCTTTAATAACATGAGCGTTCTACTGCCAGAAAACTGAGGCCCAAGGAAAGTCAGGTGGTGTCCAGCGCAGACAGCAGTAGTGGGTGGAGTGAGACAGTAAGTGCACCCCACCTGCCCTGGGCTAGTGGAAGAAGCTCCCGAATTAGGACATGGGGACTTCTGTTTGAATCAGGGCTTTGCTGTGACTTACTGTGACCCTGAGCACAACATCGCCACTCTCTGGGCTCCGGCGTCCCCACTGATGGCTTCGTTTTCATTAAGGATCTACCATGGGGGGGGGGTAGTGGGACACTTCAGGAAGCACCCCAAGTGCTGCCTTGGTGGGATCTACTCTGGAGGAGGAAGGGCTGTGAGCCGGGCTCTCAGGACAGCTGTGTGAGGTGAGGTAGGTGTCACCAGTTCCATTTCACAGATGACATGACTGAGCCCCCTGCTGACTCCGCCATCCCTCTGGCAGAGGGAAGCAGAGCACACACGGTTCACACTGAGCTGCAGACCTCGGGGACTTGAAATCTTATTTATTTGGACTGGAGATGAGCGATCAGATTTTTTCCCTCCAAAGTAGATTTACCTTCTTAATTATGTTTGAGTTAGATTTACAGTCATATTAATTCCCACTCCCTGAATAAACGTGGGAGGCCGGTGTTTGCTTAGGGAAAAGGCCTCTACAAATGCGAATGGCAAGGGGGCCAGGATTTCATAATTTCTATTCAGGTTTCCAGGAACAAGGGAGAATGAGGAATGGGAGCTGGGGTAACGGAGTTTGGGCCTGGGTCAGGGAAGCCCCTGAAGGCAGTGTTGTCCCATCTCCTCTCTGGCCCCATAGCTACCGGAGCTGGATCTTCACTGCACGCTCGCTAGACATTGTTAGGAAAGCAAAGAAATGTGCACTCTCCAGTTTGCTGTCTTCTAGCAGTTTCTATTCTGAAAAAGTCACCAGTGCTTGGCAAGGACATTAAAGCCAGTCCTGTCTTCTCTCCTCTGTCCGTCACCCAGAGGCCACCTGGTTCTGCTGAGTTACTAAGTCAGGTGTCAAGGAGACCTTCTCGTCCATGTGTACAATCTGGGGAGCGGAGGACACAGCCTTCCCAGCAAGGCCCTGAAGGGCTGTAGGTGCTATGGTTTGGCTGTGGTTTGCCTGTGTCCCCCAAGGCTTCGTGTGTTGAAGTTGAATCCCCACTGGGAGGTATTGGGAGGGTGGAAACTTAATCCAGCTACGGAGTTTACCAGTGGAGCTTATGGGCAATGATGAGGGTTGGATAAGGTCATTAGGAGGCACTTGAATGCTGGTGGCTTCTGAGAAGAGAGAGGGAGACTAGAGGCTACACACACACACACACACACGTGCGCACATTCTCTCTGTTTCTCCATGTGATGCCCTGTGCTGTCTTGGGATTTTGCCAGCAAAAAGATACTGCCATCACCAGATGTGGACCCTTGGACCTCCAGAGCTAAATAAACCTCTTTGCTTTATAAGTTGCCCAGCCTCAGGTATTTTGTTATAGTGATGCAAAACAGACTAACATCACAGGTCCTCTCATCCGTGGTGGTGGATGGGGACATCCTTCCAGACAGAACCACTGGGCAGGCACCATGGCTCCTGACTCCTCCCAGGTTGCTGGAACTCCACCCCCCAGGACTCCCATTGGCTGAGCCAGTGACAACAGGGTCTGCAGCTCAATGACAGATGGAAAGTGGGAGAACAAACGAATGCAGCAGCCAATGCAGATGGAGACATGTCCAGCAGACTCTATCTGAGCAACTGAGGCAGCCAGCACTGGCGGCCGCACACAGGCAGGGGCGCCAGCTCCTCTGCACCCCCGGGGGAGGAAGCTGCTTCTGTGGGCATGGGTCCTACCAGGGCAGACTCGAGTCTCCTGGGACCTCACCCTGGGCCTCTAGGGGACACAGACTAGCTTCTGGTGCTAAACTGAACCAAAGCATGAACAGCAACACAGGACAGCATTTGCAGCTTCATCTCCAGCCAGTGCCTACAGTCTTGTGGACTGCCTTCTCACTCAAATTCTACGCTGGGAACCTACATGTATTACTGTTTACCAGGGGTGTCGGCTGTGCCCATTTTGTAGATCAGGAGACTGGCATTTAGAGAGGGAATGTACTTCCCAAGGACTGCAACCTCGGAAGTGGAATTTGAACTTGGTTCAGGTTGAGTCTTAGCATTCAGTATGAGCTCTTCTGTACCAAGAACTCAAACCTGAGAATGCCATTTCATGGTCACGGCAGTCCTGAGCAGAAAGGATAATTGTCCGCATTGTAAAGATGAGGAGAGTGACGCTCAGTGGTGTTGAGAGACTGATCCAGTGCCCACCCCCCCACCCTCCCCGCTGGTAAATGACAGAACACAATTCCATGTGCTAGGTCCTACCAAGTTCTAGGCACCCCGTCAAATGCCAGGCACGTGAGGTGAGACAGCCCAATGGTTAGGGCATGGATCACTTACCCAGTTCTCTGTGTGTTGGTGTCCTGGCTGAAGGCTCGGGATACAGCAGTCCCACACAGCCTGGGAGTGTGGAGAGTGTGAAGACAGCGGCAGCACGCACACCAGAAATGCCATAGACCTTGGCTGCACTGACCCTCCCATCACGGAGCCTGGCTCTGGGGACACAGAAGTGAGGCGGGCGCTGTCTTTCCTCTCTGTGAGCTCTCTGAGCCTCTGTGTTCTCCTCTCTTGGTGACCCTGACACCAGCGACCTTCCCCCACTTGGACAGCTGACGGGGAGTTTCACCCTGACCGCCCCCAGAAAGCAGAGAACAAAGACTGGGCTGCTTGACTTCCGAGCTTCTGAACAGACCTGTACAATGCAGGCAACATCCTGCCGCTGTGCGAGAAAGGGCTTTGGATTTCCTGGGCTCTCTCAGTTCCAGAAGCCCAGAGCTTTGAAGGACTCAAGGAGGAAACAGCAGCTCTGAAAGGCTCCACGCTTAGTCAAGAAACCTCTGCTCACCACTCCCTCCTCTGCCTTTTATATACAGTGTGCCTGGACTAGGGAGAGGATGAGGAGGCGGATGGTAGGGGTGGAGGGAAGGAAGAAGACGGAGTGTTTGTTGGTCATGAAAAAGCTACTGTGACCCTCTCCTCCAGATGAGACCCCAGGGTGAGGGGAGGCAAACCCTAGCTATGGTAGCCAGAGGAGCAGGTCTAAGGGCAGAGGGTAGCTGTGGCCACACAGCCTTGTGGACGTGATCCAAGGCACAGAGATGACTTCATGGGGAGGGAGAGGGTCAGGCCAATGAGGCTAAAGAGGTATGAGGGGACACTATGCAGAAAGCACAGTATCTCCTTGTGCCCAAGGGGGTCCCAGTGGTGGGGAAGACAGAGAGACAGACACCTGGATCCAAGAAGGCTTGAGACTTGAGGTCATGGATCAGGGACTGAAGAAGAGATGGGCCAAAGGCCTTTTGGTGGATGCCAACAGACAGAAAGAAGCCCGAAGACTGAAAGGCTGGCCTCTGTGCCACCCTTGGGCACCCTGGTCTGAGTTGGCAGAAACTGCCTTATCTGAAAATGCAACCTCAGATGGGGAGGGGGAACCTAAACTGATCACGATTCCATTTCTATAACTTACCAAGAATTGGGACTTGCAGTTGAAATTAAGTCCAGTTACTGAACAATAAGGAAAGCAACATTTCTTGCATGCCCAAGTCTGGCTGAATTTGCTACAGGCTCTAAGCAAACTAAAGTTTGAAAATTAAGTACTAATCTATAGGATTTAGGTCAGCCTGGGGAAAAAAGACTTTCAAGGAAGGCTTCCTGGAGGGAGTGAGCCATAAAGTGGGCCCTGAAGGTCGTGGAGGAGTTGAGCAGACTGACAAGGGTGGTAGTGATGAGTGTTCCAGGCTGGGGAGTTGCCTATGCAGAGGTCTGGCAGTGAGAGAAGGCATGTTCTGATTAAGACATCGAGAGTGGCCCAAGGCCAGTTGGCTAGCAAGTGGTGCGAGTTGGATCGGGACTTGCTTGTTTGTAACTGGTGAGGATTCTAGAGGACAGACCAAGAGCCTCAGAGCCCACTTCCCCTGGGAGGGCTGGGGGTGGGCCGGGATGGAGCTGTGGCTCCTCCAGAGCCTCACAGCTTGCTAGTGCTCCCTGGGCTGAGCTACAGGTACAGGTAGCAAACCACGTCCCTATTATGCCACAGAATAGGGTAACAAAACCAATCCTGTTCTTTCAACAAAGCCAAATACTAAAACGTCCTCATTAGGAGCAGGATTGGCATAACAGAGTATACTAATTATGAGATTTAAAGTCCCCAGTGCCTTAAGACTGATCTTACCAAAGATGAGAAATTGTCAGTGGTAGACTTGCCAGGGGAGGCTTTGATCTCATTATTTCATGAAATTGAAGTGGCATTTAGGTGGTGGTGGTGGGGGGTGTTTTGCCTGAGGCAAAACTTGAAAAGTCCCTGGAACCTCACCCTGTCTCTCATGGCCCTCAGACCACAACCACCAACAAAACCTATGTTTGGGGAGATGCTTGGTCACACAGGACCCCATGTCCCAGTGTGGAACTCCTGAATCCAAACTTGCATGTTAAAAGCATCCTTAGGTGGTTTGTGCGCACCAGGGTTTGAAAGCGCTGATGTGCACAGCAAGGCTCCCAAAGGCCCCTGGGCCTCCCCAGGTGTCTGTCTGTGGCCACATTTTCACCTGATTCCCTCGAGTTCACAGCTCATGCTGACTTCACACTTGGTCATGCCTGAAATTCACAAGCTCTCACAGTGTGAGCATGGGTATTATCAGTTGTTCTTGGTTGCAAGCCACAGAGCCCACTCTGGTTGTTTTATGCCAAGAAGGAATGTATTAAGAGACATTTGGGGCCGGCGCCACAGCTCAATAGGCTAATCCTCCACTTAGCGGCACCGGCACACCGGGTTCTAGTCCTGGTTGGGGCGCCGGATTCTGTCCTGGTTGCCCCTCTTCCAGGCCAGCTCTCTGTTGTGGCCTGGGAGTGCAGTGGAGGATGGCCCAAGTGCTTGGGCCCTGCACCCCATAGGAGACCAGGATAAGTACCTGGCTCCTGCTATCGGATCAGCGCAGTGCGCCGGCCGCAGCATGCTGGCCGCGGTGGCCATTGGAGGGTGAACCAACGGCAAAGGAAGACCTTTCTCTCTGTCTCTCTCACTGTCCACTCTGCCTGTAAAAAAAAAAAAAAAAAAAAAAAAGAAAGAGACATTTGGTAGTTCAGAGATTTCCCAGGAAGGTCAAGAGAGAAAGCTTGAGACCACCCTGCCTGGAATAATGTTCCAGCCCTACCATGGGGGTCCTCCCCAGAAAATACCCTGCTATACCTGTGCTCAACACAGCCCACCCAAGAAAGCGGTGCTGGAATTCTCCCACCATTGCTTCCACAAAGCTGTTTGCCTCTGCTGCTACCCAAGGCGAAGATGGATGCTGTGTTTTAATGTACTTCCTCAGGGGGACCCTTCCAAACCGAGCCTTGGTGGGTCCCTCGGCTGTCTGAGCCCCATGAAAGGCAGCTGGAAGTCTGAGTTTGTCCTCCCATCTCGAGAAGAAAGAATTCCGAATGTTGAGAATGCTGTACACACAGGAAAAGTGTTCAGTAGATCCTGGGAAGCCATGACCTGAATTTTGAGCCCTGAAGTTGGCGAGCTTGCCAAGATGCTGATCTTGCGGACAGCTCCTTGAATGGGAGAGGCAGAGAGGTGTGCGGGGTCAGATGTGCCCATCCTTGAAATACAGCTACATTATACTCGTACGCTAGACTTGGCGCAAATCATTTCACCTTCATGATTTGTGGTTCCCTCATTTGCAAAATGAAAAGAGGAACATGAGCATCGTGATATTGTTAAGAGGATTAAGAAGGAGAAATTATGCAAAGTATCTAATACAGTACCTGACCCATTGTCTATTGTTAATATAATATTTGTCAGCTATCAGATCCTTATCAATAATAATAAGCCTGCCCTGGATTCCCAGTAAGCTCCTGTGCTTTGGGTTTTACTTGTATTGACATCCATAGCTTCAGTCTGCATTTGATGAACCACAGCACCTGATATCGCGCAGGCCTTGCATGAGGTGCTGGAATGGTAAACTAGAGATGCAGTTGCTGCCCTCCAGGAGCTCACAGTCCAAGACACAAATACACCAACAGACACATAAAAAATGTTCAGGAACGCTAACCATCAGGGAAATGCAAACCAAAACCACAATGAGGTTTCACCTCACCCCCGTTAGAATGGCTTTCATACAGGAATCAACGAACAACAAGTGCTGATGAGGATGTGGGGAAAAAGGTACCCTAATCCACTGGTGGTGGGAATGTAAACTGGTGCAGCCACTGTGGAAGACAGTATGGAGATACTTCAGAAATCTGAATATAGACCTACCATATGACCCAGTCATCCCAGTCCTGGGAATTTACCCAAGGGAAATGAAATCATCATATAAAAGAATTATCTGTACCCCCATGTTCGTGGCAGCTCAGTTTATAATAACTATGATATGGAATCAACCCAGATGTCCATCAGCTGCATACTGGATAAAGAAATTATGGTATATGGGGCCAGCACCATGGCTCACTTGGTAAATCCTCCGCCTGCAGCACCAGCATCCCATATGGGTCCCAGGTTCTAGTCCCAGTTGCTTCTCTTCCAGTCCAGCTCTCTGCTGTGGCCCGGGAAGGCAGTGGAGGATGGCCCAAGTGCTTGGGCGCCTGCCCCCACATGGGAGACCACCAGAGGCACCTGGCTCCTGGCTTCGGATCGGCACAGCACTGGCTGTAGCGGCCATTTGGGGGGTGAAACAACAGAAGGAAGACCCTTCTCTCTGTCTCTCTCTCTCACTAACTCTACCCGTCAAATAAAAAAAATTATAAAAATATTTTTTAAAAAGAAATTATGGTATATAAACACTATGGAATACTACACAGTGGTAAAAAAAAATGAAATCCTGTCATTTGCAGCAAAATGGATGCAACTGGAAATCATTATACTTAGCGAAATAAGCCAAAAAGACAAATTGTTCCAAAAAGAAAAAGACCATATGTTCTCCCTGATCTGTGGTAACTAACAGAGTATCTAAAAGGTAATCTATAGAAGTCAAATTGACACTTTGAGATTCAACGATTTTGAACAGTCCTTGTCTTTTTATATATATATATTTTTAATTTTTGACAGGCAGAGTGGACAGTGAGAGAGACAGAGAGAAAGGTCTTCCTTTTGCCGTTGGTTCACCCTCCAATGGCCACCGCGGCCAGCACGCTGCAGCCGGCGCACCGCGCCGATCCGATGGCAGGAGCCAGGTGCTTCTCCTGGTCTCCCATGGGGTGCAGGGCCCAAGCGCTTGGGCCATCCTCCACTGCCTTCCCGGGCCACAGCAGAGAGCTGGCCTGGAAGAGGAGCAACCGGGACAGAATCCGGCGCCCCGACCGGGACTAGAACCCGGTGTGCGGGCGCCGCAAGGTGGAGGACTAGCCTAGTGAGCCACGGCACCGGCCAGTCCTTGTCTTGACTGTTGAAGAACAGTGTTTTTTTTCTTCTTCTTCTTTTTTCTTCATACTATTTGTTGAACTTTCTACATACTGTAGGGTTAATCTTATCAGTATAAAGCTAACTGAAAAATAGATCTTTGTAAAAAATAAGAATGGGAATGAGAGAGGGAGGAGGAAGCAGGGTGGGAGTATGGGTGGGAGGGAGTGTAGGGTGAGAAGAATCACTATGTCCCTAAATGTGGATATGTGAAATGCATGATGTTTCTATTCCTTAAATAAAATTAAAAAATAAAATAAAAATAAAAGATGGGATTGCATGGATCATGGAGACACGTCACCTGGAAATGCACCTTGATTGGTTCCTGTTTCCCTGCTGACTCCGACATACGAGCCCTGTGCTGGGGTGTGGTTTCCATGCCAGCAGCATAGGCTGGGAGGCTTGGCCAATGTCTGCGTGGCCTGAACTTCACACCCTTATGCCTTGCTGAGGGACATGTCAGAGACTGGGGCTGGGATTACTCCCTTCACCCAGGTGGGCCCTAAGGAGTCAGATGGCTCTCTCCACTCCCCATGCCCATCCCAGGAGAAGCTTCCCGAACAGTCTTGTCTCTCCTCAGTTGCCTGGGAAAGGGGCTTGTCACCGTGTTTGGCTGGCATTGTGATACTGCAGTCTGAGTCAGAGAAAAACACGGCAGGAAAGGTCACAGGCTCCGAAATTAACTCGAGGAAAAACTGCCAATCAGCAAAGATGTGCGCGGGGTTTTCACAGAGGTCCTCCTCTCCGTGCATTCTAGACAAGGCCTGGATAGGGAGTACGCACAGAGGCGGGCACGCGACACACCCTGCAGTGCTGGGCGATCAGCTCAGGCTCGGGCACAACCTGGGAGTGTTAATGTGGAGAATTTCCTTTATCCTTACAACACCTGCTCTAGAGGGCAGGTGCCGTGATGACCTCCCATTGGACAGAAGAGGAAAGTGAGCCTCTGGGAGGTTAAGTCACAAGCTGGAGCTGCAGTGACAATCCAGGCAGCTTGCAGAGTGCGTGTTCACAGCCCCCCTGCTTGAGGCTCTCAGAGACAAAGGCCAAGCTCATGGACACAGCTGCTTCCAAAGCCCTGACCAGGATGGTTTCCCAGGCTGGGTGCTTTCCGCCGACCATGGGCACGCAGGGGTAGCCCAGGAAGAAGGGCTCATCAAGCAGAACCTGAGGCCTCAGCCTAGGCAAAGTGCCCTTGCAAGGAGTCCCACCTCACACTGGCCCTGCTCTTAGGGGTCCTCTGACTGGTTCAGTCGGGAACAAAGCAAGTAGCTCACTTTTCTTCTCCAGGCTCAACCCACTTCTCAGAGTCAAGGGTTCTGGAGGAGTCCCTGTCAGGACTGCTGGGCCCCAGCCAGCTCAGAGAGAACTGACTGCCCAGAGGGAGCTGCGTGCCCCACACAGCCCCAGTGCACTGGGCTGCAGCTCAGCAGCCAGGCTCGTGGGTGGCCGGGCGAAGGCCCACCTCTCCTAGGACCTCCATTTCTCTTGCATGGATTAGTTGAAATCCAATTTCTTTTCCCCTTGGATTTGACATCTTTGAAACATCCACCTTCAAACACACAGTAAACATTCAATAACACAATTCCTGTGCACTAGTTTATGTTCTAAGTCCTCCTAAAACTCCCACGCTGTAGGTTCTGTGATTACTATTATTTCTATATTATCAATGGGAAGAAAGAACAGAAGGGGCAAGTGACTTTTCCCAGGATACATGGCTAGCAGGTGATGGAGCTAAGATCCAGACCTTGTGTCCATTTTTGCATTCCACACCCAGGTTTTCAGGTATGAAAAAGCTGCATTTGAGGAACTGGGGGACAAACAGAGTGTCATCCAGTAGAGCTGATGTCATGAGTGTGGCAGGAGACAGAGGGCTGGTGCCTAGGCTGCTTGGAGAGGGCCTTAGGCACAGCGTAAGGTGATAAGAGTGGTGCCAAGAGTGACAAGAGGCCGTTGGAGGGTTCTAAGCCAGATGTGCATGAGGACAGACAGATCTCGGGGCAGTGAGAGGCTGGTCTCCAGAGGCTGAGGGTGGAGGCAAGGAGGCCAGTGAGGAGGCCACTATGAGAAACCCAGAGATGACCACAGGACCTGAGCCTTTGAGAAGAGGCAGAAGCCAAGAGGTATGTCTACCGTGGAGCCCACACGACTGGCTTTAGATGGCAGCCCGGCCATGGGCCAAGGAGAAGGTGAAGGTGAGAAAGACTTGGTTCCCAGTTGAGGGCTTGTGAGGACAGGTGCTGCAGGCTGGGAAGAGAATAGAGATGGAGGGGTGGATTGGGCTAAGTGGAGAAGGGCTCAGGGGTAGAGATGGGTGCTGGAGCACGTGACGTCACTGCGTATAGGTGCTAGTGGATGGGGACTTGAGGAGCACAGAAGAGGGATGGGGATAGAACTCTGGGGACCTCCCGCTGTAAGGGGGTGGGCAGACAAAGAGAAACTCATCAACTTCCTGCCTCTCTCAGCTTCATGTCTGCCTTGGCCTGGCCTTGCCAGGTGCAATTCTTAGGGTAGGGGGGAAGAATTACCATCTTCTCTCAAACTTAACTCTCACAAGCAGTAAGCGGTTGCAGTCCCAGAACCCTGCCTCTCTCTGCTCTGGCACCAACCCAGGATTCTCCAGCAGGCTCTGAATTGTGTAATTATCCATGCAATAATTATGCCTGGCAGAAAGCCCGTGGCTTTCCTGGGGGAGGGCTTCCCAGAGCGCAGCCTACCTGGGCAGCCACCATCAGCTTGCTCTGGACACCTGTGCAGCCTGGCTATTTCTCTGCACACAATCAGAGAGCCGACCCTGGCCCGAGGGAGCTGAGACTTCCTGTGCAGGAGCAGGTGGGCACCTGTGGAACTGCCCTCCCTAAGAACCTGTCTACACCACTTGGCTTGGCTTCCTGGGAGTCCACAGTCCCACCTCAGACTGCTCCCATGCAGAGAGCTGCCCAATGTCTGATCCAGAGGTGGGGGGATCGATCATCTCAGAGCAAGCAGCTAATCAGTTTACTCAGTTGCCTGGGGTCTTCCAGTGTAATTATAATTCTTACTAAGGCACTGGTGAGTGTCAGACTCATTTCAACAACCGCCACACACATGATAATCAAAGCACCAAAATTCTTTGTTCCAAATCTTCTGTAGGCTAGGCTTACAAAGTCCAGTTTGAAGGGAAAACTCTAGGCATGGGACTTTTTTTCTCACCTTCTCTCCTTTCGGCCCTCTCTCTCATGGAGATCAGGCAGCAGCTGCCCAGTGTCCCACATGCATCTGAAAACAGACGCAGAACCATGGCTGTGCAGGTGGCTCCCCAGTGCTCACGGGCAGGTCACAGAAGACTCGTGGCGGAGAAGGAGTGCGGCTGCTTCCCCGAGACCTCACAAGGTGGCATTTACCTTGGCGAATTCCCCAGCCTCTGGCAGTGAGCCTGGGAGGCTCAGAAGCCTGATTTCGCTGGCACATCCAGAAGGCACCCATCTGTCGGGAGAATCCTCCCATTAGCTCAGCGCCCGAGATCCACGTGTACGCTGCAGGGAGGGGTGCAGCTGTGGCGCAGAACCGGAAAGCTGAAGTTGTCACGCCCAGCTTTGCCACTCTCTGGAGGCAGAGCTGCCCGGGAGAGCACGTGTCACAGTGACGAGGTTTCCTGGTGAACCTAGGCTCCTGGGCGATGCTGGCACAGCCCCTTGAATGTCCAATGGCGTCCGACTCTGAGCAGCTGAGCATCCGCTCCTCGGGAGGGAGAGAGTTGGCATCAGGACCAGACAGGCCTCGTCGCTGGTCAGGGAGGACTTCCCTGGACAGGTTTGATGTGGACTCTGCCAGCTGACCTCTGGTTTTACTTGTTCTTTTTTTTTTAAAAAACAAGATTCATTTATTTGAAAGGCTGGACAACAGAGAGAGAGAGAGTGCTAGCCAGGTCTGGACCAGGCTGAAGCCAGGAGCCAGAAACTCCACTCTGATCGCATTCATGGGTGGCAGGGGATCAAGTACTTAGGCCGTCTTCTGCTGTCTCCTCAGGTGCATTAGCAGGGAGCTGGATTGGAAGCGGAGCTGCTGGGACTCAAACTGGTGCTCTGATATGGGATGCTGGCTTCCTAAGAGGTGGCTAAGCCTGCTGTATCGCAATGCTGGCTCCTGACCTCTGGCCCTTGGACTGTCCATGCGAAAGATGACCAAACAGCACTTGGATTCTGCCCAGCCAATCCCTGAATTGCTGTGCATGAGAGACCTGGCCCTTAGACCCCCACCATGGGGTGCTCCCCCAAGACTAACGTTGTTTCTGGGCCAGCCAGAGACTGCATTTCTGCCCTCCATCCCTCCTTGCATCCGGGTGCTATGCAGAGAGCTCTCTCCAGTGGAATCTGGGCCTAAGTGATGCTTGTCACAGCCACATCCAGTGGCAAAGAAGCAGTGCGCCATCGCTATCCCTTATCTAGCTGCAGACGAGGCCCCACGGTTGGTGGAGCCACAGATAGAAGGAGGCTGGGCTCCTGAGAGGCCTCGTGAAGAAAGCTACTCGTCCACCAGGAATACTCGCACTGAACAGTTGCATGAATGATCAAGAAAATTCTGTACGTTAGTCCATTGAAATTTTAGAGTTTACTGTAACATCTGGTGTTACCCTAGGAAAAACTTTCTCTTCTAGGTCTGCCTCTCTAAGATTATGGTTGTCAGCAGCTGGTCTGAGTGTTGAAAGACATCAAGTTCACATTCAAACCCCATTGCTTGGGTCACTGTTAAAGGTGGCTGACCTTAGGTGCTGTGTGTGGGTTTTGCTCTTACAAGTTCAAAGTTGATTCCCATCCACCTCTCTCCCAGACATGAGCTGATGTTACTTGCAATTCCAAGGTGAAGACATGACACTGCAAGTTAAATTCTGAGATCCCAGAGATTTGTACAAACAAGCATGGAATGGGCTGGCAGGCAGGAAGAGCAGTTCAAATACACATGTCCACGCATAGAAACACACGCTCACAGAGGCAGGCCAGAGCCAGAGCAGAGAGGCTGCCTGTGCCAAGCAGAGAGAGCTGCAGATTGAGCTGGGACAGAAACGCCATGAGGCTCAGAGAGGGTAGGTGATGCACCCAAGACTGCACAGCTCAGGAAAGGCAGAGCCAGGTTCCAGAACACATTACCTGACTTCTAAGTCTGTGCACGCCACCACTGCACGGAGCATCCTCTGAATTAAGAGGGCTCTGGATGGGGAGGATATGTCAGTCTTATGGTCTGGCTGTCTCCCATTGACATAGGAGGGCAATGGTGGGGAGGGCGGGGGGAAGGTCTAACTCCCAGGCAGCTCAGATGGAGGTAATACAAACACCAAAATTGCTTGGAGTTGGAGCTTCCTCCAGCCTTTCTGTCTCTCAGGTTGGTTTATTGCTCCTCCAAAGTTCTGGAAGACAGCCAAGCAAGGGAGGAAGAGAAGAGGAGATGGAAGGCTTTTGCGATGTCAGTCCAGTGATGCATGAGGCCCCAGGGATGGAGTTGTGGAGCTGGCAGCCAGATCCGGGCTGTAGTCTCTTGTTGCTCCAAATTGGCTATGAAACTGTAGCAAGGACTTTTCCGAGCCTCAATTTCCCCAAATGTCAAGGGCAGCTACTGGAAAAAAGTGAGGGCAGAAGCTCTGAGACCTCAGGGAACAGACAGGCCCGGGTTCCAAAACTGTTCCTGCATTTCCCAGCAATGTGACCTTGAGCTGGTTCTCGCTTCCCCTCGCTGAGTTTGGTTTTCTCATCTCTAAAGAGAGATAGCAGCAGTCTTTTTCTCACAGGGTGACGTCATTGAGGGGAAGCGCCCAGCACAGTGCCTGAATTTCACACAGAGTATCGTGCTTTGTCTCTCTGCACACGTGCACATGCACCAAACATCTGTTGGAGAACTCTACCTGTTTGATAAATAGAGTCACTGGATGTATTAGAAGTTTGGGTTGGAGTGGAGAGCCTGCCTCCGTTTCCACCATTTGCAGGTTGCACATGGTATTTGTATTCTTGAAGCAATTCAGCTTGGGTTCTATCCATCTCATCTTGCTGTCACCTTGCTTGCATCTTGAACTCTTCTTTCTGCCCGGATTCTCTCCCATGTCTTTTAACAACAAGTACAATGGCAACAGTGAAAAGGACACTGACCCATTAATTCTCCCTACTGGGAGTGCTTGCTCAGGGCAGGCAGCCTGCTATCTGCAGTCTGCATGTCTACATTTTCTTCCCTACTTCTCTTCCCCCTCTCCCTCTTTCCTGTCTCCCTTTTTTGACTCTGTTCCAGGATTTTGGAAGAAAATAAATCAAGTTCAGAGACAGATAAAACCCCCAAAGGCATCTCTAATCCAAAAACCACTTTGGTCTCTCCATTATTTCCCATCCTGAACTTCTGGGGAAACAAATTCCCAACCTCAGTCCATTTGTATTTCATTCTCTATACACTTCCCAAGGAGCCCATGTGATCAGCATTGCTAACTTCTCTGGGTGCACAAGGAAATCAGGGCTCCACGGAAGTAGTTCCCAAGGGTCACACAGACAAGGAAAAGCAAGTCTGGGGTTTAAATCCAAGACTGTTTTGTCTCCAAATCTTATTCTTTATTGAGCAGGACAGCACTGGGACCCAAATGCCTACTGTTTTGTCTTCACCTTTTCAACAACACCATCAGCAATGTGTGATCCATTAAGGGGATCCATGCTGGCTCAGCGTGCCAGGGTGAGGGCATTCACGACGAATCCTTGCCACATGTGTTCTACTAAACAGAGACACACAAAGGCTCTGGTGTATCACTGCTCACCACTTATTATCTCAGTCTCTTCCTTAGTAATGGGAATAACAAACGATGTTGATATTAATAGCTGCTACCAAAAGCCAGGAGAATCCTACAAGGTTATACGTGGTTCAACTTTACACTTTTTCAGCTTTACAAGGATGCAAAAGTGATACCCATTCAGTAGAAAAACATACTTTGAAGACCATGTTTTGATCTTTTCCTGGGCTAGTGGCAGGTGGCACAACCTTCTCTCCTGAACTTGGTCGCAGTAGCAAGGACAGCTCCCAGTCAGCCCTACAGGGAACACAATTGATTCTCTACTATGTGTTGTGTTGTTCCATAATCTGGGGGTCTGATATGTGGTAGGTTAGATGTAGTAAATGTATTTTAGACTTATGATTATTTTCAGCTTACAATGGATGTAACCACACTGTAAGTTGAGGAGTACTGGGATTCGTTTTCTACACACAATGCACTCACTGAACACGGGCTCTGCAAGTGCCTCTACCTTGCCTATGGTCAGTGTGGAGACGCTGGAACTTGAAGCCACTTCTGCAATTCCTCCTAGGATCAGAGGAGGATTGGCACCAAGAACACCTCCAGAGCCAGGAAACGCCTGTCATTCCCACTGCATAGCAAGGCCACTGAAGAGAAAGGCATGAACATTCCAGAAGCAGCTGGCAAGAGACGCATTTTCTCGCGTGTTCCACGTGATCAGTTAGTGCAGAATCAGAGTAGAACAGGGCCTCGCTCTGGGGGCAGGGCTGTGGGCCCAAGGGGCAGGAGAGGCTGATAATCTAGGGGATCTCAAGGGCAGAGTAGGTGCCAGCCCTGCTCATGCTGATCGTGGAGTTAATGCAGATGTAGTCTGATGTGACGGGGAGCTGCTGCCTGATAAGCCCCGAGCTGTCTTCAGAGAGAGGGCATTCGGCTCTCATGATTTCATCCAAAAGCATGGCCTGTGTCCCTCTGCAAGTCTGCTCCTCATTTCACAAATATTTATTGAAGGCTTGACTATATACTGGGCATGGCACTGAGCTACATGCTGGGATGCAAACATCAAGAAAGCAACCTATATTAAAATGATTCTGAAAATAACAACCATGAATAAGAGAAGAAATCTGCAGGCATGGGATGGTTTGTGGTTTGTTTTTTTTTTCTGACTTTCAACAAATACATCTGGGAGAAATAAAACTTTGCAGATTGAGAATCCTTCTGTGCAGCTGGGTCAAAGAAGATTGGACAAAGGAAATGGTTTCCTCAAATCCACCAGTGAGGCTACATCCCATCAACAACCCTACCACTAACACAGCATAGGATAGCCACCATCACCAACATTGCCCCTACTGTCATCATTGTGATCACCAGCACCATCTTTTTTTTTTTTTTTTTTTTGACAGGCAGAGTGGACAGTGAGAGAGAGAGACAGAGAGAAAGGTCTTCCTTTTTGCCATTGGTTCACCCTCCAATGGCCACCGCGGCCGGAGCGCTGCGGCCGGCGCACCGTGCTGATCCAATGGCAGGAGCCAGGTACTTCTCCTGGTCTCCCATGCGGGTGCAGGGCCCAAGTACTTGGGCCATCCTCCACTGCACTCCCTGGCCACAGCAGAGAGCTGGCCTGGAAGAGGGGCAACCGAGACAGAATCCAGCGCCCCGACCGGGACTAGAACCCAGTGTGCCAGTGCCGCAAGGCGGAGGATTAGCCTAGTGAGCCGCGGTGCCGGCCCACCAGCACCATCTTTAATCAGTTATTATCATTGCCACCTCGCCACCATCACCATCATCACTTCCACCACAGCCACCATCATCTTCACTGTTATTATCACTACCACAATCCCCTCACCCCCATCAACACCACCAACACTAGTAACACCTCCATAACAACCACCATTACCATCACCACTATCACTGCTGTCATTGTTGTCACCAACACCTT
The DNA here is from genome assembly GCF_964237555.1 of Oryctolagus cuniculus. NCBI lineage: Eukaryota > Metazoa > Chordata > Mammalia > Lagomorpha > Leporidae > Oryctolagus > Oryctolagus cuniculus. Next base: position 57,367,061 of record NC_091437.1, on the reverse strand, counting down.
GACCATCATCAACAATATTATCCTTACCATTATCATCACCTTGACTAGTACCACCACCCCATCACTATCACCATCACCATCACCATCATCATGCCACAGCCGGCTTGAACATCGTCAAGGTCATTACCACCATGATAATGCTGATACCCACCATTTACTCACTGCCTTATAGCTTACTCAATGTTTACATTCACATTACCTCACTTAATCCTCATGACAAGCCAATGAGTTAGATTATTCAATAGATAAAGAAGCCGACATGCAAGGAGGGGTTAAACAATGTGCTGAAAGCACACAGTTCTTAGTGGGTAAGCTAGGCCTGGCCCTCAGTACTGTTTCACCCAACACACCTTTGTCAAGTCTAAGCTATTACGGGGCAGCTACCACAAACCACAGTCTCTGAGGTTCACATCTTGTGAATATGCTGTGGGAGACAAAGTTTCATGTCTTTTTTAAAAGCATATTTGTATTTAAGGTTTCTTTTTAATTTATTTATTATTTGAAAGAGTTACATGGCAGGGGGGAGAGAGAGAAATTTCTTCCATCTGCTGGTTCACTCCCCAGACAGCCACATCTAGGGCTGGGTCAGGTGGAAGCCAGCAGACCAGAGCTTCTTCCAGGTCTCCCACAGAGGTGCGGGGGCCCAAGCACCTGGGCTGTCTTCCGCTGCCTTCCCAGGCACGTTATCATCAGGGAGCTGGATTGGAAGTGGAACAGCTGAGTCTCGAGCTGGTACCCGTATGGGATGCTGGCACTGCAGGCAGCAGCTTTACCTGCTACGCCACAGCACCAGCCACCAAAGTTTCTTTGCTGTGTGAATTTCAGTTATGGAATCACAAATCTTTGTGCATCTCTGAGAAATTCATGTCAACAAGTACCAGTTCTGTGACAAGAACCATGTTGGCGGGGGTACCTCAGCAGGGCAGAAGGACAGGTCTAGTTCTTTGAGGAAAGAACACTCTTGCTGGAGTATCAACCACAGTCACCAGGAATGATTATAGAACAGTTCACGGTAACCAATGGCTAAGTCACCGGGACAAACAGTACGTGCCCTGGGAGCAGATGGTGGGCGTGAATGCGAGTTGAAGTGACAGTGGAGAGACTTGGGAGACACGGACGGGGCTGAGAGCGCACAGCTCCCACCCCTGCTCACTCAGTCCTTCCCTCGTCCTGTCTCTACTGACTTCGAGAACCTTCTCCCCAGCTTCCTGAATGTGGACAGCCTCACTTCATCCTGTTCCCTTCTATGTTTGGTGACAACCTTCCTATGAACATCCTGCAAGACACGAAAGTACGAAAGTCACGGTCAGAGTTCGTCCCTTCTCCTTTCTCGCCGCCTTCCTCCGTGACTGCTGACACTGTCCTTCCCGCCCACAGCGTCATTAGCCCATGCTCCTGCTTGGGTTGAGCCCCGGCTCCTTCACGAGCTCCAAGGACAGCTCTTTCAGGGTTCCTCCGGTTCTCGAGTTCCTGACCCTCAATTAGCGGCGCGTTCTCTCCTCGGATCCTTATGTCACCCCGTCTGTGGCACAGTACAGGGAGAGGCGCTCAGTCAAATCCCGACTCACCGTTTGTGAGAAGTGAGACACGGCCATCGACTCAGACCCTCCATTCTTCAGTTTCCAGCTCCGTAAAGGGCCTGCGACACTGCTCGTTTCCTTGCGTTACTGTAAAGCTGCTGAGGTGTCTGGGCCCTAGAGTTCCCTAGGCTTGCGGTTCCAGGTTGAGTCGCTCATCAGAAATGCTTGGGAGCAGAAGTGGCTCAGATTTGAGAGATTTTAGGATTTTAGAATATTTGCATATGCTTCATCAGTTCAGTGTCCTGAATCCAGAAATATGAAGCCCAAAGTATTGCAGAATACAAGTAATTTTTGAACTTTATGTCAATGCTCAAAAATTGTCCATTCAGAGCATCTCAGATTTTGGATGTTCAACCTGGAAGATAATTATCACCAGAGCTAAGTTCCGCGAAGGCGAAGCCTGTGTCCTGTCTAAGTCTAATTTGCTTCCAGCAGCTCCTCCTCCAGAGGAAAGCAGACGGGAGCCTGACTTGGTTCCAGCAGTGGCTCCCGGCTGAGGACGGAAGTACAGAGCAGTCACTCTGCAAGGGAGGAATAGGGCTGCTGAATGAGAGCACAAGGTGAGGCCAGAGGTGACAGGCAGTTGGGGGTGTCAGGGGGCCCCTGAGAAGGCTAGAGCAGGAGTCAGCGCTCAGCCTGAGTCCCAGGTCTTCCCACGCCCTATAAGACAGCAAGGTGCTTCCAGGAAATAGGCTTGCAGCTGGACAGTCACCAAGGGCTTCAGAGCCAGGCAAAGCTAATGTGAACCCTGGCTCTGGATCACCCATATGGAGGGACTTGGCAAGTCACTTCTTCCCAAGCCTCAGTTTCCTCATCCGTGAAATGGGCGGATCAGTGCCTACTTCCCATAATATGAGATTTTTATCTGCTGCGTGAGAGTAATTATAGTACCTAGCTCATGCTGCTGCTGTGAGCATTAAATTAGTGTTTCAGAAGCACTTAGAATAGTCCTTGGCACCCTATGCTGTGTAAATGTCACTTCTTCCTCTGATTTTTCTTTTTATTACTATAAGGACTAATTAAACATTTTTGCCACGGTAATCTGTAATCTTTTTTTTTTTTTTTAGATTTATTTGAGAGGTAGAGTTACAGAGAGAGAGAGAGAGATTTTTTTTTTTTTTTTTTGACAGGCAGAGTGGACAGTGAGAGAGAGAGACAGAGAGAAAGGTCTTCCTTTGCCGTTGGTTCACCCTCCAATGGCCGCCGCTGCCGGCGCACCGCGCTGATCCGAAGCCAGGAACCAGGTGCTTCTCCTGGTCTCCCATGGGGTGCAGGGCCCAAGCACTTGGACCATCCTCCACTGCACTCCCTGGCCACAGCAGAGAGCTGGCCTGGAAGAGGGGCAACCGGGACAGAATCCGGCGTCCCGACCGGGACTAGAACCCGGTGTGCCGGCGCCGCAAAGCGGAGGGTTAGCCTAGTGAGCCGCGGCGCCGGCCGGTAATCTGTAATCTTGTTGACACTTTGCACAGTCTCTGGGACACAGGCGGTACCCAGTACAGATCAAGTTCTCTTTTTTTTTTTCTGTGGTTCCTACTCTCATGCTAGGACACCTATCTGGCACATTTAAGAGAGGCTTGAAGCACCAGCAAAGTGGAAGCACCAACCATTGTGAAAAAACAAATTTGGAAAAAATTATTTCCAAGTCAAGTCACTGACGTAGTCATTGTGGGGAAAAATCCAGATTTCAGTCAATTTCCTTAGACTTATTTTAGTGTTACTATTGTGAATAGGTAAGTAGCCATTGGTGGGCGAGGGGCGTGATGTTTTTGGTGGTGAGGCCTTTCTGGCTTAGAATCCTAATGCAGCTCTGTGCTGGCTGTGTGTAAAGGAGAAAGGGAAGAAGCCAGCCCCTCGCTGTGCCAACTGGAGTGAGAGGGTGGGGAAGCTCCCCTAAGGAACCCTCATGGGGTGTGCCATTGGACCATCTGGGAGAGGGAGAAGGAGTTCAGCCTCAGCCACACGCATGCAAATGCACAGCTTCCCCAAGGCTGCCGGGGCTTCGCGGCCCTCACCTGAACCCTCCTCTTGGTCGGGAACAAGTGAAGAGCTGGCCAGGCCACAAGGAGGTTGGTGGCTGTCATGTTTGGTGCCCAAGAGCCCGGAAGCTAGCAATAATTGCCCAACCTCTTCGTGGGGCTCTGAGGCCTGCTGCCCTGCACCTGTCCCTGGGCCACCAGCAGGAGGCCGAGAGGTGGGCTGCCTTGGAATCAGACACCCTTGCTCTCTACTCACCAGCCAGTCAAGAACAGGCTTGAGCCTCTCTTTCCTTCTCTGCAAAGAGAGAATAACAATGCAACATCGTAGGCCTACTGACAACAGAAAAGAGGGGTGGCCGTGTGGCACAGTGGTTCCGCAGCTTGGGAAGTCCACACCCACACTGGAGCGCCTGGGTTTGAGTTCCATCAGCTTCTGATTCCAGCTTCCTGCTCCTGCGTGCCCCTGGGAGGCGATGGCTCAAAGAGCTGGGTTTCTACCACTCACGGGGGAGGCATGAATTGAGTTCCAGACTCCAGCTTTGGCCTGGCCCAGCCCTGGCTGTTGTTGCCAGTTAGGGAATGAACCAGTAGATGGAGAGTCTTTCTCTGTTTCTGCATCCGTCTTAGTCTCTGCCTTTCAAATAAAAATAAATACGTAATTAAAAGTAAAAGCAAGGAGATTAGGGTGTGTGCACGTGTGTGTGTGTGTGTATGCGTGTGTGTATTATAATTTCAGCAATAAATAGGCCCTACCAGACCTCCTGACAAAGGCATTTGACTTTCCTACTTCAGGCTCTTTGTTTATTTAGATTCCTACAAACTGCTGACTTCTGGCCTCCCATCTGCACTTAAGCCAGGCTGTACCAGTTATCATTCGGTAGGTCTGAGTTGGGACCTGAGCCTCTGCGTTTCTAGCAAGTTCCCAGGTAAGGCTGGTCTGTGGACCACACTCTGAGTAGCATGGCCCGGGGAGTAACTGCATTGCCTTGTTTTTACATTCTCAGTGTGTGTTGATCACTGCATCTTCCATGCATTATTGCACTTCTCTGAAATAGTGTGCAGAGCTTTCCTGCCAGTTCCCTGGTTTTCTAGATTGTGTGGAGACACAGGTTCAATGCAGCATGGTGACCTGCCCAATAAGTTCCAGAGGCAGGATTTGAATCCAGGGCTGTGGAGCCAAGAGTGGCGATGCTCATATCCGCTGTGTCACACACACATGTGTAATACAGACTTGGGTCAAAGGGTGGACAGGGAGCTAAGGAGAGAGCAGCCATGGGCTTGCAAATGTGCTAGCAAGTTCTTGCATCTGTTCCCGTGACAAGATAATCACCCGTGAACCACCTGGCCTCTCCTTGCCCTCTGGACCAGTTGAAAACCCTGACGCTGGTGCCTGATTCGGAAGGCTCGAGACTCTAACATACTTGGAGATATTTAATTGCTCGATCCTTCACTGACAGGTGATGACGGCTGCAACAAAGGGAGAAAAATTTAGTGCACATAAATGATTAGAGCAGAGGAGAGATGTTTCATCCTATTAATGAATTTGCTAATTGGCCTTCTGCCCCCAATCATTTCATATTCAGGCTTTTGCAGTGTCAGATTAAATGGAAACAGATCCAGGAGCGGTGAGAAACAGGGCTAAGGGCATTTTGCGCAGGGCCTGCAGGCAGCACGCTGCTCCCGGTGGCTAATGGGCCGCCGCCGCTGGGCCTTGAATGCCGGCTCCCCGGCATCCACGCACCTGTTTCAGCTGCTGTTCCACTCAGGTGCCTCAGGCTTCCAAGACAAAGCCAGGGGTGGGGGGAGGCCGGTGTGGGAACGGAAAGCTCAGGCTCTGGCACCAGCCAGAAGTGGGCTCTGTGCCTCTGAGCAGGGCACTTTGCTCATCCTATAGCCAAATGGGAACTATAACCACGTCTTGTCCTCCAGGGTTGGGTTGCAAGCAATAACCCACACAAGGGCAGAGCCAGGTACCTGGCACCAAGTGGAGGCCAGAGCCATGCTAGCCATCACCATGGCTGTCAACCCCACCTGAGGAGCCACGTTTTCCCATCTCTACCTCTGAGGGGAGTTTCTTCTACCATTGACAGTCGACAGTGTCCCATAGGCGTCCCCAGGGTTCCAGTGACCAGGCTGTGATAGTGCTGGGTCTTGGAGTGATGGAGTGGAGTCAAAGCCACAGCACAAAGGGCCAGAGGGATGACCAAAGGAAATGCAGTCATTGTGCAGAAGGGGGTGACACAGGGGGAAGGGACCTGCTCCAAGGTGGGGCAAAGCAACAGCAGTGCCAGCAGCACCCCCGGTGGCTCAATTCACCTCCCCGACGCAAAGCTCCAAGCTCACTTCCTCCTTGGCCCTAGCACAGCCCTGTAGGGGGTGCTGTGATTGTCACCATTTTACAGAGGAGGAAACGAGCTCCAAGGGGTTAGGCAGCAGAGGGTTCAATCCCAGGACTTGTGCATGTTAGCTCAGTGGTCCTGACCGTCACACGATCCTACTTCTAGCTCCCTGATCTGAGCGGAGTGTGGTTCCCACTTCCCCCCTGCTGCACCCGTGAGGCTTTGAGCTTGACCTGGAGCAACAAGAATGAGTCCAAAGTACTACTCCCATGGCCAAGGTGTAGGCAACAAGAAGTATCCCAACAGACTACAGCGACTTTCAGAAGCTGACCTAGTGAAAATACTACCTGGAGAGAAGTGAAGCATTTCAACAGAAGTCAAGTTCCTCTGAAGGCCCCAGAACGCTTACTCTCTCCCCAAGTCCTGCTCCTCCTCGCCTGATGGATGGGAACATCAGCGCTGGGGCCATTATGCAGAATTTTGCAGTGTCTCCTCAGCAGCAGCCCTGGGCTTCTCATCTGCATCACCTGCCAATTCCCACATTGCTCAGAGCCACCGAGAACACACACGCTGGCCCATCCATCCTCACTCCCAGCCAACATCCATCAAGTCTGGACGCAGCGTCAGGCTTGACAGAAGCCCTGGAATACGGCTCAGTCCCCAAGAGCTAGTCAAAGAAATAGATGTATAAACCCATAATGACAACCTCCTAGTGTGCTCAGGATTGGAACAAGGGCAGGCAGTGCCAGCTGCCGGGAAACCAAGGAGAGATGAACTTGGGCTGCAGGAGCCTGGGTTGGCTTTCTAGAGGGGTGACACGGAAGGAGGCCTTGAAGGGTGTATGGGGGTTTTTCAGGTGAATGGAGAGATGGAGGTGAAGAGAAGATGACAAAGCCAGAGGAGACCTTGGGCAGGAATGACATCAGGGAACAGCAATAAAGGACATTTATGGGACTAGCTGTATATGCAGATAAGTATACAGATTCCGATGTTACCCAGACAAGGTAAAGGGAAGTCATTATGGGTCAGTTCCTGCTTTCATTTCAACAGAAGAGTTCATACTGAGAGACACCCTCCCGTATCCCTCCCTACCCCAAAGACACTACACACCCACTGGTATCCAGGAACATTGCCAGGATTCTTTTTGAATGAATTTATCATTTTCAAGGTTGTAGGAACCAGTTGCTGTAAGCTCACAATTAATTATCTGAACTGGGACTTCCTCTACCTTCGACTCTTTCCAAATCGTATGCTGGCAGTTGCTATGAATTGAATATGATTCGTCTCCTCCAAAATTCATGTTAGAGATTAAGTTCCTGTTAGGAGGTATTAAATGGGGCCTTTGGGGGCATCGGGATTAGCTAAGGTGGTCACGGGGGTCCTCCCTGACTGAGTCAGGTGGCTTCACAGTAAGAGAGAGGGATCAGAAGATACACACCTTTGCCCCATATCGCTTGCTACCTGCTGCTCTGCACAGCCCCAGGACTCTGCCGGTGAGAAGCCATCATCAAATGTGCCCTCTCCACCTTGGACCTCCAGAATTCTGAACCAAAATAGACCTTTTATTCTTTTAAATGTACCCAGTTTGAGGTACTACATAATTAGCAAAGAAAATGGACGAAGACAGGGGCTTAGCTCCAGGATTTGAGTAGCAAAGCTATCAGTGCTCTTTGTGAAAAGACAACCTTATTATCGCTTTTCTGGGACTGTATCATTCATCCATTTATGGATACAGTCAAGCATTCAGGTACTCATTTACTCAATGATTCTTTGTGTCATTCTTTTTTAAAATGTATTTATTTGAAAGGCAGAGGGAGAGCAAAAGGTGGAGAGAGAGAGAGAGTGAGAGAGCACGACTGATTCACTCTCCAAATGCCTGCAACAGCCAGGGAAGGGCCAGGTTGAAGCCAGGATCCCAGAACCACATCCAGGTCTCCCATGTGGGAAGCAGGGACTCAGCAAGCTGAGCTATCGTTTGCTGTTTCCCAGGGTGCACACTAGCAGGAAGCTGAGATCAGAAACCAAACTGGGCCTCAAAGCCAGGCGCTCTGATATGGGATGCAGGCATCCTAAACAGCAGTTTAACTGCCGCCTCACAACACCCGCCCCTTTCTGTCATACATCTGATGATTTATTTTCCTCCGCATTCACTGGCTCATTTATTGATTGCCTCTCAGTCAGTTATCCTTTCACTCATTGGTTAAGGGATGCATTCACTTATTCACTTGCACAATTGCAAAACATCTTTTGATCAAAGACCACCAGGGTAAGCAAAGTATTCCAAGCCTAGCTCCTTTTAGGGAGTTGAGAAACCTCACTGATTTTAGGCAATAAGTTCCTTTACCTCCTCCTTCCCAGGCTTCCCCATCCCTCCCAGTCTGTCCATCTTGAGGCCTATGGAGCTTCTTTTGGGATTGTGGGATGAGAACTGTGCCTGGTCCCGGGAATGGGCTCCTCAAACTTTTGTGACTACCAGGGGAGGCTGGCAGTAGGAGCACCGTTCTCAGCACTTTCCTGTTCAATGGTAAATAGATTCAGTACATTTCATGGACAAGGCCAATTCAAAGCCAGCAGACCAAATAACAGAACTCATTCCGGGCAGAGAGCTGGTTACGGAAATCCCAGAGGGAAGCTCCACTTTTCCTGCAGAATCTGCAATTTTAGGAAACAGCAAAGAGCAACCAACCATCCCACTATTTACAATTTCCTCCAGAAAGTATTTATGGAGTCCCTACTATGCGCAAGGAACCAAGCCAGGGAGAGGGAAGAATGAGTCGCATAGGTTTCCGGACCCAAGGAGCCCACAGTCTGATGGTGGGGAGAGGGGTGAGCACCTCCATTGCATGCCTAATTCTAAGCATGGATGGAGAGTCATGAGAATGTGCACCTTAAAGGAATTTAGGAGTCCAGATGGGAGAAATCATTGCTCTCTGGGGTTTGGAGAGGGCTTCCTGAAAACAGACCCTGCCGAGCGAGGTTTTGGAATGTGCATGGATTTTAACCAGTAGACAAGGAAGAAAGGGTGGGGGTTGAGGATTACAGAGTGGAAAGGAACAGCCAAGATGCAGAGAAAGGTGAAGCCCAAGGCACAAACGTCTCCACAACCTAGCATTCTCCTTCCAGACATAAAGACTGGCATGTCCAAGGTGTCCAAGTGGCCCCTTAGATCCAGGACTGCGTGACAGCAGGGCCACTGCTTTTCTGTTCCTCTCTGCCTCTTGTGTATTTCCAAGATCTCTCTAGGTTTATCACACTGCCCTAATCAATAAATCCCACACCCAGCCTCATCAACGTCACTCTGGCTCCCCCAGTTCTCCGGGGTGGCCCCTGATCTAGGAGTCCGGAGATCAGTCCCATGTTGGTCTCTACCTTGCCATGTGGCCTTAGAAAAGGCATCTGACAGCCATGGGATTTAGTTTGCAGACGTACTCCGTGAGCATTCTGGAGCTCTTCAGCTCAGCCCTCTGTAAAAGTTCTCAATGGTTTCACTAGGATAGTGACAGAGGGTTTATAATCCAGGCATTTGCTATTTGCTGGAGCTATTTGCTTACAGACGAATCTGTTGAGCACCAAAAAAATCAACAGCTGCATCTGCACGAACCCCTTTTGGCTATCCTGACACCCTAACTCATCTCACCTACCCATGTGAGCCCAGGAGCCGTGTTCTTGGTATGATAAGCACATGAAAAGCTGCTGGAGCCGTCAACTCGACTTGTAACCGCGACACAGGGGTTGAAAGCCCAAAGCACAGCTTTTCTAATTTTTAATTAAAGACACACAAAGATCGGAACAGAGAGAAGGATGGAAAGTGAACTTGCGTGTTTTTATTCAGTGGCACAGCTCTCCAATTACTTTCGATTTCTGCTGCCTCCAGGGAGAGCTCCCTGAACACCCAGGTTGGTCTAGGTGCCTTCCTCTCGCTCACTCATCACGCAAAGCTTTTGCCCTGTTTAAAAGAATATGAACTCACAATTTGGAGCCATCATATTTTGAAGCATTTGGGGTTTTTGTTGAGCAGAATGAAGCATTTTTTTTTCAGGGCCAGTCACAGAGCAGAAGCCAGTAGGGGCTGCAGCAAGGGATCAGCATCTATCTGCATGCTCGGGTTTTTGGCTTTAGTCTCCCGGACATAACTAGCTGGGAAGGTTCCAGAAGTGAGCTAAGACTCTTAGAGGTAATGCCTTCCTCCAGGATGGCCTCACTCTGAGCATTTTGGAAGCCCCAAATAATAGAGTCATGAACTGAACAGTGTCTAAAATTTGCTGAACAGTTCTATTCTACAAGCTATGCTGAAGTGTTTGACTTCCATTACTCTGAAATCCACATAACACAACAGCTCTTTTCACGTAGTAACACTACTGTCCCTGGCTGCTAGTCAAAGAAAACAAGGCTTAGTCATGCAGCTAGTTAAGTGGTGGAGCCTGGATTTGAACCCAGCACGGAGACGGATCCCGGAGTTGAAAATCTCAACCACTGTCTTCTGACTTCATCTAATGGGATCTCAGCAGCAGCAGCTCTGGTGAGAGCATCAACCATACGAATCCTGAATGTGAGAACCAGCCGAAACCTAGGCAGTGTCTCCTGTGATGCTTCCTGTTACAAAGAAGAAATTGAGACCCTGGGAGGGAAAGTGTCCTGGGTCTCTGTGCCGGAGGGACTGAGCACTTGGAGCTGAGTCAGCTTGTCTTGGGGACCCATTCAGTGGACTAGGATCTGCTATGAGCCTCAAGCAAACGTGGTTGAAAGGGTTAAGTGAGAGGGTGCAGATAAGATCCCTAGTATGGTGCCAAGGCACACAGTAGGAGCACACTGAATGTTCATTCCCCCTCTTCCCTTATAATTCTGGGACAGAGGAGCAAAGAGCTTTGGTCTCTGGGAATCCTGCAGGAATTCACTGGGTGACCCGGAGTTTGAGGTAGGAGAAGGGAATGCCAGATAGCAACATCTGAGCTTTTCTCGTCCCAGCTCTGGGCAAGCAGCACCATATTCAGCACCGATTTGACCCTCCCACCCTTACAACACACTCCTCTGGGCCCTTGGCAGCTGCAGCCAACATAGAAAGTGAGGCAGGGCTCTCCTTCACTCTACTTTTCACATAACCAGTTTCCCACCTCAAGACAGTATTTGTACCCACTTGACAGATATGAAAACTGAGACTTAGAGAGGTGAGAGGACTTGCCTAAGGTTGCAGAGGGAGGAAGTGATGGTGCTGGGATTCACAGGCAGACTCCATGATCCCCACCTGCCTTTCAGGAGGGCTATGGCATTGACAATATTTTAAAACCAACCACACAGGCCCTGGGCTTCTGCCACCCCATGGTGGTCAGCGGATGAAGGGGAAGGAGACCTGGATTTGGGGTTGAGCGTAGTTTCCGGTTAAGCAGTGGCCCAGAATCCTTGAGAGGTGAGGCTCTGAATGCCAAGGCTCTGGGCCAGGGCTTAAATACCTATCTTGCTTAGGACTGGTAGAAAGGCAGCCAGTCCCTTCCCTGCCGGCGGGATGTGTAGCTTGCTGAGCCCTGGGCTGCTTCCAGTACTCTGGGCTGCAAATGCCAGCCCAGCACCCCTACCTTGGGTCAGCACCCCTAGCTCTTTCTCTGGTGCTCAGCCAGCCTGATGCCTCTGGGGACTGGGCCAGAGGCCTTGAGTCCTTCTTTCCTGGGCTTGCAGACAGCCTACTCAGGGGGAGCGCTGTGGTCCCCACCAAGGGGAGACCAGCCAAGCGCTAAGGACAGACTCCCTGTGCACGTGGGGGTCCTCCATCATCCCACCACAGTCCTAATCACTAGCCAACCTCAGGCGTGGGAGCTGCAACCCCCACCTGTAACCAGAATCCCAGCTCTGAAAGCAAGTGTCAGGTTACTTAAAATCCTTTTACTACTCACAATGGCATTTAAGCCTTAAACAAAACAAAACCCATCATTATCCTTTCCTTAACTGCTTCAGTCGCTTTATCCCAAAAACCTTCTAACCTCTGGTTAGGAGGCCAGCCTCCAGTGGGTCCCAAGGCCCAACACATTTGCCCCAACTTCCCCTGGATCCCCTGGACAACAAACAGGGACATCACAACTGGGGAAAGGTGGCTCCCGGTCCAGGCCGGAGGGAAGCCAGGATCTTCACGCTCTTGGGTCTTTGGCATGGCCTCTTCTCTCAGCCACCCCTTGCAGGTGCCCTCAGCGCTCCCCAACCTGGAGTTTGGCAGTCTTCTCTGCGATGTCCTGGTCCCTACACAGGACATGAGCCCTGAGGGCTTTACTGCCCCCCCCCCCCCTCGCCAGCAGCTGGTTCCTTTTGGCTTGCAAAGGTTTATGGGGTGAGAAGACAGAGCACTCTCTCTTTGTGGTGGGGCTTTAGGGTCTGCATCTGGCACTGACACCTGCCCAAGGGTGCGAGTGTGAGTACCCTGCTGCTCACAGTTGCACAAATGCCAGCCGTCACGGGGACAGCAAGAGCGACCCAGCCTTGCCACCCAGAGAGCCCAGTCACCCGCACCTGTGAATCTGCCCCTTCCTTCCGTGCCTGGAGATTTCCCCAGGAGCAGGGTCTTGGCTCCTGGACTCCAGAGGGGTCCCGTTGCCCCTGGGAACAGCACCCACTCTGGTTAGCTCCTCGGGGTGTTCACACCAGCCCTCCCACCAGTTTCTTACTCCTCTGAACCCGTCCCAGCTCCTCGTGAGAGGGGCGTTGAGACCAGGGGGCCGATAGCACCACCTGCTTGGCACCCAGAGCCCCCGCAACCCATCCAGGGAACAAAAGGAAGAAGGACGAGGCTTACCTTTGGAGGGTCGCCTTTGTTTGGTTTGCAGAGATGAGAAGGTGCCCATGACGGCCCCCATGGCAGCGAAGACTTGTGAGCGACTTGGGACCCCGGGCCCTGCCCCTCCCCTCCCCTGGAAAGAAGTGTAGGTTGTCTACTCCGAACCGGAGGAGGACGGAGTCGTAAGGCACCCGGCGGCTCGCCTGCTGCTGGGTCTCCCGCGAGCGTGGGGCTGGCTGGGGCGCTGGAGGCTGCTTCTCACTTCCTGCTTCAGCCCCGCACATGCACCGCCTCGCAGGGCCAGCGGATCGCGGAACCGCTCCTCAGCGTCCCGGCCCCGCCCGGACGGTCCCCTCGCCTAGGGCCGAAGACGATGTCCCCAGAGCCTGCCTGGCGCTGGACACCGGGGCCGGAGCGCCCGCCCGGCTGAGGCTGCCGAGCCAGCGCCGCGTGCGGTGCGGGAGCCGCGGAGCGCCCGCCCCTCCTGCCGCACGCTCGGCTCCCCTCGCGGCGCTCGGGCTGGGTCTCTGGGGGCCGCGTACCAATCATGAATGAACAGAGCCAGGGACTGGTGCGGCGCGGTGCCGCCGCGCGCCTGCCTGCGCCCGCCCGCCTGCTTGCACGCTCGCTCGCTGGCTCGGGCGAGAGTCGAAGCGGCGGAGGGGGCAGCCGGAGGGGGACCGCGCGGGGCGGGCCGGAGCGGGGGCGGAGGGGGCGAGGGCTGCGCCGGGAGCTCCCGCACCTGCTAATCTTGCGCGGGCCACTCCGGAGGGTGCTTTCCTGGGCAGTTCGTACCGGAGGCTAGGCACCTGGCTGATGGGTGAGGTTCCAGGGCAGAGACTGCTCCAAGGAGACCGCGTGTGTGTGTGTGTGTGTGTGTGTGAGTGTGTGTGTGTGTGTGTGTCCGCGCGCGCGCGCGCGTGTGTTCTTGTGTGTGCTGCATTGTGATTTCCTTTGAATTCAAGGGAAACCTTATTGAAGCCCACAGCCTGAATTCACGGGGTGGGGAAAAGTCCGCCCCACCCAAGGAGCCCACACCCTCGCCCGGGTTCCCGCGGGGACAGGGGTGCCCTCCTGCTCCCTGGGGACTTGTGCAGCTGCGGAGTCGGCAATGGTAGGGCCCACTTTCTCCTAAAAGCAACTCGAGGAGGGGGAAGGAGCCCTTAGACCCCCTGGGTCCTTGCTTCCCCCCCCCCCTTTTTTTTTCCTCCCTTCCTCTCTCTATCCTGCTTGTTTCTTTCTTAACCACCAGCCGGGGGCAGGGTTTGAGAGAGGGCTGATCCCGCTGAACAAGCAGGTTCCCTTCTGTGAGTGCTGCCCCCAGATCCTGAAGACCCCAACTCCTGTGGTGGCTTCTCACCAGAGAGCAAGTTTCCATTCCCCTGCTGTGGAGTGAAACAGGAGGTTAGCTCCGGGCAAGGCTGGGCTGCCTGGGTTCCCATGGAGACCCATTGTGATTGGCACTGAGAATCCATTGCCCAGACTGCTCCCGGACCTTTGCCCAGTCATTTCCTCTCTGCCACACAGACACACACTGTGGTTGCCGTTCACAGAGTCCCCCAACATATGGCCTCATAAACACACACACACGCATAGTCCTGCAAGCATATGGGCACAGGCCCCTAAAGCCCACACAGACACTGCTGTCATATACACAGACAGACCCAAAGCCCATAACACGCCCACCAGTGCATCCAGAAGACGCCATACAAGTCACAGAGACACCCACAGCCAGGCACACACACACACACGGCACCAACTGGCACTGCAGTCACCCACCCACCCAGGATCACAGCCACACAGGCACGCGGTCCCTCCCCAAGGCTACAGGGGCCCCCAGGAGCTGCTTCCCTTGGTTCCAGCCCTTCAGAGCTGCAGGTGACTTGCCATTTGGTCAGGAACACTGAGTTTCTTTCTTCATATACATAGCTCTTAATGCTTTCTCAAATGCCAACACGTGCCCTATTTTGTGCAACAGGGAAGGTGCACTTAACTAACATATGCTCCTTTCATTTGCATTGCCCACTGCTGCGGAACCACATCACCCCACGTGGTGCCCACCATATCCCTGTGATTTCAGCAAGCCAGGCTCCATCAGGCCTGCAGGGGGAAGTGGAAGTTTACCTAGGGTGAGAAATTGGCCTGAAATTGCGCAGCCAGTGTTGGGTTAGAGCTCCTAGTCCAAGGCCCTGTAATTACTGCCTTGGGGCCTTGTTATTTTCAACAGGAAGAGGCTGCTGAGCTGGTGACACCTGCTCTGGGTCCCACCCCACCAGATGCATAGCCCTAGCTCTTCTCACTACTGCGTCAGACCTGAAATCCAGGTGATGGAGTTTCGGGTAGGGCTGGCCCTTGCCCTGCCTTCTGCCCTCTCTGCTGATGAGGAAAGCTTGGCTGCAGATGAAGCCCGGGGTCACTAGAGGACTCTGATGGGATGCCCAGGACTCAAGGTGCAGAGGAGGGCTTGGCTCCTTGTTGATGCCACCCACAGGAGTCTCTACCATCATATCAGGCACATCACTGCAGGTGCACCCAGCTCCCTCGGGGCTCTGTTGATACCTACACTGCCAGACTCATGGTGTGACTAGGACAGCATTAGCAAGGCCACATGAAGCTAAGGTGCCACTTTCTCCTTCCTCCTCCCACAACCTTTGGGAAAAGCACAGACGGATGGCTCTGTGTCTCAGATCATGAAGGCTAAGGGTCTCTGGAGGTGTTCACTGTGGGCTGCCTCTGAGCCGCAGGAACACAATGATGTCACCAAGTCCAAGTCCAAACGGCTGAGTGTGAATTCTGAGGCTTTCCTGGCTTTTTCTTCCAGGAACCCTGTCCTTGAAGACCTATTCTGGGTGTCATCTCCTCCGGGAACCCCTTCTGAGTCTTGAACCAGTGCCTTGGTTGGAATCCCCTGGGCACTCCGGGCTTCTTTTCCCATTGGGCTCTCCTTGACCTTTTCCCATTATGTCTACTCATCTCCATTGCTCTCTGTGTGCACTGCAAGCACCAAGGGGCAAAGATCCAGCCTGACTTAGCTTCCTGAGGTCTGTTTAACCTCTGGTTTCCCAACAAGAGTGCAGTCAATTCATGCTGAATGAATGAAAGAAAATAAATGCATGAACCCATTTTCTCCCACTTAGTGGCCCAGTTAGGAAGGAAAAGTTAACAATTATCAGATCATCCTTGCCCCCCCCCCTTTTTTTGACAGGCAGAGTGGACAGTGAGAGAGAGAGACAGAGAGAAAGGTCTTCCTTTTGCCGTTGGTTCACCCTCCAATGGTCGCCGCGGCTGGAGCGCTGCAGCTGGTGCACCGCGCTGATCCGATGGCAGGAGCCAGGTACTTCTCCTGGTCTCCCATGGGGTGCAGGGCCCAAGTACTTGGGCCATCCTCCACTTCACTCCCTGGCCACAGCAGAGAGCTGGCCTGGAAGAGGGGCAACTGGGACAGAATCTGGCGCCCCGACCAGGACTAGAACCCAGTGTGCCGGCACCGCAGGCGGAGGATTAGCCTAGTGAGCCGCGGCGCCGGCCCCATCCTTGCCCCTTAAAGGGGAAAGGCAACTGTCTCAAGTGGAGATGAGTTCATTCAACACCATCGTTGAGCGTCTGCTACTGGATATTTACCCACACAGGAGTCCTTTATTCCTGATGACCCCTTGTGATTTAGGGATCCTTTGCAAATAAAGGGGCGCACAACTCATGCTCTGTGGGAGGCAACAGACATCTCCTGTTAGGTGTTTACAGTGAATGCTGTCTATGGAAATAGACAGTGAGTGTGAGGGACAGGAAAGAGAGGGGATAGTAGCAGATCTGCTTCCTGCCTCTTGGGAGCTTGCAAAAAGAGCCGAGAACAGAACTGCACGGGGAGAGAGGGAGTCTCCCCTCAGTCATGCTGGCTGCAGAAGCCTCCAGCGTGGCGCACTTGCCTGGTGACCTGGCCAGCCCCATCCCTCTGGAACTTCACTGTGCAAGATGAGCTGGCCCCTGCACTGCCTCTACCTCTGGCTACTCCCTCATCTGCCCCGGAATAGACAGACTATTTCTGCCCGCCCTGTTGAAGCCCTAACCCCCAGCAAGGCTGAGTTTGGAAAGAAAGCCCCTCGGAAAGCAAGCAAGATGAAGCGAGGTCACGGGGTAGAGCCCTGAGCAGATAGGGCTGGAGTCTCTGCAGAAGAGAGCCGGAGACGGCCCCTTTGCTCCTACACGCACAAAGCAAAGGTCGTGTGAGCACACTGGGAGAAGGAAGCCATCTGCAGCCCAAGGGGTGAGACCTCGCCAGACACCCCCCTCCCCCCCCCCCGCCGCTGGCATCTTCATCTTGAACTTCCAATCTCCAGAACTGTGAGAGATGCATGTCGGTTGTTGAAGCCACCCAGACTGTGGCATTTTGTTCAGGCATCCCGAGCAGACTAACAAGCAGTCCAGTGCCAGTTCATGCCTTCAGAGGCTTCTGGAAGCAAGATCTTCACTCTTACCTGAGCATTCATACAGATCTCCTTCAGGCACCCCCCACCCCACCCC
This sequence comes from Oryctolagus cuniculus, assembly GCF_964237555.1. Taxonomy (NCBI): domain Eukaryota; kingdom Metazoa; phylum Chordata; class Mammalia; order Lagomorpha; family Leporidae; genus Oryctolagus; species Oryctolagus cuniculus. The sequence continues at coordinate 57,349,888 of NC_091437.1, read as the reverse complement.
GGGTGCCCTGAGGCTGTTCAGGGGGAAGGGGGATGAGACTGGCAGAGACCTGCAGGGTTTGTGCTAAAGCCTGCAGGTGTTTGTCTGAGTTTATGTAACACAGAGCTCTGTGCTCCCCCCGGTCCCTCTCCCCTCAACCACATGTCTTCCTGTCCTGTGGAAGATGGCAGTTGCTTCGCGCCAAAATGGAGGTGGCACGGATCAGATGGAGAGCATGGCTGTTGGAGGCCTGCCAGCACGGGGTTCAAGTCCTGGTTTGGCCCCTGTGCTGTGCACTCCCTCTGGACGCCACCTTCACCTCCTCGTAGCGCTGCTTGTGTGAGCTCAGTGAGACTGTGTCCGGAAGGCCCTCTGCCCAGGTGCCTGGTCCAGAGAGGGGTCAGCTCTGAAGGGTGGGCAGCTGCTATTGCCGTGGCTGGGGGCCGTGCATCGACTGGGCTGGGGGAGGGATATAAACAGTCAGCCACAGACCTTGCCTGGGCTTCCATCTTTGCTCTTCATCTGTTTGATAGGAAATCTATTCTCAGGGTCCCCATCTGGTATTAAAAGGCTCAGATTCGTTAAGGAAGGGAATGTGGTTGGCACCTGATTCTGTGCAATTCAGCACTACGCTCACTGCCGTCTCGTACTGCTTCCCAAATGTTCTGCATGCATAAGCGTGGCCTCCTCAAATAGACTGTGAGCTTCCAGCAACCAAGGCTGAGGCTTCTCCTGCTTTGCATACCCCCCGCCACCCCGCCCCCGGGCACCCAGCGCTGCCTGGCCCGGAATAGCCCGAGCGCTCCACAAACACTCAGGCTGAGAGCACACAGGGCAGAGCAAAGGGCATCCATCCTCCTGCAGCCCTGGGCCCAAGGTCCCTCCCTCTTATGTTATGAAATGTGTCCCTGAACCTTAGCTTCCTCACCCGTGAGACATGAACACGGCTACTTACTGGGGTTGCTGTGAGGACTGGGTGAGAGCAAGTGAAGGGGAAAGGATGTCCACTTGTCAAGCACCCTACAAATGGCCTGTGTCGTTGTCTGTTTGCTTAGCTATTCACTCATTCATTCATTCATTCAACAAATGTTTATTAAGCACCACCTACCTGTCAGATACTGCTCTAAAAATACAGACCTATAATAAAGGAGAAGAGGCAGACACCCGCCCGCAGGCATCTGGTAGTCCAGGGGGACTCTGATCAAAGCAGATCATCATTACTAACCAAGTTCAGACTGGGGAGGAAAGAAGGCTGATGGGTTTGCGTGGCAGGTGTTCGGAGAGACCAACTATGAAGTCATGACCCAAGTCCACACAGATTGTTATAGAGGGCAGGAAGCAGAGAGCCCTTTCAAATCAAAGAAATCAACCTTTAAGTCCTAGAGGTGCTTTGTGACCTTGAACAAGTTATTTGACCTTTGACAGCTTCAACTTCTGTATGTCCATGTGAGTCACAGGGTGAGGTTGAAAGTGACGGATTGGGGCCGGTGCTGTGGTACAGTGGGTTAATGCCCTGGCCTGAAGCCCTGGCATCCTATATGGGTGCCGGTTTGAGACCTGGCTGCTCCTCTTCCGATCCAGCTCTCTGCTATGGCCTGGGAAAGCAGTAGAAGATGGCCCAAGTCCTTGGGCCCCTGCACCCGCGTGGGAGACCGGAAGAAGCTCCTGGCTCATGGCTTCAGATCGGCACAGTTCCAGCCATTCACTCCCAATTGGGGAGTAAACCATCGGATGGGAGACCTCTCTCTGTCTCTCTCTCTCTCTCTCTCTCTCTCTCTCTGCCTCTCCTTTCTCTGTGTAACTCTGACTTTCAAATAAATAAATAAATCTTAAAAAAAAAAGTGACAGATTACAAAAGTGCCTGGCTTGGGGTCTCCTTGGCTGGAAGGCAGTCCTGGCTCAGAAAACCTAAATTCCATTCCTCAGTTTCCCCTTTCAGTTCCCTTTACTTGCACTCTTTTCCCCATCCCCCTGGAGGAAGGAAAGACCTTTGGGTAGGAATTGGGCTTGGGAAGCGCCTCTCCTGGGACATGTCCTTGTGCATCAAGCGTGACCTCATCTGTCGAGGCTGATCATGTTCTTAGAGGGAGCAGGACTAATGTGGGCTGCAGGGGAAGCAGGGGGGGAGCCAGGACACAGGCTCTGCCCTGCGTGTCCTGACTACTGCACTGCCTAAGGGATCCCCTTCACGCTCCAGCACTGGAACAGGCCTCAACAGGGGCTGAGATGAGTTCAGACAGAGTGCAGCCACCCACGCAGCCGAGACACTGGCAGCAAAGCCCTCTGAGTTACACAGATCCTGCTAGGAATGTGTGTGTGTGCACTTGTGTGTGTGCATGTGACGGGTTAGTCAAGGAGAGGGGAACCAGACAGTCATGAGTGCTGATAGTATAGGGGCACAAGGTGGATACTTGATGAATATCGATCAGATGGCTCTCTGGGATTGGACGGAAGGGTGCATAGGTAGATGCATTCAAATATGTTCAAACATTTGCAGGGGGAACTTCAGAGAGCTCATAGAAAAGTGGAATGAAAAAACACATTTGTTTCCATGCAAGAAAATTCAAAATCCATGCAGAGTCTTTTCACAATATGCATTTCCATGAACTTTTTGAAGACCCCTTGTGGTATCAGATGCTACCCATGACCCTTTTCCCCAGAACAAGCCTGCGTCCAGGAGTACACACTCACACTGCATGTAGAGTTTCATGGAGCTCATAGCTCTTCCCCCCAAAGCACATTCATGGACCCTTGCTAAGAAGCTGCCAGGAGGAGGAAAGATTACAGGGTAGGATTGGGCTTTAAATTCTCTGCACCTCAGTTTCAACACCTGTAAAATTGACACAATCCCTGTTTTGAGGATTAAATGAGAGCTTTCGAGTACATAGTGCCCAGCAGGTTGCAAGGCTCAAGGGAAGGTGGAGGTCCTCATTAGCATCATCACTGATCTTCAGTCATTCACTCACAGCTTAGAGAGGGCATTGTATGAGTGCCTTCTGTTTACCACACCCTGCACTGCCCTCTGGGTTACAGAGTTTTGAGCGCTCTGCCTTGCGGAGCTGATAGACCAAGGGGGTGAAGGCAGATAAATGACTTATTCTAACCACCTAGATGTCGCCAGGACACGGAACTGCTGGTCTGGCTCTGCCACTGTGAAAATAAGCCCCTGCCACTGCCCAGGCTGGCCAGTCCCACCCAAAGTCCTAGGGACAAGCAGGAGGCAGAGCTCAGCAAGGTCAGGTGTCTAGGTTAGCTGAGAAGAGTCAAGGTCAGGGTGCAGAAGTCCAGGATGGAGCTGGGTAGAAGGGCTAAGGCTAGGTCAAGCAGCAGTGAGAATTGGCGGCAGAGCAGGAGTGGGGTGGCACAGGTGCCCTGGCAATTGCCTTTGTGGGCTGTCGTGGCGTGTGCAGGGTGTGCGAGTGAAGCTGAAAGGGCTGAGGCAATGCAGCCTGGCCCTGGGGTTCAAACTTCTTGCCTGAGATGTGTGCAAAATATGGTTCCATCACCTCCTTGGGGAAATGTGCTCGTTCCCTTGCCTTGTTCTCTCAAGGTTATATAACAATGGCATTGACAGGACTCACTACCGGTTACGGAGTTCTTCCTGTGTGCCCGTCATAAGCCTGCTCTTACTTAACCATTTCAATATCTCAAAAGATCGGTTTTCCCACTATCCCCCGTTGCATGTCTGAGGCTACTAAGGCACAGAGAGGTTAAGCGATCTTCCCGAAGTCGCATGAGGACATGCTGGAGCTGGCCTTAGCTCACGTGGGCTGACCAGCTCCTTGTCTAGTTCCAAGCGTTCCTGCTATGCTTGCAACTGAGATCCAGCCTTTTCACTCCATGGATCCAGCTGTTCACTGGAGACTCTCGGGTGTGGTGCAGCTCCTTGGAGCTGAGAGAGAAGCAAAAGGGAGGTGCACGGAGCCTGGATCCTCTGAGCAGCAGGTGTTGCTCCCACCTGTACCTCTCATGCCTGGGGGCTGTAGCCATGCCCAGTGGCTACTGGGATGTACCCAGGCAGCAGCTTTCTCTCCTAGCTGTCTGCAGACTGAAGCCCCTGCAGGAAACGAGCAGGGAGGGGAGGAGGGGACAGTAGGTGTGCAGAGGGATGATTGGTAATAATGCCAGTGATGAGCGGCCCAGTGCACTGCTGGCCCTGCACGGCCCGCTGCACCTGTCAGCACCGGCTCTGGGCTCCCAGCAGGCTCCCAGCATCTCTGCCACATCTCCTGCAATTGGAGCCTGCAAAGTAGAGAAGCCCTGGAGGAGGGAGGAAGGGAGAAGAGAAGGGGAGAGAAAGGAGTTGTGATTGCTGAGGGCTGAGGAAGGGCTATGGGACACAGTCTGCAGAAATGGCCAACATACACCTGTCAGAGAGACACGTATGTTCCTTCTATTATTTTCTTGGATCACATGCCATGCCCCCATGGGAGACCTGTGGCATTCACTGCTGTGGCAGAGATGGCACAGAAAGAAAGGGTTCGTCCTTTTTGACTTACTAAGGTGTGATGAGAGATGAAAAGCCCGGAAGAGGATGTGACCAATTAGAGAGCAGGAGAGAAGGGGGCAGTCCTTGACCTCCTTCTCCTTCACCTAAGGAGAGCTTGGGGCTCAGTGAGTGCTCCATTCAGCACTGAGACCCCAGATTCTGTGTGATGTGGGAACTGGGAGAGTGAACGTGGCTGAGCTCTGCCAGCCTGCTCTGTGGCAGGAGCATCGCAGAGCTACTGGCCTGTGTCTTAGCTGGGCGGGCGGGTCCTGACTTCTCTCTGCTGGATGAGTCTGGCAACGAGAAGAATCCTTCCTCATGCACCCGAGAGGCCTGCTGTGGTGTGGGTGTGGCTTGTTTCCACCCAAACTCATGAAGACATTGGAGTCCCGATGTTACAGTGTTGAGAGGTCATGGGGTCTTCAAGAGGTAGTCAGGTCATGGGGCTCCACTCTTGGGAATGGATTGATGTGCTTGTTGAGAGACTGGGTTAGGTTTCCAAGGCGTGGAGCCTTGGGTCTTGTGAGGCTGGATTAGTTACTGTGAGAGTGGGTTGCTTTGAATTCAGATTAGCCCTGGAGCTGTGGTCTCTTACACATGCCTGCTCATGTGGTCCTGCTCCGTGCTACTGTCTGCCCAGGAAGCCCTCACCAGAATGGAATGGATGCTGGCGCCATGCTCTTGGAATTCTAGTCCTGGGAGCTAAATAATCCTCTTTCTTTATTTTCTTTAAAAGGATTCATTTATTTGAAAGAGTTAGAGAGAGAGTGAGGTAGAGACAGAGAGAGAGAAAGACAGCCTGTTCTCTCCCACGACGACTACAACGGCCAGCACTGGGCCAGGCTGAAGCTAGGAGCCACATGCTTCATCCAGGTCTCCTAGGTGGGTGGCAAGGAGCCAAACACTTGGGCCATCTTCTGATGCTTTCCCAGGCCATTAGTAGGGAGCTGGATTGGTAGTGGAGCAGCTGGGACATGAACCAGCACCCATGTGGGATGTTAGTTTCTCAGGGGGTGATTTATCTGCTATCCCCAACACCGGCCCCATCTTCTTTTTTTTTTAAGATTTATTTATTTATTTGAAAGTCAAAGTTACACAGAGAGAGGAGAGGCAGAGAGAGAGAAAGAGAGAAAGAGAGAGTCTTCCACCTGCTGGTTCACTCCCCAGTTGGTGGCAATGGCCGGAGCTGCCGCAATCCAAAGCCGGGAGCCAGGAGCTTCCTCCAGGTCTCCCACACAGATGCAGGGGTCCAAAGACTTGGGTCATCTACTACTGCTATCCCAGGCCATAGCAGAGAGCTGGATCAGAAGAGGAGCAGCCGGGACTAGAACCGGCGCCCATATGGGATGTCGGTGCTTCAGGCCAGGGTGTTAACCCACTGCGCCACAGCGCCGGCCCCACATCTTCTTTATAAATCACTCGGCCTCGGTTATTTTGTTTCCCACAACAAAAAATTGACTAAGACGTGGGATGTGGTCCAGAAAGCCCTCAGGTCTCAGCTAGGAGGCCCCAGCTACGCCCTGCTTGGGGACCACAGACTGTCCCCAGGAGCAGGGCTGTCTTGGGATGATACAGCCTCACATCAGAGGTAGAGGCCACGTCACACCTCAGTGCTCACCCCCATATGCTGAGGCTGTGCTGGGGTGGGTTGTCCTGAATTGATTGGGAATTTTCTGATGCTGACAGGGAATGGGAACATGAACTAGAAACCGGCCATTTAAGAAATAAACTGAGTACCATTTCTGGCACATGGGAGTGCATTGACTGAAATTCTCATCAATTCATAAAATGATTCTTGCAGTGCCACCACAGCAGTGATGGCTCCTGTCTCCATGGACAGATTAGCAAAGTGAGGTTCCGAGAGGGGGGACCTCACGTGCCCATGGCCACAAGGGAGTGATCTGTAGAGCTGGGGTTTGAACCCAGTTCTGTCTGCCTAAGCCTGTGATCTTACAGCAGGACAGTGGGGAAAGGCAGAGAAGGGAGCGAGAGGAGGCAGCAGCACCGGGAGGAAGGGGGGTGATGGGGGCTCCACACCCCCTTCTCCCTTCCAGGACAGCTGCCCCGGCTCCAAGAAGGGGGCTGTGAAGAGCCTTTCTCTTGGCTTGTAGGACACCCTGGGACATGTGCACGTGGGCCAGCACAGAGGTGGCTGGGGGGACAGGGACGGATGATGTAGCCACTCCAGGAGCAGTGCAGCTCAGGGAGCAAGTCTCACCTGGCCCCTGAAAACACCACTGTTTCCCGAGGACTGCTCCCAGGATTCCTTCTGAGGGCCAGGCTGGGCTGCTCCTCTCTCACTCCACGTGGGGCCTTCTTTCCCCGGCTGCCACCTGACAGCAGTGGTTTTCCACACTGATTTCGGCTTCTGCTGTCCCTTCCTGCACTGGGCGGGCCTGCAGGGTGTGAGGGGGTGGAGTGCTCTAGTTGGTGCTGGGGGCAGCTCATTCACAGTCCAGGGCTGTCTTTCCTGGGATGGCATTTGCATGGTGCATTAGTATTCTTGCCCACAGCTCAGAGCCGCTCTGGATGGAGGATGCTATGCAGATGAGCATCGAGCCTGGTGTGCAATGAGGGATTGATGCAGTGTGCAAGGAATCGGGGCTACCCGGTCGAAGGAGGCTGAGGGAAGCTGGGGCTCGGGCCCAGGGCCCCTCGTCCAGTTCCCACACAGCTGTTGCGTGTGATGTATGAGCTCCCAGGAGACCGCCCCCAGTAATTCAACCCTGCTCTGCCCCACAGATCCTTCAGTGGCATTGGGGATGAAGACAGCGCTGAGGCTGGCCTGATTGCGACCTTTGCATAGTTCACAGTCCCAAGGGGACAGAGCAGCCTATAAACCAACTGAAGACAAGGGGATAGGGCAATGGCACTAAAGGAAGGGGCTATGCCAGCTTAGGAAAGAGACACTGATGGAATTCAAGCTGGGAAAGGGAGGGGAGTCAGCCAGTTCTGTTCAAAAAAGGAGATGCTTGAACTAGGTCTTTTTTTTTTTTATAAAAAGATTAATTTATTTATTTGAAATTCAGAGTTACACAGAGAGAGAAGAAGCAGAGTGAGAGAAAGAGAGAGAGAGAGAGTGTGTCTTCCTCCCCAATTAGCCTCAATGGCCAGAGTTGCGCTGATCTGAAGCCATGAGCCAGGAGCTTCCTCCAGGTCTCCCACGCAGGTGCAGGGGCCCAAGGATTTGGGCCATCTTCTACTGCTTTTCCAGGCCATAGAAGAAAGCTGGATCGGAAGTGGGGCAGCCAGGTCTCGAACCGGTGCTCTTATGGGATGCCGGTGCTTCAGGCCAGGGCATTAACCCACTGTGCCACTGCGCCAGCCCCTGAACTGGATCTTAAAAGAGGGATACGATTTGCCAGCCACACACTGCTCTTAATGTATGATTTTGTTTAGGGCTTTCTCTTTAACCAACTCCAAAAGATTCCAATCTATTTTACTCTCCAAGCAGAGCCCGGGAGGCCGAGCAGCAGTGCACCGCTAGATACTCCCAGCCTCCAATATAATCCTTGTTGCGTGATCAAAATGGGTCCGTGAGTGCCCCAGAGGCACCAGGAGCTTCCCAAAGATCTCCAGGGATGGACAGTGCCCGGCTCCTATGAGCCCCATGTTCTGGGATTTCAACCCTGCTCGGAACCAGGGAGCGCCTCACAATGTCTCCTCCGTGTCTGCTAAACCAAAAAGCAGGTACTGCTCAGATCCCAGGCAGCAAAAACCGGGAGGCCTCATCCAACACCACTCTGCAAGCCAGCAGAGCTGCACCAAGCCCCGGCAGTCCCAAGCCAAATCTCCATGTGGGACGAGGAGCTCACAGTCAGTGGGGAAATAAAGATGCAGGAGTAAACACATATAGGTTTTTCACTTGTTTTCAACTTCTTTATTTAAAACATTTTAAGTGGACATAATCATACATATTTATGGGGTACCGTATAAGGTTTTGACGTATGTATGCAATGTGTAACCATCAAACCAAGGTAATTAGCATATCACCTGAGACATTTATCATTTGTTTGTGATGAGAACTTTCCAAATATTCTATTTGAAGTCTGCATTATTGTTAGCAACAGTCACCCTGCTGTCCTGTAGGACACTACAACTTATTCTTCTTGTTGGTAGCTTCCTACCTGTAAACCACCCTCTCTTCCCCCTGCTACCCTTCCCAGCTTCCAGTACCCCCATTCTACTCTCTACTTCTTTTTTAAGATTTATTTATTTACTTTGAAATTCAGTTACAGAGAGAGAGGGAGGCAGTGAGTGAGAGAGAGAGAGAGAGAGATTTTCCATCATTTGGTTCACTCCCCAAATGGCTGCAATGGCCAGTGCTGGGCAAAGCCAAAACCAGGGGCTTCATCCAGGTCTGCCATGTGGGTAAGAGGGGCCCAAGTACATGGAGCAGCTTTTGTTGCTTTCCCAGACCATTAGCGGGGAGCTGGGTGGGAAGTGGAGCAGCTGGGACACGAGCTGCTGCCCATATGGGATGCCTGCATCACAAGTAGCATCTTTATTCACTATGCCACAACACCAGCCCCTCTACTCTCTACTGCTATGGAATCAACTTTTTTTAGCTTCAATATATGAGTGAGAACATGTGGTATTTGTCTTTCTATGCCTGGCTTATTTCACTTAACATAATGAACTCCAGTTCCGTCCATGCAAATGACAGGATTCCATCTTTTTTTTTTCTTAGTGGCAAAATGGTGTGTCACTATGCATATGCATTCCACATTGCTTGTCCATATAGTTATTGATGGATGCTTAGGGTGATTCCAGGCCTTGGCTGTTGTGTATAGTGCCACAGTGAATGTGGAGTACAGGTGCATCGTTGACATACCTATCTCCTCTTTTGGATGCATACCATGCAGTGGGGTTGCTAGATCCTACTGTAGGTCTATTTTTAGTTTTATGAAGAAGTTCCATGCTGCCTTCTATGTTGGCTGCACTATAAACAAAAATCTCCCATGGAAATGGAAAGGGTAAGGTTGGTGGAGGACAAAGGGATTTGACCTGCACCCACACCCTGATTCTGACTGTGTACACTTGTGGGATCATAAAAATATATTTCATCTTTTTATTTTCTTTTGGAGGGTGAACCAACGGCAAAGGAAGACCTTTCTCTCTGTCTCTCTCTCTCACTGTCCACTCTGCCTGTCAAAAAAAAAATTTGTTTATTTGAAAGAGTTACAGAGATGGAGAGACACAGAGAGACAAAGAGACTGAGAGAGAGAGGGGGGTCTTCCATCCACTGGTTCAATCTCCAGATGGCCACAACAGCCGGGGCGGGACCAGACTGAAACCAGGAGCCTGGAACTCCATCCAGTTCTCCCACATAGGTAGCAGGGACTGAAGCACTCAGGCCATCTTCTGCTGCTTTTCCAGGCACATTAGCATGGAATTGGATCTGAAGTAGAGCAGCCGGGACTCAAACCTGCACTCAAATGGGATTCCAGTGTGGCAGGGCGGCAGCTTAACCCACTGCGCTATAACACCAAACCCTGTAAAAGGATATCTGGTCTTTGTTTCTGGCTCCTGGCACAGAATTCTTAAAGCCCTTCTTAGAGATGTGAAAAAAGCTTAATCTGCAATGGAATTAATCACCAGTGGCCGATGATCTGGCAGATCATGCTTATGTAATGAAACCTCGATAAAACCCTTTTGACAACAGCCCTCCGAGCACTGCCAGGCTGTGTGTACATCAAAGTGCTGGAAGACAGGCATGCCAGGAGCGGGCACCAAATCTCTGTGCCCTCCTCAACCCCTCACTGCCCCAGAGATCCTTGCTCTGTTCGTTTCTTCCATTAGGCTGCTCCTGTGTTGTGTCTTTTATAAAAGAACAGGGGAGTGGCAGTGACATGTACTTCCGCATCCCAGGAGCTGTTCTAGCACGGGATTGAACCGGGTTGGCCAGAGCACAGGGTGGTCTGGAGCTTGCAGCAGGGGTAGTGTGTGGCACTGAGCCCTTGAACTTTGGGGTCTTTGCTAGCCCTGGGGTGGTTAATGTCAGAACTAAGTTACATTGCTGCATACCCAGAGACCTGGAGAAATGGCTTAGTGTGAGGGGTGACAAGAACCTGTCAACTTCATTCCAAAAGCTGGGAGCGTGTCTGCCCTGGAGACAGGGCCTCTCTGAGGGCCACATGATTCAGAGGCACAGGGGGCTTCTTATTCCACACAGCTGCACCTCTTTTTTTACAGACAGCCCAGGGAGAGAAAGATGTTTGCACAGGGAAGAACAACAGAGTTGGGGCCACACCTCTGGGCTCTGGAAGGCTCCTGACATATTTTAAAGCTTCCAGACTTTTCCTCAAACCCCAGACCCTCCCCTCTGGAACTGGACTCAGACTCACCCTTGACTTTTTTTTTATTTTATTTTTTTGACAGGCAGAGTGGACAGTGAGAGAGAGAGACAGAAAGGTCTTCCTTTGCCATTGGTTCACCCTCCAATGGCCGCCGCGGCCAGCGCGCTGCGGCCGGCGCACCACACTGATCCGAAGGCAGGAGCCAGGTGCTTCTCCTGGTCTCCCATGGGGTGCAGGGCCCAAGCACTTGGGCCATCCTCCACTGCACTCCCGGGCCACAGCAGAGAGCTGGCCTGGAAGAGGGGCAACCGGGACAGAATCTGGTGCCCCGACCGGGACTAGAACCCAGTGTGCCGGCGCCGCAAGGCAGAGGATTAGCCTATTGAGCCAGGGCGCCAGCCCACCCTTGACTTTCTATGAGGCCCAGGAAGACGTGCCTGTCTCAAAATATGCCTCCCTCCCTTCTGCGGAAGCCCCCTCAAGATAAAATAATAAAGATTAAACAACAAATATCTGGAAGCAGTTGGCACCAATCTGGAATTCAGACTAAAGTACAAATGACTGATATACATGAGCCAGATTTGCTAGGTTACTAATTAGGAGGAAGTAAAGGCAATGGGGACTCGAATCCCATCAGAGGAGCAGGAGCTGTTGCTGGAGTGAGTAGTTTAGGGCTTTAGTATATCAGGGAGTTGGGGGGCACGTATTTGAACGAGTCCTGGCTGAGAACCTCTGCTCGAGTCCTATCTCGTGTGATGCACTCATTCATCTGCCATTAAGAAATATTCACTGCACACCTGCCTGTGCCTCTCCTGTTGTAGGTATCAAGATACGCCAGAGAGATCAAGACAGGCATTCGTCCTGATCGCTGGAATTTCCACCTGCATGGGGAGGGGAGACCAGGAGTAGACAAGCAAACAAGTCAGAGGATGTCTAGTGTCGAGACAACAGAAGAGGCCGTGGTGACAGAGCTGAAGGAGTTGGTCACCAAGGGGGACACATTCTATTACCTGGATTCTATTGCCCTGATGTCTGGAGTCTGCAATGCAAGGCTCCTGTCCCAGGAAGGAGTAGGCTGGGCATAGGTCTGGGCCATAGGGAAAATGATGGCCAATTTTAGGTGTCAACACAACTAGGCTAAGGAACACCTAGAAACCTGGAAAAGCACTGTTTTGCTTTTGTGTTTGTGTTTGTCCATGAGGGTGCTTCCCAATGAGATTAACATGTGAGTCTGAGTGGACAGGGTGGAGAGACCCAGCCTCAATCTGGGGTTCAGGGGAAACTAAATACAGAAGGGGAAGTGGTCTTTCACTCTGAGAGCTGTGACATACTCAATTCCCGGCTTGGAAGTGAGAACTCAGGTTGTGGGACTTGGACTTCAAGACTTGACACCAGCAGCCCCCTTTGCTGGTTCTCAGGCCTTTGACCTTGAACTGGAGGTTCCACCCTTGGTTTCCTTGGTTCTGAGGCTTTTGGACTTACCACCAGCACCCCATGGTCTCCAGCCTGCAGAGAGCCTGTTGTGGGACTTAGGAGCTGCCACTGAGCCAGTTCCCCTAATAAATGTCCTTTCATGATTCTGCATACATTTCTTCCTGATGCTGTCTCTCTATAGAACCCTGACTAATACAGGGACCACAGAGGGGCTCGAGAGGAAGCCAAAGGGCCAGGTTGTATACTGGGTCTGTGGTCCTTGGTGCAGTGTGGATTTTATGCTAAGAGCAAAGAGAAGCCATGTGCGGAAATTTTTTTAAACTTTTGATTTTGAAAAGATTATAGGCTCACAGGAAATCCCAGTATCAGTACGGGGAGGTCCTATTTGCCTTTCCTCCAGCTTCTTCCAGTGGGGCATCTTACCCAGCTGCGATAGCAAGGTCAGAAAACTGACCTTGGCACCATCCGCATTCCTTGTTCAAACCTCCCCAGCTTCACACACACTCACTTGAGTGCATGCGAGTAGGTCTGTGCCATTTTATCACCTGTGCCAGTTTGTGTGATCTTTTATCACCACAAAGGATGGCCCTCTGACCCCCAAATCCATCACCAAGCAGGGAGGGAGCACGGTGGGATGTGAGGGCTGTCAGCTGTTTCAAGGACATGGTCTATCAATCCCAGAGGTCTGTGAACAAAGCAGGTGCACCATCAGTATAGTATATCTGGACCTTGAGAGCTTGTTTGGAGGTTCTAGCTGGGGTGCGCAGCTACTTGTAAACCCGTGACTGAAGGCCAGTCTTCCTCTAGCGGGGAAGGTCAACCTCTTCAGCCAAGTGCACCGCTTCTGGAGGGATGCACATGGTAGGGGGAGGGAGGAAGGGGATGCCTGCCCAGCCGGCCAGATCAGCGGAATCAACCCTGGTGATCAATGGGGTGACATGTCACAGCCGGATTGCCCTCACATCCAATACAGAATGTATTGATTGCCTTCAGTTTGCAGCTGAGGTGCAAGAAGAGAGAGGCTGAGCAACTCACCCAAGGAGCTGAGCAACTCACGTGGGGCTCCTCATGGCTTCCTAGCTGTCTGGATTTAGATGATTCTAACTCCAATCTCCCATCCTTGTGGGTGAATAGCCTAGCACCTGCCCCCAACAGGCTCTGTGAAGAATTTACTAGAAAGGACTTGCCAAGTGTTGAGTATAAGGAAAATGCATCTGCTCGCAACATGCTGGCACTAGCCCAAAAGTACTGCAGAGAAGCCGGCCCCTCTGGGAAGGCAGAGATGATGTGACAGGGGCGGGGGTAAACGGCACTGAGACCCTGGTGGAGGTACCTGGTTCATGGCTCCCTGCACACAGCAGACATCCTGGGGCTGCCTACTTGGCTATGGAATTAGGGGGACACATGGGGAGCCCTGGTTCTTCAATTGCTCAGCTTGAGACGCAGTGTCTAATTCACTTCCTGGGGCTGGAGTCTGGGCATGGGCTCCAACTCAGGCTCCTTGCCCAGCGTGTCTCCCATCAGAACGGGAACATTTTTCTGCCCACCTGAGCCTTTGTCTCCATCTCAAATGGCTCATGGTCCAGGGTTCCCAGTCCCTGCCCCAGATAACACCAAAGTTTTATCGACTGTAATGTGTTGGGAACTGCCCGCCCCACTGGATGTGTGCTTAGGAGCAGGAAGTGGGGAACGAAGCCAAGCAAGTTAAGCAAGATGGGGTGAGAAAGAGAGGCGGGGGCTTAGGGCAGCTCTGGGGCTTCCCGGGGCACTGGGGGCAATGGAAGGACCCTCTGGGTCTGCGGCCTCAGGCCAGCCACCCCCAAGTCTGTCCTGACCGAGAGTCCAGCAGCCACCAGACAGCCTTTATTCCCTCTCCCCCAACAGCGGCACCTTCTTGATTGCCTGTGGCCTGGCTCTCTCTTTCTCAGAGGAAATCTCTGGCTGTTTCTGGCGGCTGCCGTCCATCTTCCCGGGCAGGTGCTGAGGTAAGGGATGGAGTCCCGCTGCTCCTTCCTCTTCCGTAAGCGCCAGCGCCTCCCGGGCACTCAGTGGCTGCTCAGGGGCCGTGGGGTCGAGCCTCTGCTGCACTGGTCTCCTGCCCTCCAGCTGCCAGGGACGGGTAGGTCCCTCCCTCCTCTCCAGCACTAATGAAATCTTCGTCTGCTCAGTGCCCAGGCGCGCTCGGGTCAGAGCTGCAGTTGCTGGGCTCGGTAATTATACCGCACCCCTCAGTGCAGACAGGCCCTGCTTGGCTTCTCTGTACCTTCACCTCCGGGGCAAACGGAGTCCTCACTGGCTGCAAGGACCCCAAGGGTGCAGGTGAATTCTCGCCCTCTTCCAGGTCCTTGGTCAGCCTTGCGTCTGCTCACGTTGATATGCATCCCCTACCCACCCCCCAGTACACTATCCCCAGGCCCCTTCCCACCATCAGATCCTATTCCTGCATCCTGGCTTGGCTTGCTCCAGTCATATCGCCTTTGCCCATGAAGCCTCCCCTCTGCAGTCAAGGATCCAGCAGACTCAGTGTCTGTTTGCTTCTTGGAGCTCTGAACGCTGGGCCCTGCATTTGTTGAGTGCATCATGGGTGGACGGGGGAGAGATGGGGGGGGACGAGGAAGGGAGGGAGGGAGGAAGGAAAGGAGGGAGAGGGGAAGGAAGATGGAAGGAGGGAGTGTCTACTTGTTTATCTATTCTCCTCTGAGGCTTAGCGGCGTGCTATTTTGTTTTGTCGTTCACTGCTTCCCAGAAAGTAAAGCCTTGGAGGAGGGAACGCTCCCCTGCACGCTTTCCCTCCACCAGCCAGGCTGGTTCAGCACCCTCCTAGGCTGCACCAGGCAGCCTAAGACCCTGGCTCCTGACCTTCCCAGGGATCCCTTCGAAAATCTGAATTCTGAGAACTCTCCCCTCAGAAACTCACACACAGAGAAATAGATGCAGTAGGGGCTTACTCTCCAGGACCCGTGCTATCCCTGGTCATAGTTTTTAAAAACTCTGGTCTGGTTGGAAAGAGTAACAGTATACAATTTAATGTCTTTTGGTAAGGGCTGTGCCATGAGCACGAATACCTTACAGGACAGGTAGCGGTGATCTCACTTTGAGGTGGAATGGGGTGTCTTGGTGAGGGAGGTGGTGAGAATCTAGGAAGAGGTTTCAGTTTCAGAAGCGGGGGCTCTTGAGGAATGAGGAAGGGGGAAGCTAGCAGGCAGGCTGAGGGGAGAGGCGAGGGAGGGGAAGCAGCATGCTTGACACGCGCAGGTGCCTAGTGGTGTCCAGGAGCTGGGGATACACTGCTGAAGAGTCAGGGTTTCTTTGCAGGGTGACGGAAATGCTCTGATTGGATGGTGGTGATGATGGCACAACTTTGCAAATATGCCAAAGACCACTGGTGTCAACACTTACAAATGGTTACTTTTGTTTTATGGTGTGTGCATTGAGATGCAGTCCAGTGGTTTGGTGAAACATCAATCTAGATATTCCTGGGAAAGCAGCATTTTCCGTGAGATTAGCTGAAGGTAGCAGATTCTCCTCCAAAAATATGGGTGGGCTTTAATCAGTCAGTTAAAGGCCTGCAGTCTCCGTGGGGAAGAGGCAATTCTGTGTCCAGACTGCCTTTGACCTTGAGCTGAAAAATCAGCATTTCCAGGGCTCTCCTGTCTGCTGACCTGTCCTGCAGGTTTTGGACTTTCCAGAACCTATAAGCATGTAAATCAACAAGACCGTCGCTTGTGTCTGAATTGGTATCTATAACCAATCTGTATCCAAATATTCCTGAATTCTACCTCAATTTAAAATTGTTCACTAGTGGGGAATTAAATAAAGTACAACAAAGCCATTTCAAGTTCCCGGGTGTGGCCCAGTGTAGTACAGAGAGTAGCCAGACAATTCAGCATGAAGGCAGGATGATGATGTCTTAGTTAGGATTATGTTTGATTGCAAGCAACAGAAGGTGACACAGACCAACTTCAGGAAAGGGAAACAGACAAGAAGGGACTGGGGGTTCACACACCCAGAAAATGCTTAATAACCACTTCCAGGAACTGCCACGAATCCTGGAAATCCCAGAAGTCTTGGCAGTAGCAACTCATGAGTTGGATTTTTGCAGAATAAATGAATCACTTTTGGTTCTTGCTTACTCTGCTCGAGATGTACAATAATCTCAGGAAAGAGATGCCACCAGCCACTCGGGTCCATGTGTCCAAGCCTTGGCCTGAGCACAAGACAGGACCTCTTGGTCCCGTGAGCTGGGTGGTGCCTGGGAAGCATATTCAGGGTCCCACTGCTGGAAGAATGGGGAGTAGGTGATGGCAGGTAGATCAGCAGGAGTACACAACAAGGTCAACAGCAGGACTGGGGGCCTGATGTCCACTGAGTGAAATGATGGCGTGTTGGTTACATCAGTGACGTCACCCCCCCAGCCGGCTCAGGTCCACAGCCATGCTGTTGCCAGGGCACAGAAGTGTTTATTTGTTTTGGCTGTGTGATCTTGATCAAGTCCTTTGGCCTGTCTGAAACTCCATGTCTCATCTGTTTGGAGGCAGGCTTTCACGCCCACCTTCTAGGATTTTTAGAAGGATTAAATGAGAAAACACATGGGAAGCTGCCTGGTTCAGGGTCTGATATACTCCGAGTTCTCCGACCTCCCTCCCATCCTTTCAGGGATGGTCCCCAATCTTTACAACGTTGCTGAGTTTAGAATAAGGGCAAAACGAAGCTTCTCCAGCCAGTTTTCCATCACAGTCATGAATCACATAATAATTTCACCCATGACAGACTGCATATGACAGCTTTCCCATAAGATCATAACTGAGCCAATAATTTTCTGCTACCCAGTGATGTCACAGCTGCAGTAATGTCCTCATATGGTGCATTACTCACGTGTGTGTAGGGACACTGGTATAAACTCATCTATTGTACTGGCAATCATATAAAATATAGCACGTGTAATTATGTACAGTACATAACACTGCTTAGTGGTAATAAATGACCGTGTTAGCAGCTTATGTACTCACTGTGCCATACTTCCTATCATTAGTTTAGAGTATGCACCCTTCTACTTGTAAATCACATTACTGTAAAACAGTGCACCCTGCGCCTCTGGCAGCAGTGTCACATCTCCTGTCTATCGTGTCTGTTAAGCGCATCACGATGCCACATTGACTGATTGACCTACCTCATCCTGGTGTGTGTGTGAATACAATCTACAGTGTCCACGCAATGGGCCCAACCACAGGTCTCAGGTGGTATTCTTGTCATTAGGCAAGGTGTGACTGTCAATTGAGAGCAGCTGTGAGCTGTGCCTGGGGCTGGGACCAAGGAGGTGGGCCTCGGGCTGGGCTGATTCGCTCTCGCCAGGAGCTCCGTGATTCCTCCTCCTGCAGATGCCAGGCCCGGCAGCAGCTTCGAGGCTTTCTGCTGCTTCTGAGACTGTGTCCTCAGCAGCCCCCTCTCCTCATCCCCTTCAGAAAGGGAACAGAAGCCCAGCCCCTGAGAGGCGGAGGGTGGGTCCCGCAGAGACTCAGACCTGCCCTAGCTCCTCTGCAAATTCCTGGAGGTGGTTCCCAGAATAATCTTGCAAACCCATGTGGCCCTGAAGTGGGCTGTGGTTTTTGGGGTGGAGGAGCAGCAGTGTGCTGTTGACCCACGGGACTCAGCTCTGGGCCACTGGCCACCCTACCTGTCCACTCCCTGAACCTGCAGCCAGCTCTGTGGCTTGCATTTCAGGTTCATAAAAAGAGATGAGGAAAGGAACGGGGCCAGAGGCACTAAGGGGTCACAGACAGTTGTGAAAGACCCAGCTCTGATCCACACCGGGCATGGCTGCATGGGGGAAGTGGAAGGCAGGGAGGAAGTAGGAAAGTGATTCAGACCCAGAGAAATGGAGAGGAAAAGAAATGGAAAGGGAAGAGAACAGAATGTGGAGAGAGGGTGCAGAGGTGGAAGAAGGCATGAGAAGGGAGAAAAGAGGAGAGCCTGCCTGAGAGAGACTTGGGAAAGGGAGAGCAGGGAAGAGGGAGGAAGAGAAAGGAAAAGAGAGAGAGAGAGAGAGAGAGAGAGAGAGAGAGAAATAAGAAAGGGAGAGAAAGGAAGCAGAAGGGTAGAGAGCAAGAGACCATGAGAGAAGAGGAAGAGGAATAAGAGAAATGGGTAGACAGCAAAGAGAAGGGAGAAGGAAGAAGACACAAAGAAAGGGGAGAGAGGGAGTGAGAGTCACGGCCTTGGAGGGAGAGATGGAACAGGACAGGGACACCGGTGACCGCTAGGCTCCTGCAACATGCGGGATAGGCAGCCCAGGTTGCAGCAGGCCCCCATGCCTGGTAAGCCTGTTTTCACTCTCTGAGGTGTAACGTGCCCTAAGTGATCTATTAAAGCAGAGTGAAGTCTACGCATGCTGCCGCCCACCGCTGCACCCCGGGGGGAAACACACTATATTTGTGGGGTGACTCAGCCCGGCTGCCACATCCCCTGGGGATGGGAGGCAGAACGATCCTCATGAGTTCACCTTCAAAAGGCCACAGAGACAGCAGAGGCAGGCCCAGAGGAAGAGGGATTCTCTTGGACGAGTTCAATCCCAGCATTGCGGTTGATTGAAATGATGGCCTAATACCTCCAACATGTGCGTGGATGGGCTTGGAGAGAGTGCTTCTCTGCTGCCTCTTTTAAGCTAAATCCCACTGCAGGGCCAGAGGACTTGTCCTAGACCTTGAACTCCCTGTTTCTCTGAGGAAAGTGGTAAGGAGGGAGTAGTTGTCCTCCCTTCTGGTCACAGTTCAACCTGCATTTCATGCAGCCTTAGCCCCAGCCCCTTCCATTCCCAAAGCCACAGGGTCACATTCTCTGGGAGGAATTCTGATTCCCCTTAGTGTCTTTTGTGCCAGGAGACTGCAAGCTGTGTGACCACAGGGCTGGTGGTTGGGTTGGCTCCTGGCTGCATGAGAGAATAAACCAAGAAATGAGTGAATGTGCCTGACTGGGGATCTAGCAATGCCGAGTTTGTACCCCACAGAGGTGCTCTTCCACAGCGTTTGCAGATAAAACAAGTGAAGGTCAGAGGCCTGCAATAATGGACCCGAGGGAGGGACACAGGAAGAGGAAGGGCGGGGAGGTAACTAACTGAGAGTGAGCAATGTCATGGCCGCCCTAAAGCATCACTCTAGTCCTTTGCAGCCTGATCGTCACTGAGAAGCATTGCCCAAGTTATCCAGTGGTCTGCACCCTCCCCTTGCATGTTCACTCAATGAGTAACCTAGATGTCTTTAAGGTGAGAGAGGGGAGAAGGATTGTAGCTGATGGAATAGGAGATCTGCAAATGGAGAGGCTGGGTT
Organism: Oryctolagus cuniculus; assembly: GCF_964237555.1. Lineage (NCBI taxonomy): Eukaryota > Metazoa > Chordata > Mammalia > Lagomorpha > Leporidae > Oryctolagus > Oryctolagus cuniculus. Next base: position 57,330,365 of record NC_091437.1, on the reverse strand, counting down.
GGTGCATTTTAAGGGAGCTCAGAATTTCCCCATACGCAGATCAGTGCACTATCCCAGTGATGGTCACCAGAGCTGCCAGGAGTTGCCTTTCCTCCAAGGTGAGGGGCAGATTTTGGCTTTCCTCTGTCATGTTCAATAGTCCCTAGCCTTGTATCGGCCTCAGTTATTCCCACTACAGCCTGGGTTCCTCCCACCATGCAGGTACCTGCAGTTTCCAGGCCTGAGAAAGTGGCTAGGTAAGCACAGCTCATTAAGTACCATCTCAGCAGTGCACACCTGCACAGACTCGCTGATCAAACCACCCAGCATTTCAGGCATGAGCTCGCTCTTGACTCCATTCATCCTGGGAACTCATCAAGGGTAGACTGATGACCGTGAAGGAAGACTCCTTCTTCCGTCTGATGCTTTAAATTTTGAATTTAGGGCTGAGTTTGCCAGGGCACACTTGCAGCACAGTCAGGGCCTATTTGAAACACTGAAAGGACAGGTAAAATCTCTTAGGAGAGAGGACTGCAGGATTATAGCAGCAAAACGCTTCTCCTGGGAGGTATCCCAGTTACGTGACTGTGGATGTTGCCAGAGCGGTCGCTGTGGCAGTGGAGGGTGGAGCACGTGGAATAAAGCTTGAGAAGCTATCACTCTGGAGCCAGTACAGAGGCTAGGCCTTGGACATTGCTTGGCTTTCACAGGGAACTAGATAGAATATGGGCTCCAGGGAATTTTAAAATATCAATGCCCAGGGGCTGGCGCTGCGGCGCAGTGGGTTAATGCCCTGGCCTGAAGCGCCAGCATCCCATATGGCTGCTCCACTTTTGATCCAGCTCTCTGCTATGGCCTGGGAAAGCAGTCGAAGATGGCCCAAGCCCTTGGGCCCCTGCACCCGCATGGGAGACCCGGAAGAAGCTCCTGGCTCCTGGCTTCAGATCAGCGCAGCTCTGGCCATTGTGGCCAACTGGGGAGTGAACCATCGGATGGAAGACCTCTCTCTCTCTGCCTCTCCTCTCTCTGTGTAACTCTGACTTTCAAATAAATAAATAAATCTTTTAAAAAAATATCAATGCCCAAGCACCAGCAAGGATGAATTATGCCAGAATGCCCAAGGGTTGTGGCTTCTGGGTGGATAGTTCCTTAAAACACTCTCATCGGATATTCCTGGTTCTAGACTCTGCCACGCCTGAGCTGTGAGCCCCTGAGAAATTACTTCTGTGACCTGATCCTCACATTCCTCACAGGTAATGCAAATCAAATACTTGTGCAAATTTACGGGCATATTACAAGGATTTGGTGATATAACAGCCATCGAGAGCCTCATACTGTATCTGGCATATAGTAGGAATTCAAAAGTGGGCCATTGTTGTAATTTTATCACTGTGACTATTATGAATTAATGTTGATTAATCATTAGCTAGAAGCCTACCCTTCTTTGACCTCCAGGTCAGCACATGAAGTTGACAGCAGGTGGGGCAACATTAGGGAAGGTTGATGGAAATATCTTGTGCTACCTGATTGGTGGGTCTATTCTCAAAATGAATTCCAAGTGTCTTTTCTTGTTAACACTATTTTTTAAAACTATTAATATCTTCTACATTCTCACAGGACCTAATCCACCGTCACTGGAATAAATGCCAACTGGCATGCCTGGCATAAGATATGAGTGTGAAACTGGCCATCAATATGGCCAACTTTCTGTTAATCAAATAAGATGGAAGCAAAATGTGTTACCAGTTCATAAAGAACAAAAAGTCAAAGAATTCACTTTACTTTATATGTAAACAAACAGTAAGACTTAGAAATAAGGGCTCACAGGCAAGAAGTGGTTTCAGCTCTGACCTAACTGTGTAGACCATTCAGGAAAGAACCTACCACAGATGAAGTCCTTCTTATCTCCATATAATATAAATGAAATAAATCCCAAATAAATAGGTCCCCTTCACTAAGGCAGATCTGACCTCATTCCTCTGCTCTTCAATCAGCCGACTAGGATTAATGAGAAATATCAAGTGTTTTATAAACATTTCCTTTGCAAGTATAAACCAAAAGGAAAATGAGGGGCAATTTATCGCTTGGATGAGGGGTTAAACTGTTAAATGAGTATGCCGTTGAGAATGTTTTTGAAAGTTTCACATTGATCAGCCTAATTGAGCAATGCTAGAGATAAATCTGAAACACTAACATGAACTCCTCAAGTTAAATTTTTTCCCACTGTTGTCCCTACAAGTGAACACAGCAGTGTAGGCAGCAGCATTTTTTCTCATGTTCACCCCAATGCGCCAGATGGTCCCTAATGCTTTTCTCCACCCTAGGAAGCCAGTGCTCTTTAGAGGGTAGTCTCAAGTAGGGTCAAATTGGATTGGGTCTGAAATTTCTGTTATGACCAGAGAGCAAGAATGCCCCTGGAATATCACAGAGAAGGTTCTGGAAGGACAAAGAAGCTGGATTAAAGAGGCTTCTGCTAGTCAAGCTCCAATAATTTGAGTATCAAATAAGATGGATTACTATAATCAATTACAACACATGGAATCTATAAGGGGTCATAAGTTCCTGATGAAGCTGCAAAGAGAGAAGTTGATGTAAATGGTGAGCATGCTGGAATTTCATTTTATGCTACTTCTAATAGCAGACTGTGCTATACATGGGTGATGTCATTTCTTGTTGGTTTAGAAGGTGGGCAGTTTATTCTGGTAAAGAAGCAAGAGTGGACTTTGAATATATGTGATAGACTTGGGGAAATAATAGAAATAAGTAGTCACACACAACAACACCTAAAGAGGGCCCAAATAATGTGGCAGGAGAGTGAGCCAAGGGTCCTCGTGAGGACAGCAACCTGCAGGGCTGAAATCCCAGTCTCCTAGGAGATGAAGTGCACTTTAGGAAAACACTGCTGGTTGCAGAAAAGAAGGCTATGAGGAAGGCACAGATTTCACATTCTTAGACTACATTTAGCCATAAATCCAGTAACACTGGAAAATACTTTATCAGGATTCCAAATGAGAATCAGTAAGCCTAAACCTACCAGCCTGTGATGAAAATATTATTTTTTTAGTTCTAGAAGAAATGTGTTTGTTTTTAGGAGAAATTGGATCATGTGAAACCCTAATCCCAAGAAACATCATATCCACTCCTAAGAAAGTAACTCTGAGAAAAATAAGTATAAAAATGATCAAAAAATCATCTATCTATCTATCTATCTATCTATTTATCTATGTAGTTCGTCATCCTTTTCTAACCAATGCAAAATAAGTATATGTTTTAAAATAATTATCAAGTTTCATGTCCATTTGGCTGAGTTTTGTGTGTTTAAGCATTTAAGAGAGCCTGACACATCAAAGTTATGGTTTTAATTAAAAGTGTTGGAGAGTGTGGTTAAATAATTTTGAAACCAATGTTTATAAGTTTGGGAAATTTTAACTGGCTCAATTTTTAATAAATTTTGATTTATTGGTTATTACATAGTGTTTGAATGTCAAGAGGAATATTGTTTAATAGATTCATAAGGTTGGGAAGTGGAATATTAAACAAAGCACAAGGAAGATGGGTGTTCCTGCTGGTGACAAACATCCCACAGGCATTAAGGGACCTGTGAGTGCAGGACAACCGCAATTGTGGAGCCCTGGAGCAAGATGCCACCTTACGGAGAGCACTAAGAACAGAAGAGCTGTTGAGTATTTTTGCATTGGGGTATGCTATGCTATGCTTCTACTTTGTGAAATTTTTATATATTTACTTGAGGGAGAGGGAGAGAGGGAGAGAGGGAGAGAGGGAGAGAGGGAGAGAGAGAGAATTGTTCCCATCTGCTGGTTCACTCCCCAAAGCTGGAAGCTGGGAACCCAATCCATATCTCGCATGTGAGTACCAGGAACCTAAGTACTTGAGCCATCGCCACTGCCTCTAAGGGTCTGCATTGTAAGAGCTGGAGTCAGGAATCAGAGGTAAGTAGCAAAACCAGGCACTTTGACATGGAATGCGAGCACCTTGACCATGGAAATTTTTCTTCATGTTTTGAAGGAATTGATTGAATGGAGATTTTCCAAGTCCTGTGTAGAAATTGAGAGGGGTCTTTGGGTCTGGGGCCCTAATCCTGCACCTAGTTGCCTCCAGTGCTTTCTGCCAGACCCTACCCAGATGGGAAATTTGCTTCTTTTCCCGGAGAACTCTGATGCTGTCATTTTTGTCTCTTTAACCCAGACTAGCAGTATTTCACCAATAGGAAACAATGAAGCCATTGCCTTCTCCCAGCCTCCTGCTGGGGACTTCTTCAAGATGCCCCCCGTTCTCCCAGCAACCAGAGGACGGGGTGGTTTCTAGGCTCATCTCCTGTCTGACAACACCATCCCCTTGTGGGTTGCTCTGCTTTGGAGACTCCTTGGCAGGTCACTTGCCATCCCTCCTTCCAAAGTCCCAGGGGAACGGGATTGAAACATTTGGGAGCACATGCCTTGGAAACTCTGCCCACTCTTCCCTTCCCTTTCCTTTGTATTCACTGCATCGCAAGTCCTGCAAGGAACTCAAGTTCATCTTGGTGTTCTGTTATCTGTGTCACTTTTATTCACCCTGAGCCCTTGAACATCCCACCCAACTCTAATCTTGAAAGCTAACACTTTGCTAGAAGCCTTTTTATCTTTGCCTTTAGAGCTTACAGTGTGTCTGATTGAAAAAGAACCCAAGGTGCCAGAACTCTCACACAGAAACTTAAACACACAAGCGACTGCTCCTCTAACAGCAAACTGGCCTTGGCTGGGCGATGGTTCCCCTGGGAAACTGCCTTGGGAAATTGACCTTGGAGTTGCACAGTCGTGCAGTAAATCCTCGCTGAGTCTGGCATCTCCAAGGCCATCTGGAGTGAGTGGCCAGCCAGACAGTGACACCTTTCACCCACAAGCCTGAAGGATCCTCATCAGGGCTGTCTCGGCAGCAGGTGCTGTCAGGGGACAGGAAGGCTGGGGAAGCTTCTCTGCCAACCAGGTGTCGCTTGTGTCTCCTAGTCCACTGAAGGGTCGGAATTAAAGGAGCTCATTCCTTTGCCTGTGTCTGTGATATCTTTCTAGGCATGAGGTCACCAATTCATGATAAGTTTGTATTAACTAAGCGAGAAACTTACAGGGGCTATCTAGTGACTACAACCACCACGAAGTCTGCTTGGATAAAACCACAGACCATTAGCTGGCCTCCCATCAGCTGGCCCATCACTTGACCCCTGCTACATTTGTTCCTTTACCTTGAGCAGCTCCCCTGATGTGCCCTTTGCAGCCAAGATGTAGGTGCCCTGGATTCTGTCTCCCAGGAGACACTGTGACCCCCACACTTACCTCCATGACTCTATCTCCCTGAGGTCCTCCCTGACACTTCCTCCACCACAAATTTTCTTGTTCCTGTTCTCTTCAGGTGCATTTCCATTGGAATTTTTGTCTTGCTTTGCTGCATGTATTAATTTATGAACCTGTGCTGATGTGAACCCTGACAGGGCTGTGTTGGATTCATTGCTACCTCTCCCAGTGGCCTGTAGAGGGCAGCACTCAAAAAATGCTGTTCAAGGAATGAACGTTAAACAGCCACTATGGAGTCCACACCAGGGTATCGAGGAAATAGCTAAGAGCAGATCCATGAAATAAACATCTTTAGAAAGTAGCCATATTTTAGAGTTTTAAAAATCAGTAATTACTTTTTGATTCTTGTAAAATCCCAGACTGAAATTACGGGCCCAGGTAACATAGGAGATGTCATCTTGAGCCCAGAGACAGGTATTTTGCTTTGTTTGAATGAGCAGTTTTAGCTCACAGAGCCAGACGGTGCAGAGAGTTTTCAGGCATCCCTGCCTCACCGATGCACAACCTCCCTGCTCTCAACATTCCGCATCCCAACCTATCAGCCTGCATGGGCCTATCGTTATCACCCAGAGCCTGTAGTTTACATGAGGGCTTGCTCCGTGTGTTGCGGGGAAGGCTGTTCATAATAAAAATATTCTACATTTCCAAACTGCTTTGGTGCTTCGTAACTTCTGTTGAGCACTGCTGTTAGGACGTGTGATAAAAATCTCCATTTTCCCTGAATTTGTTTCATAATCAGGAGCGATGTGTTAGCTGGTAGAATAGCAGTGCTTTTCCTTAAGAATGAGTCGCCACAGCAGAGGTCAGCAGAAACACATTATTTCATTTACCAGAATTTGCCTTAGCATTCAAAATTTCATGCTAGAAACCATTTTAGTGAGTCACATCACCATGTCAAGACCATAACTTTGATGCAAACCTTCACTGATGAATCAAAATTCGAGAGAAATCACAGCATGCCTGTCTTTAACAAAGTGAAACAGGATTTTTTTCATGTTCACATTGCATTCGTCAACAGTCTCCCTTTAGCCAATTAGTCATGGGGGAGGCAGGGAGCCACAGACGGGAACAGAGGAGTCATGTGAACACAGTTAAGTCAAAATGTAGAGAAACAGAGTCTGTGTGCCCCTGCTGGGAACGAGAGGGCAGCCTGACACTTTGGTATTTCATCATCTGCTTCTAGCATTATTCAGAGAGATGAGCATCAAAAAATTTGGAACTGCAAATTAGAAACAACTTTAAACCAGAGGTATTCTGATAAGCATGAAAGCATGGGCCACCTGTCACCCCTCAGCCTGTCATTGGATCATTCAGGATTTAGCAATGAACTCGCAGTGAGGCCAGCTCCCCTGGGTAGATTTAGGATGGGAAATGGGTCTGTTAGTAAGGAAGTAGGGAAAGGGATAGGAAAGGCAGGAGCTTGGACAAGGAGTCTGCTCCAGTGGACTTCAGCACCCTTGCAGCCCTGCAGGTGAGACTCCCTCCCCAAAATGCTCCCTTACTCCAGCTGTGTTAGGAGAAGTATCCAGAACCGGAAGATATTTTGAGACTTCTAACGTGGTGACTTTGTCTCCTTTTGTTTAGTTATTTGTATCTCTTCTGTTTTCTTGTCTTACCAGCAATGGGAACCTTTGACTTAGAAAACTCTAAGAAAATCAGCCTGCTTATTCCTGGGACAGCAATGTGGGGGATGGGCTCTCAGGGAGTCTGGTTGGGTGTTGGGAGGTTTGTAGCCTTCAGGGACACAGACCAGCTTAGGATGGCATTCAAACAGCACTCAGAGCAGTGCCTGGTATCTAGCGCATGGTCACCCCAAGGCTGGGATGAGTGTGTGGCGATGGATATAATGCAGAAGGGAACAGAGCCAAGATGTAGAAAAGATTTGGAGTTGGTCAGACCTGAGTATAACTTCCAGCAGTGCCACAGTCAGCTTGTTTGGCCAGGGGCGAGTTACTTAGCTCCCTGGGCCTCTGCTTCTTCATCAGCAAAATGGGGTTCATTTCACTGCCCCCCAGAGAAGCCTGAAACTCAGGTATCATGGATGTAACATGGAGAGCATGGGGCCAGGCACTCAACAGATGGAAGCCGACTTCTCTCCTGCACCCATCACACACCCCAGTTCTTTTCAAAATGGTTACGCCGTAACCGAGCCCTTATGTCAGTTCTATCAACACCGCACACTACCTCCGTGCTCACCTCGAGGTGTGGGGCTGGGGGAAGAGGACTGGGAAGCTGGCTGGACCATGTTTCCATCATGGGATTTTGGGATGAAGTGTCAAGAGTGGACTCCATCCCATTGGTGGACCCCAGGTGTGGCTGCCTCCTGAGTGCAGGTGTCAACTACATCCCACATCAAGCTGCCTAGCAGGGCCTCTGCATTCTCCTCTATTCAGGGTGACGTCGCCCTGTTTATAAAAAATCCTGGGCCTTTCCTGGATTCTCCTAGGGGACATGAACTCATCAGTAAGAAGTGGAATCTGGAGCCAGCCAGGGTACAAATCCTGCGCCCACCCCCACATCAACTAACTGTGTAGCTTTGGACGTACTGCTTTTCCCTCCCTGCTTCTGGATTTCCTCATCTATAAAATAAGGATAGCACTGCACCTGTCGTCTAGTACTTGCAATAACTAGGGCAGTTGTGAGATTTGGCCAGCTGGTATGTATAAAGCCTTTGGCTTGGGCCTAGGATATGTAAATCACTTAATAAATGTCAGCCAACATTACGGTTATCAGGGGCCCCTGATTTCACATCTTCCCTCATCCAGATTAACAGACCCCCAGGCCTGGGAGGGGGACTGGTGTCTGTATGCCCTGTGGCCTGGCCCCCAGCAATCCACTAGGGAAGTCTGTCCTTCCAGGATCATTCTGCTGACTCTCACCATGGCTATGTCGGGTTTGGACCAAAAGTATTCCCATTTTGCAAATGAGAAAGCTGAGGCTCAGAAAGGCTACATCCTTTTCTTAAGATCTGTCTGGCAGGCCATGGCAGAAGGAGGGCCTAGTCCCAGGTCTCCTGACTCTAATTGGTGCTCTTTCCATTGTACCCTGTGGGTGTGATGAGCACAGGAGGTTGGCTGTCAGGGAAGGGCCTGGAACTGCTTTCCCAGCCCCAGCTCCTGCAGGGGCCAGAAGGGGCTCTAATACTTCCTACCCTAGAGCCTCCACTCCTCCCACCTGGTTGCCTGGAGGCCTCCAACGAAGATGTGAAAAATGAGCCACTAAATGTATTATGACTTGTGAGGGCTGTCTTAATAATTAAGTTTTATTAAAACGAACACCAAGAAATTTCCTGACACGGCCTGCCTGGTGGAGCTCATCAAAGGTGATAAATGAGTGAGTTCTAAGGGGGGAGGGAGAATAGGGAGGGGGGAGTCAGGACAGTGAGAGAGAGGCCTCAGGGTAGAGAAGAGGATGGGTGGGGCAGGAGGGAGGCTTAGGAGCCCTGAGCAGCTCACAGCCCAGAGCCATCCAGGCCAGGCCTGCTTCCTCCCTGCTTTTCCCCCAGATCACAGCCAAAGCCATGTGGCCTTGCAGCATGGCATGGGAGTGGACTGGAGACCCAAGCCAGGATGACTGTGGTAGCCTCCTGGGCTGTAAGAGGCAGATCAGAGTACAGGACACTTGCTTCTCAAGAGAAGCGAGCTCTGATCCACTGGGGACACCAGCCATCTTGTCTGTGGACATTGACCAAAATACTAGGCAAGCTGAGCGTGGTTTCCTTGGAAAAAGCCACTGGAACGAGAGCTGGGCTTATTTACAGCAATTCTGTCATTTGGATCTTTTGCAGTAAGCATGTGTTTCCTTTGCACAGACATGAATGAACACTTCTACCCACACTATTTCTAGCTGCAACCTGAGTGTCAGTCCAGGGTGGAGGGCACAAGTGCACTCGGAGATAGGCCCTGCCCTTAGGAAGTCCTTGGTTTTCTGGAGGAGGGGTAGACAGCCCGTTAGGCTACAGGGGCTTCAATTATGTGTGCTAAGGGCTCTGGCAAGGGTGAGCCCAGGGTGGCTGGCGAGGGCGCAGAGAGGAACCTTGGGAGAAGTTTCTGGACTGGGGACATCTGAGCTGAGACCTGAAGAGAGGAACTACTTAGTAGAAGGAGGGAGGACGTGGGTGGGGGGGACCAGGCCCAAGGGGAGGCCCAGAGGCTTGAATAAGCAATGGGCGTTCCGAGCCCCACAAGTCCTGTGCAGATGGAGCAGCATCTCTGACTGGCACTTCCATCTCCCCACCCACAGATCAATTCTCCCATCTGTTTGGATGATAACTCTGCCCTCGATCAATAGCCCAGAATAATGGCATTCTGGGCCTCACCAGAGAGCACCAGCTTTAACCTGTGTTATCCCATCTCTGACTAAGAAGGAGTGAGAAAAAGCTCTGTTGAAGGGATTGTTATTTACTGGGGATTGCGTGAAGGGCTTTCATTCCCAGGAGTCTAGGTTGTATCCTTGAATCAAGTCAGGTCATCAGAAAACTTGTACCAAGGAAAGAGAGATCAATAGAACAGAATGGAAGGACCAGAAATAGACTCCGATACTAATGGGCATTCAGGGCTGGGTGAAGGTGGCTTTGCAGAAAGGAGAAGATGATTCAGCCAGGAGCCCCTGCCAGGAGAGTTGACTAGCCATTTGCAGCAAACCAAAATGACGCCTCAGACCTCATACCCAACCACGTTGATCAAACATTCGCAAAGATAGGTAGGTAGATAGGTAGATAGGTAAATAGGTAGCTAGGTAGATAGATGGATGGATGGATGGATAGATAGATAGATAGATAGATAGATAGATAGATAAAGAGGGAACTTATAAAACAGAATTAGAAAACATGACAGTGTTTTTATAATATTGGAACAGAGAGAAATCATTCTAAGAACACCAGTCTCAAAAGATTGATAAATATGATTACAAAATTATATGACTTTTAGATATGAATGCAACATGCACAAAATTGAAAGAAAATGATGGGCTCAGGGGTGAGACTTTCAATGGGAAACCACTGAAGGGTCTAAAGGAAGGGAATGCAGGGTAGTGGGTGGAGTGGACAATGAATCACCATAGTTAGCTTCACATTTTGAAAACAAAATCTCCCTGGCCTTCGTGATCACTGTAGAATTAGAGGACGCCTGCTGGTTGTAGAGGGAAAGGTGGCGTGAGTGAGTGGGGTCAGAGAACAGGCTACTGCAATAGGCTGGACAAGAGATGCTGGCTACTTGGGCAATGAGGCAGTGGGTGGAGTTGAGAGACATATGGGAGCAGAACTCTACCTGGGGAATGGGTGATGCCCTTGATAAAGATGTCATAGGCTAGAGAGGGTGTCATTAATGACTCTTGGTGTCCCGGTGCCACCGCCATCCAGAGAGACATGTAAGACAAGAAACAGAATAGTGATGGGGGTGAAAGGTACATGTTGTTTTTAGGCCTGTTGAGTTTGAGTTGCTTTTCAGGGGGGCTAGCTTCAAGGGTAAGGCATGGGTTCATAAGGCCCAGAGTCTCATAAATGGCTCAATGCTCTTCTGCTACCTCCTTGAAATCTTTAATAATTTTAAACAAAGGCACTTGGATTTTCATTTTGCAGTGAGCCCAGCCAATTATGTAGCCAGCTCTGCCTTCAGTCACCCAAGAGTAGATTCTATTAAGTACTCTGAGTACTTAATGCTCACTGCATGACAATGGTTTGCACCTAGGATGGTGGTCCCATAAGATTATAATCACCATGGCCGGCGCCATGGCTCAATAGGCTAATCCTCCGCCTGCAGCGTTGGCACACTGGGTTCTAGTCCCGATCGTGGCGCTGGATTCTGTCCTGGTTGCTCCTCTTCCAGTCCAGCTCTCTGCTGTGGTCCGGGAGTGCAGTGGAGGATGGCCCAAGTGCTTGGGCCCTGCACCCCATGGGGGAGACCAGGAGAAGCACCTGGCTCCTGCCTTTGGATCAGCGCAGTGCGCCGGCCGCGGCGGCCATTGGAGGGTGAACCAACGGCAAAGGAAGACCTTTCTCTCTGTCTCTCTTTCACTGTCCACTCTGCCTGTCAAAAAATTTAAAAAAAAAAAAGAAAAGAAAAAAAAAGATTAGAATCACCTGGGACCACCGGTACCGCGGCTCACTAGGCTAATCCTCCGCCTAGCGGCGCCGGCACACCGGGTTCTAGTCCTGGTCGAGGCGCCGGATTCTGTCCCGGTTGCCCCTCTTCCAGGCCAGCTCTCTGCTGTGGCCAGGGAGTGCAGGGGAGGATGGCCCAGGTGCTTGGGCCCTGCACCCCATGGGAGACCAGGAAAAGCACCTGGCTCCTGGCTCCTGCCATTGGATCAGCGCAGGTGCACCGGCCGCAGCGTGCCGGCCATGGCGGCCATTGGAGGGTGAACCAACGGCAAAGGAAGACCTTTCTCTCTGTCTCTCTCTCACTGTCCACTCTGCCTGTCAAAAAAAAAAAAAAAAAAAAAAAAAAAAGAATCACCTGGGGCCGGCACTGTGGTGTAGCAGGTAAAGCCCTGACCTGCATTGCCAGCATCCCATATGAGCACCAGTTCAAGTCCTGTCTGCCCCACTTCTGATCCAGCTCTCTGCTGTGGCTTGGGAAAGCAGTGGAAGATGGCCCAAGTGCTGGGGCCCTGGCACCCACGTGGGATTCCTGGAAGAAGCTCCTGGCTTCAGATCAATGCAGCTCCAGCTGTTGTGGCCAATTGGGGAGTGAACCAGTGGTTGGAAGACCTCTCTCTGTCTCTACCTCTCCTTCTTTATCTGCATAACTCTGACTTTCAAATAAAGAAATAAATCTTTTAAAAAATTAGTTGGTTAAAAAAACAGCAACCAAATGAAACTCGATGAAGGGCGGGATGGGAGAGGGAGTGGGAGAGGGGAGGGCCACAGGAGGGAGGGAGGTTGGGGGAGGAAGCCACAACAATACAAAAGTTGCACTTTGTAGATTCACATTTATTAAATTAAAAAAACTATATAACAAACAAAAAAATAAAAAGAAGTAAAAAAGAACTTAATACTTTACCCTTTTAGTATTTTTTATGTTCTAGTTAAAACTATTGGTTGAACTCTGTAATTAATACACAATTACTCTTAGGTGTTTAATTAATGCTATAACTAGTACTCAAATAGTATTTTACACTTTGTGTTTCTGTGTGGGTGCAAACTGTTGAAATCTTTACTTAATATATGCTAAATTGATCTTCTGTATATAAAGATAATTGAAAATTAATCTTGATGTGAATGGAAGGGGAGAAGGAGTGGGAGAGGGGAGTGTTGTGGGTGGGAGGGAAGTAATGGGGGGGAAGCTATTGTAATCCATAAGCTGTACTTTGGAAATTTATGTTCATTAAATAAAATAAAATATAAAAAATAAAAACAACAACAACAAAAAAAAAAACCAAAAAACAGCAACCAACTTGGCTTAGAAAAAAAGATTATAATCACCTAGTGACATCACAGACATCTCAGTTTGTGTCAGGGTGCTATATGATGTCACACAATATCAAATCACCTAATGATGCATGTGTCAGAAACCATGCCTGTGGCTAAGCAATGCATGACTGTAGTTATTTGAATCTCTCCAGAGCCCGAAGGAGATGTCAGGGATGGAAAATACCCACGGGTGGGTCATCTACACTGAGGCACTAGCTGGAGCCCTGGGGTGGCTGCCACTGAGTCAAGAAAATGCTGGGACAACTCAGGGGTGAGTTTTGAGGTGCTTGTGATACAATGGCCAGGTAGGAGAGGATCTAAGAGTAGAAGGTAGTGGAGTGGTGGGACGAGGTAGGGAAAGTGGGAAGCCCACAGAAGGGCGTGTATCAAGAAAGAGAACACGCAAAGCATCAAAAGCCAGAAATCAAGAGGAGTAGAACAGAGAGACCTCTGGTGGATTTGGCAATGCGAAGGTCATTGGTCCCATTCCTGTGTGCAAAGGGGCTTGGGGTGGGTGTGGGGAGAGAGAGTGGAGACAGTGGGAGCAGTGACAGATGTTGAGCCAGGGCCTGGGGGTGGAGTGTGAGGGACGGAGGGGAGGATTTACATCTGTAGTTCTATACATGACATGAACGTATTAAGATACAAGAATATTTTAAGACATATTATTAAGCAAAAAAGCAGAACAGGATATTAGACACAGAAATAATCTCACAGTGTGAAAACAGAGTGGGAGATAGATGATGTGTGTTTACAAAGACAGTTTCCGGGAGCGTCTGTGGGGCACTTGTAGTGATGGATACCTCTGGGGAATGGTCCAAGGGTGTACCTTTCTCCTACACTGGCTGAATTTTTAAAAAACATAACCACATGCTTCTTTATTAATTATAAAAAGCATTAATTTGATGCCCTCCAGGGCAGCTCTTGAGCACCAAAAATATTGATCAAAGTATTCCCTGGTTTTCAAAATTAGTATTCAGTTTGTTAAAGTTACAAATTTGTACAGACCCATGCCCCTCCATAAACTTTGGAATTCAGCTTACAAATCTTATTATTTATTTATAAGTCTAGCAAAATTTTACAATCACTTTTAAGGGGACCTTTGAGAAATGTTTCATCTCATTTACAAATGTGTTTAATTAAATTGCTCTAAACATTGTAAAATGCACTTATAGACTTAATATATTTGAATTCCTTTTTAAGTACTTCAATTGTCTAACAAAACTTCTCAAATATTTAAGTAACTATTATAAATCTAATTCATTAAATGTCCAAATATGGCAAAGCTTAAATTATTTTATAGGTTCCAATACTTAGTTAAATGCAGTTAGATTTCAACTTAGAACCTGACATTGGAATTAATTGTTCAATTAAATGTTTCACATTAGAAAGGAAAGTTTATCTACTAATACAAAAGGGCACATTTTCTTAAACATGTCAAGTGCACAAATATAGCTTGTTTCAAAGCACAAGCATCTTAATGCTGAAGCTATGAATCTGTTCTACATTTCCATTTAATTCTAACTCTTCTGAGTTCACAGGTGCTTACCCATGATCCTGTCTCAATCACGCCCCTTACTCTTTTTTTATTATTTTTATTTTATTTGTTTATTTATTTATTTAAAGATCCATTTATTTTACTTGAAAGTCACAGTTACACACAGAGAGAGGAAGAAGCGGAAAGAGAGAGAGACAGAGACAGAGAGACAGAGAGAGGTCCATTCACTGGTTTACTCCCCAGTTGGCCGCAACGGCCGGAGCTGCACGGATCCTAAGCCAGGAGCCAGGAGCCAGGAGCCAGGAGCTCCTTCCAGGTCTCCCACGTGGGTGCAAGGGCCCAAGGACCTGGGCCATCCTCCACTGCTTTCCCAGGCCATAGCAGAGAGCTGGATCAGAAGTGGAGCAGCCAGGTCTCAAACTTGCGTCCATAGGGGAGGCCAGCACTGCAGGCAGCGGCTTTACCTGCTAGGCCATAGCACCGGCCCCCACGCCCTTTATTCTAAAGAAATGTGGGCATGGAAGTTTCTCACTCTGCTCCCTGAACCATGCTTGCTGCCTCCATACATCACGCCTGCCTCTGCTTCCCTCCTGTCACTCTCCCAGCAAAGGCCCAAACCACTACTTCTGATTGTCATCCGCCCAGGTCCCTCTGTGCCTAATCAGTACTGTTCTTGTCTCTCCTATATATTTAATAGTTTCCTCTCAGCTTGGATACTTTGCATCAGCCTCTCTTAAAAACAAACAGCTTTGACTCCCGGGCCCCATTAGCTGCCTTCCTCTGTGCTTTTCCTGGCCCAGACTAAAACTGCTTTGAGGGGTGGTCCACACGTGTGTTTTCATCTGCTCGCCCTTGCCTATCCATGACCACAATTTGGTCTGACCCTCCTTGTGCCATGACAAGATTACCGCTCTCAAAGTTTCCTTCTAATACCATGTCACCATACACCATGTTAGTTAGAGCTAAGCCCTAACGTGGTGGTATTAGGAAGTGGGCTTTGGAAGGTGATCGGGTCACGCAGGCAGAGCCCCTGTGAGTTCCAGGGGGCCCCCTTGCCCCTGCCGCCATCAGAGGACACAGTTGGAAGGTACCATCTACAAACCAGGCAGAGGGCCCTCAGCAGATGCGGAATCTGCCGGCACCTTGATTTGTTCTCCAGAACCTGAGAAGGAAATGTCTTGCTTGTAAGCTGTTCTATGGTTTTCTAGAACCATGAGAAATAAATGGCTGCTCGTTGTAAGCCACCCTCCTATGGTATGATTTGTTTATTAGGTGTGGGGTTTTGGTTGAAAATCTGGCTACTCCTTTCTGTTTCTGTTTTGCTTCATGTTTTTTATCATGAAGGCACATTAGATTTTGTCAAATGTTTTTTTCTGCATCTAATAAGACGATCGTGCATTTTTTTGTCCTTTTAAAAATAGTATATTAGTTAATGTTCAGGTATTAAATTAACTTTGTATTAATGGGATGAGTTCCAATTGGTTGTTTGTTTATATTGTTAATATACTGCTGGAGGGGCCAGCACTGTGTCATAGTGGGTGAAGCTGCCGTCTGCAGTGTTGGCATTCCATATGGGCACCAGCTCAAGTCCTGGCTGCTCCACTTCCGATCCAACTCTCTGGTGTGGCTTGGGAAAGCAGTGGAAGATGGCCCAAGTCCTTGGGCCCCTGCACCCACGTGGGAGACCTGGAAAGAGCTCCTGGCTCCTGACTTCGGATCGGCGCAGCTCCAGCTGTTGGGGCCGATTAGGGAGTGAACCAGTGGATGGAAGACCTCTCTCTCTCTCTCTCTCTCTTGCTCTCATTCTCTGCCTCTCCATTCTCTCTGTGTAACTCTGACTTGCAAATAAATAAATAAATCTTTATATATATATATATATAAACTGCTGGATTCATAAGCAATGTTGATAAGTAGTTTCCTTGTCATGGCTTTGTATGGTGATGTAGAGTAATATTGGCTTCATAAATTGAGTTGGGAAGTGTTCTTTTATTTTTTTAGAAAGGTTTATAAAAAGCTGGTGTCGATTTTTCCTTAAATGTTCTGTAGAAGCTACCAGTGAAGCCGTCTGGGCGTAGGCATTTCTTTGTGGGAGTTTAAAGACTAATTCAATCTCTTTTTTATGCCTATTTAGATTTTCTATGTCTTTCTGAGTCAATTTTTGCAGTTTATTCTTTCTAAGATTTTGTCTAATTCTTCTGTTATTCAATTTGTTGGCACACAAGCGTTCATTCTAAAATTCTTTTTATTTCTAGGTTCATGGTAATGTCCCTTTCACTCATTCCTGATTCTGGTAATTTAAGTGTCCTTCTCTTGGTAATTTAGCTAGACGCTAGTTGGTGTTACTGACCTTGTAAAAGAGACTTTTCTGTTTCATTGATTGTTTCTTCTTGTTTTTCCATTCTCAGTTCCATTAATTTCCACTCTAATCTTTATTATTTCCTTCCTTTCTTTTGTTTTAGGTTTAGCTTGCTCTTCTCTTTCCCATGTGTTAAGGTGAAAAGCTATGTAATTTATTTAAATTCTGCCTTTTTATTAATAAGGGCACTTACAGCTATAAATTTTCCTTTTAGCATTCCTTTAGCTATATTGAATGAATGTTTTTATATTGTGTGTTCATTTTCATTTATTTCATGGTATTTTATTGCTCCTGTGATTTGTCCTTTGACTAATTGTTTGCTTATAAGTATGTTTTAAAATTTTGATATATTTGTGAGTTTCCAAAATTTATTTCTAATTTTATTCTCTGTGGCCAAGGAATATATTACATATACTTTGATCCTTCTAAAGTGTTGTTCAATATTCCATTTTCTTGTTGTTTTATGTGTAGTTGCTCTATCTATTACCGAAGGTGAAGAATTAAAATCTAAGTATTGTTGACCTATGTATTTATCCCTTCAAATTCATCAGCTTTGTTTATGCTTTATGTATTTTGGTATTCTATTGTTAAGGGCATATATGTTTATAATTATCATACATTCCTAATGTTTTGATAACTGTATAATCATAACATGTCCATTTTCATCTGTAGTAACATTTTTGCTTTGCAGTCTCTTTTTTTTTTTTTTTCAGTATAGTTACTCCAGATCACTCTCTGTCTTTTTTAAGAGCAATTTATTTTAAAACTTCATCGAAGTTTGTAGTAAGGAGAAAAGTAACAGGAACATCAAAGGAATACACAGATTAGACAATTTTTAAAAATAGTCAGTTCTTTATGTTTACACAGAAGTCTGTTGCACAGATTCCAGAATTACACAGCTTAACGAGTCCTGAATGTAACAAAGCATTCACAATTCTGAAACATTTCCAACTGCCTACTCACTTTTCTTGGAAAGCTACAGGCAAGATTTCAAGATTTTATCAGGTAAAATTTAGTATCTTTCCATGAAGGTCATCAAGAGGTTTTCTAACATTCTCACCTAAGTCCTTAATTTTCAGCATATGTGGGTCAGAGAATGGAAAACAGGTCACCAGGGCATCAAGCTTCTTTGAAGTCATAAATGAGGGTCTCGGATAACATAAAACCTTGAGTCAAAGTCGTTTCCAGGAATTTGCTTCCATTTAGGTTTAATTCTGTACTTTTGCTATACTTGACACCTGTCTTGGTCCCCTTCCTGTTGCTATAACACAGTACCTGAGATGAGTCATTTAGAAAGAAAGGAGGTTTATTTTGGCTCATGGTTCTAGAGGCTGGGAAGTTCAGGATCATGGTGCTGGCATCTGCTCAGCCTCTGGTGAGGGCCTTGTGCAGCTTCAAGTCATGGTGAAAAAGTATTAAAGGAAAGGTGAGGGCTAGTGGAAGAGAAACACATATTTGAGAGAGAAGGGAGGGGAGAGGGAGAGCGAGAGAGAGAGAGAATAGAGACCAGGCTCACTTTATAACAAGCTCTCATGCTGTAAGTAATCCATGAGATAAGGTAGCATCAACCTGTTCATGAGGGTGCTGCTGCCATGACTCAAGCACTTACCTTTGGCCCACCTCACAACACCATCTTATTGGGGTGCAAGCTGCAGCATGAGTTTTTGGAGGTACAAATCATGTTCAAACCATAACAACACCTACCCCCTTTTCTAGATTACTCATTGTAAATTGGAAGCAATCCCTTGTATGTGTATCAAAATTTCACTTTTTCTGTCCTCCCACCTCCTCTGAGTTAATTATACTCAATTCCATATGCCAATCATGAAAACACATGCTCTTCTTCCAGGATTTTAAAGAAATTTGGGTGTGGTGAGAAAGAAATGACCTTCTAAGGCTGCAGAAGTTTTCTTACAGAAAGCATGGATTATTCTAGGAACAAAGGTCACTCTCCTGACAATGGATTGGATTCTCACCTTAGTCAACCTTCCTAGCTTCTCACTTTGCATAGAGTAATATATCTTTATTATGTCACATTGGGTCAGGGGGATGGGCACAGTTTGGCTGTGTCCTCCTCTCTAAGTATATCAAGCTGCAGTCAAAGTATTGGCTGGTTTGGATTCTACATGGTAGGCTCAACTTGAGAAGACTCTGGTTCCAAGCGTAGGCAGGATGATGACAGAATTTGTTTCCTGTAGAATCAAAGACTTCTGTCTCAAGAAGTGGCTACCCTCACCATCTAAACTCCTTGCTGTGCGGAATTCTTCATGTGGTTGCATACTTTCTCAAGTCAGTTAGGAAAAGAGGTAGCGTGAATATTCTAGCATAACAGAGTCATATAATGTAATATGATCACAGAGAAACACCTCGTTGCCTTTGCCATGTTCTTTGGATTAGAAGCAAGTCAAAGATGTCATCTATCTTCAAGTGGAGAATATTATATAAAAGAATAGATAGGGCTGGCATTACAGTGCCTTGGGTTAAGCTGCCACCTGCAATACTGGTATCCTGTATGGACACTGGTTCATGTCCCAGCTGCTCTACTTCCTATCCAGCTCCCTGCTAATGTGCCTGGGAAAGCAGTGGAAGATGGCTGCTGCCATCCAAGAGGGAAACCCAGATGAAGCTCCTGGCTCCTGGCTTTGGCCTGGAATAGCCTGGCTTTTGTGCTGTTTGGGAAGTGAACCAGCAGATAGAAGATCTCTCTGTCTCCATCTCTCTCTGTGTGTGTGTGTGTGTGTGTCCCTCTCTCTCTGTAACTCTGCCTTTCAAATAAATTTTTTTATAAAAGCCTACCTACTAGAAGCCAGGGATCACCAGTAGTTAATTTTGGGTCTGTCTACTACTTCTGCTGGAGTGCTCTTCAAGAGCTGTGCTGAAGGTTCCTTTAGATCCCTAGATGGTGCTGGCGGTGCACCTGTAGGCTCTGGTGGCATGGCAGCTGCAGATATCTGCGCACTGCTTCCCCCCTTCCCTCAGCACGAAACAGCTCATTGAGAGACATTAGAAAGACCATTTCACTGAAATAGAGGCCACTTCCCTACTACGGGAACTTTCCTTTAAAGTTAAATTGAGAAGCTAAGTGACGAGGCGATATCCTTTTAATGGCAGCTGTGTGTACATGCATTTTGAGAGCAAACGCTCTTTCAGAAAAGATCATTTCTAACGTTCTTTCAAACTGTCAATTTGGAGGGTGAAGGGGGATGTGATTAGAAGACCAAAATAACAAAGAATTTTGAGACCGGCAAAAATGTTGACTGCCCGAATGTATAATTTAAACTGCCAAAGTGCTAGCACATTTTTGATGCCAAATATACTTAATCAGTAATAATCCTGTCCCTCAAGAAGGCTTCTAATTTGTTTTATCGCCTTTTTAGATTTGTCCCCTTTCATTTTCTAAAGCATAATCATAGTTCAGCAACTCCATCTGTGCGGGCTCCGGTGATGGATTCTGGGTGGTAATGATGTACACGACTGAATAACAATTCCTTAATCACGACGTTTCCTCTATTGTCGCCTCATCTGAATTCATCGTTTCCAGAAAATTCAATTATATTTGCAATCTCATCAAGAAATTACTCAGATAAATAACTGACAGATAACAGTGCCTTAACTTGTCAGCGATGATGCTCCGGTGGAGGGGGGGGGGGGCTGGGGGAGAGAAGAAACAGGAAAAGGCCGATTTGATAAGAGCTGTCAACAAGAACTGCTGCTTTTCCGGGAGGCACCGGGGAAGGGGGACAGCTTCAAGGCCCCAGATGTTGCTCAGCCTGTGGATGTGACAAGAGCCCGGAAGCGATGATCAGGCCTGGCCTAATGTCCCTCTCTGGAGTCATCTCTGGCTTTTGCCAATGTTTCTAACACCCTGGCCCTCACTGCAGGTGGAAATTGACGAGAGATTTGAGATCCCCCTTGCCCCCTGAATCCTCTGTTTCCTGTTAGATTTTCTGCAGCCTCTCGCACCACGTGCGGGGGAGAAGCCTCCCCTTGACTTCAATCGTGCTGATAAAGATTCTCTGAGTGTCTGAAGAAAGCATTAATCATCCTCCACAGCTCACATCTGCCGGCATTCTGCCTCTGTCAGGGCGATTCAATGCATTACCCAGCCCCTGTCAGGAAGAGCCCGTCGCCACGTGCTGTGGCTCTAAGCCCCACTCAAAGCCCACGTCTGTTCTGGTCTCAGCCCCAGCTGCTGGGTCTGCCCCCAGGAAGCAGGATGGGGGCTGGAGCTGCAGTCCCTGCAGTGTCTGCTGGCCTGGGCTGGCACTGCTAGCCGTTCCTCAAGATGGCTCTACAGATGGTTCCCGGGCCGCAACAACAGCCCCAGCTAAGGCCCTGGACAGAGCTGCTCCTGGGTAGACAACGTTTGTTCTGTGCCCTTCCCCACCAGGAGGAGCCATGATCATCCAGTGAGGACATTCCTTCTTCAAGGAATGGTAGCTGGTGTCCTCCAGGGTGAAGTATACCCACTCACAGATACCAGGACAGCATAGCTTCTGTTCGCCCTCCCCAGCTCCTCTCTCTCTGTCTGTCTCTTCTCTCTCTTCTCTCTTTCTCTCCCCCCCCCTCTCTCCCAGAGACACCATCTAGGGGAACCTGAAGCAAGTCCATCTCCAGAAATCTCCCACAGTTGCCTTCAGCATCCACACGGGGACTGTTTCCAGGAACCTCCCCCAAGTCTGCAGATGGTCAAGTCTCTTACAGAAAATGGTATTGTTGAGGTTTGCTTCAAGGAGTCCATGGGAGAGCAGAACTGGAAGTTTATTTCGGTGCAAAAACCTCTTGAAATCCATGCACAGTTATTTAGTTTTTTTCATGCCATCATTTTCCATGTACATTTTGAAGATCCCTCTGTATCTGCATATAACTGATGCACAGCCTCCTGTTAATTTTACATCATCTCTAGATTAGTTATGACACCCAATATAGCATAAATACTATGTAAGTGGTCATTATACTTTGAAAGAATAATAACCAAAAAAGTCTATATGTGTTTAGTTCTGACGCAATGTTTTTGGCATTTTCAGTCTGTGTTTGGTTGAGTTCACAGATGCAGAACTTGTGGATACAGCGACCCAACTTCAGTACATTCAAGGCTGTCTACTCTCACACATGCTATCAGAAATGTATTCCTTACCATCAATTAGTTTGCAAAATTTTAAAATTCTTCATTAAAATTTCAGAGTTCCAGCAACAAGGTAACACCAACAAAGTTGGGTTAATGGAAATGTTGCAGGGAGAAGAATGTGTATGCTGGGGAGCAGTGATGTGTCCCCCAGAGAGGATCTTGGGAAAAACTTGTTACAAGGCTTGGGCATGTGGTAGGTGACTTTGGGGAGGGTTCTGTCTAGGTGTTGCCAGGCAGTGGAATTGTTCTATAATGAGGTATCTTTATGAACTATATCTGTAAACTGGGGGGCACAATGTAGGCCTAACACTGTCATTGATAAACAGACAGTAGTCATTCATGTTAGTTGGAAAAGGGGAATGTTTGGTTGCTTTGTGATCTTGACAGCATTCGTGTTTCATCTGCATTCAGACATGACCATGGAGTGACCCTGCTTTGGTCTTGCTCCTTAATGGTGACAGTAGCCTCGTCTGATGTTGATGCACTGGGAAATTTTTTGTGTTCAACCAGAGAACATGAGAACCCGGCTGTGAGTTCCAGGGCAACTCCCATCTACCTGGGCTATTTTCTCAATGGTGAACTTCTTTCGAGGTGATAATACCTCTTCATACCCATGTTCTCAGTAATTTTTTTTTTGGACAGGCAGAGTTAGACAGTAAGAGAGAGAGAGAGACAGAGAGAAAGGTCTTCCTTTTGTTGGTTCACCCCCTAAACGGTCGCTATGGCTGGAGCAACACGGATCTGAAGCCAGGAGCCAGGTGCTTCCTCCTGGTCTCCCATGCGGGTGCAGGGCCCAAGCACTTGGGCCATCCTCCACTGCCTTCCTGGGCCATAGCAGAGAGCTGGACTGGAAGAGGAGCAACCGGGACAGAATCCAGTGCCCCAACTGGGACTAGAACCCAGGGTGCCAGCGCCGCACAATAGGAAAGGCAGCAATAGGAAAGGATTAGAACAGTGAGGGGTGGTGCTGGCCAGTAATTCTTCTAAATATTGGAGAAGGTACAAGGAGGGAGCAGTGCTGGAGATGGTTAAGGAACAGAGTGAGTCAAGGTCAAGGTTCCACGTTGAAATCTCAGGATTATGATGTGGAAGGAACAGCAGTCACATCCTACGTGAGTAATCCCCACCGTGAGCAGCCATTCTTTCCCCAAGGTCTGAGTCAGTGGGACCAGGAGAACCTAAGCAGCCTCTGAAAATAGATTTGTCCTCCACACATCTGGTCTCCCTTCGTTGGCCATTAATGTAACCCTTCCAGAAGCAATTTGTGTTTCATATTGGGATGACACGGTGCGTACTTCAGGGCTGCAATTTCACACCTGATTTCTCTCCCCCCACCCCCTTCACATCTTCTGGTCTGTAGCCTAAGGGAAATGGCATTGCTCTTCCACCATCCTGATGGATTTAGCAGCCTTTGGAGGAGAGGCGAAAGTGCTGAGGGAGCCTGACATGGCAGACCTTGATGCCTCAGCAGAATCAGGGGCAGTACAATGGAGGCCCCACTTAAAGGATGGGACATCCCGATTCCTATCCCCTCGGATAAGATCTCTGTTCTCCAAGATCAGGTGTCCCCAGTGCCTTTAAGCTCCTGATGTGTGCTACTGGGTTACACTATTTCTTTCTGTTCTAAAATGTTTAAGTTTTATCTTAACCTTCTCCTAGATGTGACTTAGATCATGTACTTGGATAATTATACCGTGCTTTTGATTTGCTGATGCTAGCCACAGGTTTTTGAGAAAGTCTGTATTCATCTAAAATTCTACCAGTGCCTGTGGACAGCAGAAGCCACTCATGTCCCAGTCCCTGGAACCTGAGAACAGTGTTACACGGCAGGACAATCAAGGCAGCAGATGGAGTTAAGACTGCTGATCAGTTGACTTGAAGAAGGAGAGCCTACACTGGATTATCCAAGTGGACTCAGTGTAACCACAGGGTCCTTCACACGTGGAAGAGGGTGGTAGAAGAGTGAGACTCAAGGAGGGATTTGAAGACTGTGTGTCGGCTTGAAAGATGGAGAAGGGGGGCCGTGAGCGAAGGAATGAAGGCAACCTCTGACAGGTGGAAAAAGAAGAGGAACTGATTCTTTTTCAGAGCCTCCAGGAGCGTGGCCCCGTTGACACCCAGGTTTCAGACTGCTAGCGCCCATAGCAGAATTTGGACCTTCAGAACTCTAGGGTTAACACACTTTGTTGTTTTAATCCATGAAGTGAGTCGTAATTTATTACAGCAGCAATAGGAAAGTAATGCAGTTTGCCAGGGCTTCACTATCAGGCAAGAAACCAAGAGGAATCAGACCCTTGAGAGCATAGCTCGCTGAATAAGGAACAAGTGCTGGGTTTGTAGACTTGTTCCTCTTAATAAATCATCCCAGTTTCTTGTCATGGATGCTAGATTGCTGTGGTGATGGGGAAATGTTGGTCTGAACTGTAAGAAGCTGTTTTTATCCTATAGGGGCCCAATCTTAAGAACTGTGCTCCTTTGGCTGGCGCCTCAGCTCACTAGGATAATCCTCCACCTGCGGTGCTGGCACCCCGGGTTCTAGTCCCAGTCGGGGCACTGCATTCTGTCCTGGTTTCCCGTCTTCCAGTCCAGATTTCTGCTGTGGCCTGGGAAGGCAGTGGAGGATGGCCCAAGTGCTTGGGCCCTGCACCCCATGGGAGACCAGGAGAAGCACCTGGCTCCTGGCTTCAGATCAGCGCGGTGTGCTGGCTGCACCGGCCATTGGGGGGTGAACCAACAGAAGAGGAAGACCTTTCTCTCTGTCTCTCTCTCTCTCACTGTCCACTCTGCCTGTCAAAAACAACAACAACAACAACAACAACAAAAAACAAAAAACAAGGCACTAGAGCAGATACCTCAGTGTTCCATCACGCTATTCCATTGTTCCTCTTCCTGCTAAGAAATATTTTCCCAATTCTCCCCCTAGGAATTACCCCTCTCTGCCCTTTTGGTTGAGGCAAGATTCAACACATCCCCTAACTCCAGACGTAATAGCACATGACCTAGAACTGGTCAATCACAGAGAATCATCCCCCATTGGTTCATGGTTGGGCATGTGACCAAAAAGAACCAATGAAAGTCCTCCTTAATGCTGTGAGGATTTTTAAAGAGATAGCAGATAATTGGTGCTGCTAAGGACTGAGGGGGAAAACCCAGGGACAGTGAAGCCACTCGAGTGAAAAGAGGTGACAGAACACGGAAAGATTCCTGAACATGATTGAACACCTAGCTCTAACTGGGTCTGAGTTCCCCTCTATTTAGTAATTTGGGACAACAAAGTCCCTCTCCCTGTTCTCCACCTTAGTCCATTCTAGGTGGGGTTACCTTCTTGAGTTCCCACTCTGAGTGTGAGTCACTGGGGGATATTCAGGAGAGTTAGGCGGTGGTACTCCATCTGGGCTGCAAGGGGTCAAGTATCAAAGGGGAAAGGAAACAAATAAATCCAAGGTAAACCATTGGTTAGCACAGGAGCGCTTATCATGCCTTGGGCACGTAGAGAAAGGACGCCTAATTCAGAGAGCACCTGGAGGGAACTCACGTTCCTTTCACAGGATCCCAGGGGAGGGATGTGTGGAGACTCAGTTGAACCACTAGGGAGAGGGCCAAGGACAAATGGCGGCTTGGGCACATGGTCCTGTCTCACCTAAACCAGAGCTAAGGCAGAAGTGGGCGAGGCAGAGCACCAGGTGATCTCAGGACCTGGCACTAAAGTCAAAGGCTAGCCCACACAGCACACCCTGACCCTAGAGAGCTCAGAGACAGAGGCAGTCTGCCCAAGTTCACACAGCGCCTGGGGCAGTCTGCTCACTCCAAGCCTGGAGCAGCCTTCAGAAATGGGTTGCTCCAGCTACAGTTTTATAAGCCTCACCAAACACAACAGAAGAGGAGAAATCCCTCAACTGCCCTTCCCTGATGGCTGAGCTACAGGACACTTCCTGGACTTACCCTAGTGGCTGCTCCTGCTTAGAGCCTGCCCGTGGGTACTGACAGGAGAGGCTCTATCATTGGAAACTGTTTCTCTTGAGTCTTGCCGCTTATGAAGGGTTGAGCAGGATAGATGGCAGCATGGCAATGTCCCTGGTCTTGGCACAAACGTTCTCATCACTGGACAAATCCAACGCATCTTGCTTTGCCCAGGGAAGGTAAATGAGAATACACAGGAGCTGAGTCAGGAGCAAAGCACTTTAAACATTATGGCCCCAACCCAGCCTTTCCCCTTGTCAGTCTAGATTAGCACAGCCTGGCCTGGAGGCCCTCGTGGCTCAGATCCTGAGAACTTTGGAGACAGAGAGGAAGCAAGGGACAGAGGGCAGGGAGAGGTTACTGCTGCTAGATGGGATCTGGGAAGACCATGGGTGCCCTTGTGAGGGAAGGAGGCAAACTCTGTCTGCTCAGTGAGAGTTCAGAGTCACATCCAAGCCCAGACAATTGCTAACTGTGTGGTCTTAAGGAAGTGTCACCTTGGTACCTCGATTTCTTCATTTGTAAAGTGGGAATATAGTAGGAGTCGACGCAAAGGGTGGCTGTGTGGTTTAATTCACGCCACGAGGGGCATGCGGTACAATGGTGGGGTCTCTGCTTGGGATGCCTGCATCCCATGCCGGAGTGCCCGATTTGAGTCTCAGCCACTCTGCTCCCAACTCAACTTCCTGCTGGTGCATATTCTGAGAGATAGCAGGTGATGGCTCAAGTCCTTGGGTCCCTGACACACATGTGGGAGACCCAGATGGAGTTAAAGGCTCCTGGTTTCTGCTTTGCTCACTCCTGGCTCTTGTGGGAATTTGTGGGAGTGAACCACTGAATGGAACACCTCTGCTGTTTGCTTTCAAATAAAAAAAAATTTAAAAAAGAAAGTTAAAAATATGCAAAAAAAAAAAAAAGCGCATTTTGTTAGCAGCAGCAACAGCCATAGGAATCCACTCCAGGATCCTCAAACCCCCTCCCATGCTCATATTCACAGCCGCGAGAACAGGCCTTAGTAAGTTCTAGCTCTTCAGTCCCAGCCTGCTCTCTGCTGTCCTAGCTGATCTGATGCAACCATTGACTCAGATCAGGAACGGTCATTTTTATTCATTGATTTGACAACTATTTTCTGAGCACCTACTATGTGTCCAGGGCATTGGGACAGACAGCAGGGAACAAGCTAGGCCCAGGCCCTGTCCTCATAACAGACCTCTTTACTGGTCATCTTGGCATTTGTGTGATTGATAAGAAAACTGAAATTCAGAGAGAGGAAGGCCTTTGCCTCCAGTGACAAAGCTCACTGATGTCAGCCAGACATGTGGACGGCAGTTCCTCCTGACTTGTGGTTAGCTGTGGTCAACTGTGGCCTGAAAGTCTTCCATGGAAAAATTCCAGAATGAATTTTTTTAAGTTTTAAATTGTGTGGTGTTTTGAGTAGTGCGACAAAATCTGAGGCTGTCCTGTTCCATCCTGCTCAGGATGTCAATCTTGTCTTTGTCCATTGTATCTGCGCGGTATACGCTACCTGGTCACTTGGTGATGAACTGCTGCAGTTTCACAGAGCTTAGGTTCATGAGACCCTTGTGTTATAGTCTCGCACTGTGTTACAATGTTTACACCACTCCCCTCACTCCAGCTCATCACCAGGCACTGCATCATCTCACACCATACCAAGAAGAAGGGTGAGGACAGCACAGTAAGATGTTTTGAGAAAGAGAGAGAGACAGAGAGGGAGAAACAGCAGAGTCCACATTCACATGATTTTATTACATTATTATAATTGTTTTATTGTATTACTGGTTTTAATTGCTAATCTCCTGCTGGGCCTAATTTATAAATAAAACTTTATCATAGGTATGCACAGGAAAACACATAGGATATATTCAAAGGGTTCTGTACTATCCATGGTTTCAGGCACCCAGTGGGGGATGTGGAACATATTCCCCATGGACAAGGGCAGACCACTGTATTGTGCTCATCCCCTGAGTCTCTAACCGGACACACAGCACCTAAATCAGCATATGCTGACCTGATGAATAAATGAATTAGTAATGCACGGTCTAGGGGTTGGTGTTGTGGCATAGCAAATGAAGTCGCCACCTGTGACACCAGCAGCCCATATGGGGGCTGGCTGCTCCACTTCCAATCCAACTACCTGCTCATGGCTTGAGAAAGCAGTGGAAGATGGCCCAAGTGTTTGGGTCTCTGCCCCCACAATGTGGGAGGCCCAGATGCAGCTCTTGGCTTTGGCCTAGCCTAGTGCTGGCCGTAGCAGCCAACTGGGGAGTGAAGGAGCAGATTGAAGATCTGTCTCTGTCTGTCAATCCCCCTCTCTATCTTTCCCTCTTTATAACTGACTTTCAAAACAAATAAAGGCATCTTTTTTTAAAAAGAATAATGTGCAGTCTGGTGTTTTCCTGTGGCCTTCATCAAAATCATGAGGAAGTGAGGACCTGCGTGGGACAAGGGGTAGTGCCTTCCACGGAGCGGCCCCAGTCAATTCTCACTCTGCCCAGAGTGGCTGGAGAGACTGCAGGGGGTCTACCTCTGCTCTCAGGACATTGCATCTGGAGCTGAAGTAACTCTACAAGGTCAGCTGGAAACGCGGTGCAAATCATCCTGGGCAGGCAGTCCTGGGGACAGAAAGGAAGCCAGACTCTGGGGAGCAGGGTTTTTGCCTTTTTTAACTGAAAAATTAATCCTCAGGCACGAATCCTATTCTTCCACAATTCAATAAATTGCATGCCTGACTTTTGTAGGGCTTGGGATCGGAATACAAATGGAGGCTGCGATAGGGACAAAGCTCCCTCTAAAGACGTCCACATCTGAATCCCTGGGGCCTGTGAACACGTTAGGTGATATCACCATGCGGTACTGGGGTTGCAGGTTAGAACCTAAGACAGGGAGATTATCCTGGATTATTTCGGTGGGCTCTGTCTGTCATCTGGGGTTCCTGGAAAATGAAAGGGGGAGAGAGATGGCAGCATGAGACTCAGCCCGATGCTGCTGTCTTTGAAGGTGGAG
Source organism: Oryctolagus cuniculus (assembly GCF_964237555.1). Lineage (NCBI taxonomy): Eukaryota > Metazoa > Chordata > Mammalia > Lagomorpha > Leporidae > Oryctolagus > Oryctolagus cuniculus. The sequence continues at coordinate 57,301,664 of NC_091437.1, read as the reverse complement.
GAGGGGCCACAGCCAAGGGCTGGGGGAAGCCTCTGGGACCTGGAAGAGGCAAGGAAGTGGATCTCCTCCTGGAGGTGCCAGAGGAACGTGGCCCTGTCCACAACTCAGCATTAGCCCAGTGCCACCCCTGTTGGATGGCTGACCTCCCGAGCTGTCAGATGCTGAGCAGTGTTGCAAGCCATCGCATTTTCTGTGTAATATGTTACAGCAGCAAGTTAGCTCATGCAAAGGCCCACTTCCTGTATGCCTAAATGTCTACTGCTTTAAATCAAATCGTTCCCTTGCTCAATCGAAGATGTCCTACATTAATAAATCTATTTCCGTATGCACTTGGGTTTGCAGATTGTCACAATCCTAGGAGTTCCTCATTAGAACAGAAAGCTGGCTCCGATCCCCACGTCCGGCCCCTGGGGCTGACCCCTGTCACTTCCCTCCTGCACTTTCACATGGCCCCCCAGCCTTCTCACCAAGCCCATCCATGACTTCCATAGACAGCTGCTTCCCAGGAAGACAAACCTGGAAAACAAATGTGTGCAGGCCCTGGGAACAGCCTAGATCTATTTGGACAGGGAGCTTGGGTCCTGGCACCCAGAGAAGGCTCTAGACAGAAGGCAGGTGTGGGTTTCAGGTGGGCAAAACCCCCTTGGCTCTTTCACTAGCCTTACCCTGTGGGGGAGGGGCACAGCTGGCCATGAGTCCCAGAGGCCTGCAAGACAGGCACCTGTCTCACAAGACCAAATAGGGCTTCACAGAAGAGTCCCCCCTTTAGTGACCCACCTTTCCCACCCAGGGAAAGCTGCTATAGAGCTGGGTTTTATTGCTACAAAATTTCTTCAATTTTACCCCAAAACAACTTTTCCTGGGTTAATATTTCCTTGACCAATAGGGTAGCTGCACTGCCACAAGGATTTCAGGTGGGATGGACAGCTCAGCTGGGGTTTGACTGCATCTCCCAGAAGTCCTGTTGTGGAAGCCTGATGCCCCCATGTAATGGTTTTGGGAGGCCATGACCTTCAGAGATGATGAGGTCACTAAGCTGGATTAATGCCTTTCTGGAGTGGGATTTGACCCTAGCATCCATTGTCTTCGCCCCAACCCACAGTGCACACAGCTGCAGGTTCTGAATAAAGCTGTTGTGGGAATGGACAGAGCTTGGCAAGAGCCTTGGCTCCAGCTCTGAGCAGTGGCCTTTTGCTAGATAGAGGAGCAGCTGTGTTTCCACTAGAAAACAGTAGTCAACACGTGCTCATCCACTGAGAGCTTATTTTCTCCCAGGAGTCAAGTCCTGTGATGGGTTCTAGGGATATGGCCCTTGAGGCAAGTTCAAGAGCGGGCTCTAGGGATTGCAGATGCATCTGGCTCCCTGTGCTTCTCAGCCCACCACCTGAGCCCCAGGCTGGGACAGAAACACCATGGATCACTTGTCACACAGAGGTACAAAGGGTGTGCAGAGATGCAAACCTGTGCATGGGGGCACATGGGCACCAGAGGCTCACAGATTCACCAGGCCTTTCCCTAGCCCAGGGCACATGCATGCTGTGAGGTGTCCCTCCTGTCTGGGGCTCCTAGCTTCCTGGAGCTGGTCCTATCTGAAAACCACAGAACCTTGCTGTGAAGGTGCCACGTTCTCTCTGCTTCCTGCTAGTCTGATTTCAGACAGGTCTGTGTGTGATTAACCTCAGACGCACAAGACAAGCTTGGGGAATTTGTTGCCATCCTTGCCAGAGTCCTTGGCCCTGCAGAGGCCCCACTGGCCTAGGGAGAAGAACCCGAAGAACGTTTGCACAAGTTAAAATCGAGTTTAGCCATCAGGAGCCAACTCACATTTCTTTTTTTTTTTAATCTTTTTTTAATTTATTTTTTTTTAATTTTTTGACAGGCAGAGTGGACAGTGAGAGAGAGAGAGACAGAGAGAAAGGTCTTCCTGTGCTGTTGGTTCACCCTCCAATGGCCACCGCCGCCGGTGCATCGCGCTGATCCAAAGCCGGGAGCCAGGTGCTTCTCCTGGTCTCTCCCATGTGGGTGCAGGGCCCAAGTACTTGGGCCATCCTCTACTGCACTCCTGGGCCACAGCAGAGAGCTGGCCTGGAAGAGGGGCAACCGGGACAGAATCCGGTGCCCCGACCGGGACTAGAACCTGGTGTGCTGGCGCTGCAGGCAGAGGATTAGCCTAGTGAGCCGCGGCACCGGCTTGCCAACTCACATTTCTTGCGCACCTGAGGATGCAGACTGACATCATGCAGACTCTGACTCCTGAGGAGGCAGGGAAAGCAGATGGAGAGCCGTAACTGCCAAGGCTTGGAAAGGATGGGCCTACCCAGAGAGATGGCGGCGTGGCTCCAGGCTGGAAGGCAGGCTCTGCCCACAGGCCAGAAGCTCTCAGCCTGCTGGACAAGTGTCCTCGTCTCCGGATGTCCATCTGCTCTTGGTGTTGCCATGGCCACCAGAAGTTCCTTGGCTGAAACTCTACTCACATTTCTGCTCTATCCATGATCAAACCTCAGAGTCCAAGGCCACTGCCACATCTATTGACGGCCCCACTGAGCTCTCTGTGGGAGGAAGAGGCTGTGTTTAGCCCAAGGGCTTGGGGCCCAGTTGGAGTAGTGGAAAGAGGTCCCCAGAGGTCTACACTGGATGCCGAAACCCCAGTGACCTGATTCCTGTGTCTTCTTGTACCTGAGCCAAGAACAAACCTTTCCCTTTCCCATACTTCACCCACCACGATGTCCTTCAATGCTGCCAACTCTCCTAGAGGGACTCCCGTTGGGATCTGCACTTTAGAGGTGAGCCAGGTGAGGGCCGTGGGAGCAGCATGGTTGGAACACAGTCCTCTGCATTCTTCCTTCAATGCTACCATCAGGAAGGATTCCGTAGCATATTCCAGTCCGACTTCGATTCTCACTGCTCATCCAAACAAGCTTTCTCAAAGGCTGTGGGCGACCCCTATGGTACTGAACAGAGCAGACTCATTGGATTGCCTTTGCTTTGAGCTCTCGGCAGTGTGAGACACTGTCAGTCACTTCCTCCTCGTGTGCTTCCATGAAACCAGCACCCTTGACCGACTTTTCTCCATCTTCCCACTCTCTGATGCACTCTCTGTCCTTGTCTGCCCTGATCTGGCCTGTTCTGTCCCTGGCAGGCTGATCCCATTGTCCATGTCATCCAGCTCCCTTGTTCTCTGACTTTCAGTTGGGTGGGTTTGGCTAAGGAGAGGCACCAGCAGACTGGAGAGTGGAGTGTGAACCTCCCCGACTTGCTCCCTGTCCACCTGCAGGTCTGGCCGAAGTGCCCTCTTGCACAGCCACCACTCCACCCTCTCCAGGCACAAGCATCTCTCCCCTCTTCCTTTTTCTCCAGGCCTAGGAGTTTGTTTGTTTATTTGTTTTGTTTTTGTTTGTTTGTTTGTTTTGGACAGGCAGAGTTAGACAGTGAGAGAGAAAGACAGAGAGAAAGGTCTTCCTTCCTTCCATTGGTTCACCCCCCAAATGGCCGTCACGGCCAGCGCACTGTGCCGAACAGAAGCCGGGAGCCAGGTGCTTCCTCCTGGTCTCCCATGCGGGTGCAGGGCCCAAGCACTTGGGCCATCCTCCACTGCACTCCCGGAAGAGGAGCAACCGGGACAGAATCTGGCACCCCAACTGGGACTAGAACCTGGAGTACCGGCGCCGCAAGGCGGAGGATTAGCCAAGTGAGCCATGGCGCCGGCCAGCCTAGGAGTGTTGCTGGCTCCCATGTATGTCATCAACCTGGTGTGTCCCTGGACACTGCCCAGACCTCTGTACATACTCTGCTCTTTAAACTCTTTTCCATTTACTCCATCTCCATTTTCTAAAAACCTAGTGTAGGAGAACAGGCTCCAAAAGTGGAGGGTGCTGCGACTTCAAAGAAACAGGGTAAATCCAATATGACATAGAGTATGATTTTGGGTGGGGCAATTTATAACCAGAAATGTGATCTCAGAGCAGCCTTGAGATAATGAACCCCCATGTCCCCTCTCAGTAGTAAGAGTTATATATGTTAGGTTGGAGAAAAGCAGCCTGACACTAGCCCAAGTGCACCTGAACTTTCCCAAGAAACATTAACATTCCAGGGATTAGATAAGGAATTTTCCAGGGTCCAGCCCAGCAAGGACCACTTAGCAGGTTCCACTAATGGCTTGGTTTATCACAACATGGGGCTTGGGATGGCTGTTGAGGTAACCTAGGGGTGACATGGTTGGCTGCAGTCACACCAAGCTGAATCTCTAGTGTTGGGATTCTGAATGGTACAACGCTCCCCAAGGTTTCCTTCTACTCCTCTTGGTCACCCCTGTTCTGCCTTCTTTAAAGGCTCACATCTCTTGTCTGACTACTCAACCTGGAAGAAACTCAAGGGTTTGTTCTTTTATTGTTTCACACCATCTACCTAGGTGGGCTCACTGCCCTCCACACTGTTGCCACCCACCAAGATACCATCCACCCAGTCAACTCCCCTGTTCAATCCTTTCTGAGCTCCAGCCTGGACCACCCAACTGCCTCTTTGCCACTTCCCTTCATCCTCACCCAAGTCATCTCAAACTCAGCATCATCCAACCTTCCCTTTCTTCTTGAATGACACAACCTTTGACCCAGTTGTGCAAGCTGGTGACCCAGGCATTATTCTTGATTCCTCGAGTCCATCACCAAGTTCTGTTCACCTCTCCCCACCTCCACAGACTCCTAGTCCAGGCTACCATCACATTTGTCTTGGTGATCGCAAAAGCTTCCTACCTGGTCTACCCAAACCCTGTTGGCCCTCTCCGGTCTCTACAGAAGGTCAATTTCTCGCCCCTCCAGAAGAGTGGCCTGCAGACCATTGTTCCTGGTCACTATGTACCCTCCCCTTACGGGGACATCTGCATGCATTGGTCCTCACCCTCCAGCTCACTTCCTTAACCCCTGCCCCTCCCTCAGCTCTCAGGTCACCAACCATAGCTTCTTCGACACCCTTGAACACCCCAAACCTCTTGTAGACCCAAATCCCATGGTGCTGGGCACCTCTGCTGTGCCACTTATTAGTGTCAATTTCACACTTATTTGTATATGTCATACACATCTGCCCACCTAGATTGAAAAGCCTATGACAGAGGGACCATCTGCACTTCTGTCTATTTGTTCGTGTCTAGCCCCCCTACTATCACACACATCGGTGTACGGCTCATATTAGGTGCTCAATATTTGTTGAATGAATGGATAGAGAGATGAATGAATGATGAGAGCACAAGTGGAGTAACAAGCTAATCCTACCAGGGTTGTCCAGAGACTGGGCTTTTAAGGATGTATAACAGTTTTTTCCATTTGGAGAAGAAAGAAAGGGCGGGCATTCGGGTAAGGTGTTGACTGTGGAGGGAAACTTGGTCCTGATTAGTCTGGGCAGTGGAATGTCTGAGTTAATCACTATAGGCACTCATGTTCATTTTCCAAGACTCCAACGATACAGCTAAGCTACCAGTGCCTCCTCCCAGAGACTCCAATCTCCAAATGGAGCCCTATCCCTGGGCTCGTTGGCCTCAGCCCTGAGCCCCAGAGGAGGGCTCTGCATCGAGACCTGGAGCCGGCTGTGTTTGCCCCCAGTTACCCCGGCCCCTTTCTTACTGCTGCAGTCCTGGAGCTTGTGTCAGTGTGTGCCTCCCTTGTGCCAGGTGGCCAAATGCAGAGGCCCTCACCCCAGTTCAGGAGTGGTTCGCATGGCCCCTGCCTCATTAATTGGTTCAAGGGTGAGCACATGATATAACTTTTCAATCAGAAAATTCAATCAGTGATTCTGGCTATTTCCTACGGAACTTGGACCTGCTGGGTTGTGAGGCTGCAGTTGAGGGCTCAGTTTGCCTTAAGAAGGGAGAAGAGGAATCTCTGAAGCCACACGGTATCCTTCCAATGTGACCCCTGGATCCAGCAGTGCCTGCAGGCTTCCCTACCACTGAGCTTGTGAATTGTGTGAGCTGTGACAAAGATTCTCTCATCGAGTAAATCTACTCAGTCTGCCTTGAACTCTTTTCCAACTTGGCCTGTCTGTGGACATCTGTGTTTATGTCTACATTGTCCAGTTGCAGCAAGACGCTTGCTATGGCAATTGACGCAGAAACCCCTGTTCTGCACAGATCATCGCCCCTGACACTGAATTAGGCTCCACCTTCCCCACCTCCCCCAGGTGAGTTCTGACCATCCTGACCCGTTAGGTCAATTTGGCTGGCGCCCCTCTCACCCTGTTGTTTCCATTCAGTCATTTTCCCTCGGTGGATCCCACCCCGTTCTTGGCAGTAAATCCCCACTTGCCCGTGCCCTATTCCGAGTCGAGCCCAATCTCTGTACCCAGTGCCAAGGGCACAGCAGGAGTCCCAGTGCCAATCACGGCAGTCCCCCATGCTTGCTGGTCTTCACTTCATGAATAACAGCGAGCATACACTCATTTCTTTAATAGCCATTGACTTTCTTCCTCCCCTGTGCCCGTTGGAGCTGCAGGTGTTGTCACCTGAACAGAGCAAGAGTCCTCACGGAACATCCACCGTGGTCCTCCTAGCATCCCGCTGGCCAGGGTGTGTGGCAATGGCTCTCACTGGGGGGTCAGCTTTCCTCTGCTTGGCTGTGGACCTTAGGGATCTCAGGGACATCCCCTCCCTCAAGGACGTGGTTTCCTGTCCTGAGCAGTAGCTGAGCCCCTGCTCTGGGCTCTGCAGACCCCTGAGCCTTTTCTGCCAGGACTTCATGGACATGGTCTACTGCCTGAGCACTTGGGGACTGGTTTTCTCTGGCTGACGTCACCAAGTACCACAAACCAGTGGCTTCAATCACAGGAGTTATTCTCTTCCAGCCCTGGGCGCAGGGATTCCAAGATTAAGGGGCTGGCGGGCCTTGCTTTTTCTCCCTGTGACCTCCTGTGGCTGTCCCTCTGTGTGTGTCTGTTAGGACATCAGTCATGGTGTTGGAGGCGGGCCCTCCATAACGGCCTCATTTTCACTTCATTATCTCTTTAAGACCTGTCTCCAAATGCAGCTGCCTTCTGAGGGCCTGGAGTGAGGACTCAGGCAGAGGAGTTTGGGGAAGGGGACACACAAGTCCTCTCCCAACACCTTGGCTGCCACCGTGGACAGCCGGACATAGCCTTGGTTGTATAAGGATGGGACTGGCCCCTCCTCAGGGCTCGAAGCTAGGTGAGGTCTGCAGACCCCTCTGTGCTCAGGAGCCACTGAGCCAGGCTGAAAGGAGCCCCCCACGCTGCCCCATGACTGCCCTGTGGGCTGAGGGCTGCGACGCCTGGGGGAAAGGGGGGGGCTGCTGCAAGGCTCAGGGGCCCACTGGGTCCATTCCTGCAGTCCCCGCTGGGAAAAACTGGAGCCGAAGCTTTCCCAGACAAACCTGTGCCAATGCCCAGCAGCTGCTGGGCCCAGCAAGCATCAAGTCTCCTTATTGAGAGGCAGCTGAAAGTGACAGGTGGACGGGAGCCAAGCTCAGCCCCTCCCCCTCCCCCGCATCATGCCAGCTGCTCTGACAGTTTCAGGAGTGAGATGCAGCGGCGGGTGGCATGGGACCTTCCTGGAAGGCAGCCCGGGGGCCCTGGCGCTGGGCCGAGCCTGCACCCTCGTGCCTCACCTGCTCCTGCCTGCTGAACCGCACGCGTGCTGCAATTTGTAGAATTAACATTTCCTTCATATTTGCATCTGGCAGCACAGAGACGGGGAGCAGAGGACAGGGGGAGACGGGAGCTGAAGGCTTCCGATTGGTTCCTGGGCGCACAGCGGAGATGCTGAATGCCACAAACCTCCTCCTACACGTCCTCACCCCCAACTCCCATGGACAGGGAGGCTCCTCTAAGGGTCAGAGGCCCTGTATGGACATGGTCTGGGGCTGTACAGGAAAGGGAAGGAAGCCCCCGAGCACAAGCCTCGGTGATGGGATGGCAGTGCAGGAGGCCCGGCATTACAGCCACGATCGCACCAGCCTCGTCACTGCTCTGAGACTTGCTAACCCCAGTCACCTCCCACTGCGATCCATCCATGAGGACTCAGCCGTGACATGCCTCCCCCTTTGTCCTAGATGTTGTCTCTAGAGGCAGGTGGTCTTAGTTCAGGATGCTAGCAACACAGTGCTGCAGAGGGTACGTTTAGGAAGCCAAGAGGCTCATTTTGGCTGTTGTGTTCCAGTGTCGAAGGGCTGTATCTGGAGATAAAATAGTATCTCGGGACCCTTGCCGGCAGGGTCTGGAGGCATAAAGGGGCTCACGCGGGGGAGCCGAGAAGTGTGCGAGGGAGCTGGCCTAACAGCTCGCACAGCAGACCCACTCGTGAGAAAACTGCCAAAGCCACAAGGTGGCCCCCTGCCCTTCTCCTATGAATGGAGCCACAAGAAAACCCCGTGACCTTTCCCTGAAGTAGGTCCTGCAAGAGGTGCCCCCTCCCCACACCGTGTGCCTGTCGCTGACGATGCAGAGACCTGGAGGAGGATCCGGACACAGGCCTTGCTGCCGCACCCATCTCACAGCCAGCAGATCACGGCAACCCCGGGACAGTGCTCCTCTCCCCAGCATCCCCTTGGCAGAAAAACGCACAGGCTCCCCTGCTTCTTGGGGTCTCCATTTCCGAAGTCCCCCACCTCATCTGAAAGCTACGCTCAAGACATTTGCATACTTTTCTTCATCTGTCTCCTGTCACCAGGGCCTCAGCCATGACCTTGGAGGTGGGTGAGGAAAGGACTCATAGCCCTGCTCCAGGTACAGTTTTAAGAACCACCCCCACAGGCGGCTGGAGGCCTGGGGACCTTGGCTTTGAGGGAGTTTGTGGAGTCTGAAGAGCTCGGCCACACTCGCTGTTTTTCGAACTCTTGTCTGGGCCTCTGTGGCTGGAGGTACAGATGTATCTCAACCAGGATGTCTGAGCTGAAACACAGCAGCAAGCGGGAGACACACAAGCCCATGTGCACATATACACGTGCACACACACACACTCACACATGTGTGTGCACGTGGCACTCACATGTGCTGCTGTGACACCTGAGAACTTGTCAACATACAAATCCTCTGGCCTCTCCCCAGATTTACTGAGTCCACTCTGGGGGGAGGGCCTGGCCATCTGGGGTTCCATGGGCCCTCCCAGGGGCCTCCCCTGCAGACTCGAGGTAGCGAACCGCGAGCGGACAGGTGGATCTCCCCAGTTCTGGCCTCAGGCCTTGCGGCTGCCCCTCTGCCCCAGCAGGCGGCCTGCCAACCTCTGAAGCTGGCCAATGAGACTGTCCTGCTCATCAGGCAGAGCAGAATGGTCCCTGTGGGGAGCAACCTATGACTCTGCCTCATATTGCAAGCATTCCTTACCTGGATCCCACGTTCTCTCCTGTAAATTAATAGCCTCCAATGGCCTGGCATTTGCATAATGGCTCTCCTGTCCCTTCCACTTGCCATAATTAATTGTGTTAGAATACTATTTCTCCATCTTGTTGCTTATAGCAGTGGTTCTTTCATTGTGGGTTTCAGATTCACCCGGGGAAGCTTGTGAAAATGCAGGTGTTCCCCTCCCCGCCTGCGCTCCAGTGTCCTGTAGCAGGGCTGGAAGCTACAGCCTGCTTCACACAAGCTTGAGATTCAGGGGCGCGTGTTGTGGAACAGAGGGTTAGCTGCCACCTGCGATGGCATCATCCCCTATGGGCGTCAGATCGAGTCCTGGCTGCTTCACTTCTGATCCAACTCCCAGCTAATGTGTCTGGGAAAGCAGCAGAGAATGGCCCAAGTGCTTGGGATCCTGAACCCACAAGGGGAACCCGGAGGAAACTCCTGGCTCCTGGCTTCAGCCTGGCCCACCTGCAGCTGTTGTGAACATTTGGGGAGTGAACCAGCAGATGGAAGACCTCTCTGTCATTCTCTCTGTGTGTCTCTCCCTCTCTCTGTAACTCTGCCTTTCAACCAAATAAAATAAATATTTATAAACAACAGGCTTCAGTCAGGACCAAGGTAGGAAGAAGTAGGCTGATCTGTGGGTGTCTGAGATTGAGGGAGCAGCCTGGATGGGGTGGGACAGCCCCAGTCGGGTAGTGGTGGGCTCCCTGGAGGGGGAGACAGGAAGGACATGTGGGGTAGGTGGTTCTTAAAGGGGCCTTTCTGGGTGGTCTCTGCAGGACCTTGCCTGAAGAATACCAGCACTGTTGGCTAAGCACCTGGCTGGGCCCTCCCTACACCCACAATTCCTCATTTAATTCTGTAACCCCATAGGAAGGAGGGCAGGATTTTCTGTCTGATCTCATGGAGGTGAGCGGGTGGCTTGTCCACCATCACACGGTGACTCAGGAGGTAGCACAGCCTGTGCCTCACCTAACACCTGCTAGGACACAAAGCCAAGGAAGTAGCTCTGTGCCTGGCCTCCAGTGAGCTCGCAGAAAGTGTTACAGATGAGGAAGCAGAAAGTGCCCGGTGCATTGTCTGCACCTGCAGGCGCTGGGAGCCAGGCCCTCAATGAGAGGTCAAAGCTAATGGTCCAGAAAGACTGTGACTCTGAGGACTGGGAGCAGGCAGGGTGTGCTTGCCTGTGATGAGCACCCACAGCTTCACCAGCCTGCAGGAAGGAGCAGCAGACACGCCCCCAGAGGCTGGAGTTTGCAGAATTTCACTGAGAAGCAGCCTGGGCTGCTGCGAGGATGCTGGGCAGTCTGTGGCCTGTGCTGTCCTCTGCTGGTGACTATTGGTACTGACTGCAGCTGACTGGGCCAGCTCCAGGGCTGAGTAAGTGTCTGGCCAGGTGCCAGGGTGAATCGTCTGAGGATCTGACCAAGGCCCCTCTGCCTCAGCCCACAATGGCTACATCAGTGGCATCCAAAGCTGTGGGGCAGCATCTGGGTGCACTCTGTTCTTAGAGGAGGTTTGATAGTCATTCACCGTTCTGGCCAACTCAGGTCCCTGGCTATCTCTCCTCCCAATTACAGGGCCAGTCTATAGTTTCCTCTCTAAACTTTTAACTTCTGGCTTTTGGCACATGCTAGCTGTGCCAGAACTCTTGGTCTCTCTTAACATTCCCCATCCATGGGGCAGGTGCTTGGTGCAAGAGTAATGACACTGCTTGGGACACTCACATTCCATGTAGAAGTGCCTGGGCTTGAGTCCCGGCTCTGCTTCAGATACAGCTTCCTACTTACGTGCATCCTGGGAGGCAACAGATGATGGCTCAAATTCCTGGGTCCCCATCACTCACTTGGGAAACATGCATGGAGTTCTGGGCCCTTGGCTTTGGACTGGCCATGCTCCAGCTGTTGCAGACATTTGGGGAGTGAACCACCAGATGGGAATATCTCTCTCTCTCTCTCTCTCTCTCTCTCTCTCTCTGTGTGTGTGTGTGTGTGTGTGTGTGTGTGTTTGCCTTTAGAGTAAATAAAATATTTTTTTAAGATATTCCCTATCCTGGTCTCTTGGGGGGAAGCATGATGGCATCCCATCAAGGATGCCTCCAGTCAGGAGGTTGGGAAGTAAAAACACCATGGAACCCCTCAGTCCAGCCTCTGGTATAATTTTAACAGTACCTGACATTAACTGAACACCGACCATATTCCAGGCACTCTTGGAACGTGTGTGTGTGTGTGTGCCCAGCCTTCACAACACACTTCTGGAGAAGGTAGTGTTGTGGCTCAGAGCACACTGGCCCAAAGTGCGCCACTGGGACGTGCTGAGCTAGAGAAACAGTCTTAGAAACCAGCTTTCTCTGACCCCCGCACCCTGCAGTACCTGCTGAGCACATGAAACTTGCTGATCATCAGTCACTCCAGCAAAGGGGGTAAAGGGGAAGTTTCCCCTTGTCCCTGTAGTGCTTTTGTTGTCCCCATGTTATAGAAGACATAAAGAAGCTCAAAGGTATTCCACAAATAGTTTGAGGCTCCACAGGCAGGCAGGCAGGCAGGCAGGAAGGTGAACCCAGGTGGCTTCCTTGGTTCTTGCTTGTAACCACGGGGACCCACCATGCTCAAGGTGGAGACCACCTGCAGAACCCCTTCCATGGCCAGATCAAGGCTCCCAGGCTGGGAGTGGGAGCTGAGGGGAGCAGGGGGCAGCTCTGGAGGGAGATGCAGAGATCAGGGGAAAGGGGCCTGGGAACAGTCTCCTCCCTGCCCTTGATGAGCCACGAGAGTCTGGGGAAATTGGTGCAAAACAAAGCAAGCGTTTACACCATGCCTGATACACAGTGAGCATTCAGCACGGGCAGGCTTCCTTGTTCCTTTGAAATTGGACTTAGGCCACCACGTCATCTGCAGAACGGTCTCGCCAACTCTCCAGCATGGAGCATCCTTTCTGTGTGCCCTATAATGACTCAAGGGTATTGTGTGTGAACATGATTTTGGGGTTTATTTTTTCCTCTATCTCAGATGCATTCATGAGGCTTTTAGGAATTCTGATACCCAGGTCTCAGAGATTTAACTGGACAGTCACAGTTGCGGGTCATGAGACTTTTTGGAGCTCCCTGGGTGATTCAGATTGTACATCTAAGAAGGAGAGCCACTGGGTGCATTTGCCCCTGCCTGCACTTCTCCTACTGAACACTTACTTATCTTTCAGACCTCAGCTCAGATCTCACTTCTTTAAGGAAGCATTCCCCCTCCACTTTGACTAGTGTATGTTTTGTTTTATCTCTTTGTAAGTCTCTCTTCCTTTGGAAAGAATTTATCTCACTTATGTTTATTTGTGTGCCTATTTCAACAATATCAGCTTTCTTCATGAAAGAGTTTTCCCATCTGTAAAATGGGACTATGAATTCCCACCTCTCAGGGTTGTTGCAAGTATACAGCAACAAAATTCAGGTAAAGAGCCTGGCTCAAGGTGGTCCACATGAGTGTGACTGCTGACTGCCTGTGGTTCCAGGAGTCCCTTGGGATAACACAGCATCAATTCATAATTTCCTAGATTGAACATTTGCCAGCCTCAAAGTCCTAGCCTGGTTGGTTGGTTTGGATTCAGGCTACAAGGTGGTTCTCATGTCCTATGAACCCTCTGATAAGATTAGTTCATATCATAGCTTCCCACCCCTCATCACAAACACTCCACAGACTGCTGAGCTCAGCTATAAGGGTCAGCTCTGAGGTCTTCTTCTGTCGTGTGCCCAGCTGGTCTGTCTTTTTAATAATCAGATGATTTTCTTTACAAAAATTTATTAACTAAGGATTAGTTAGGTGCCAGACACCATTCTAAGCTGTTTACATATACAATCTCATTTAATATGTTTTGCTATTTAAATAAAACCAGTCCTTCTGCTTCTAGTTAAAACACAAAACAAGTGCCTACAGAGACAGGAGCTAACATAAATGTATGCAGGAAATTTTTTTTGGTGGGGGGAGCAATTGAGGGTATCTTCTGCAGGCTGGGAGCTCAGACTTTATTGAAAGATTCTACACCTTAGACCCAACTTTTGGTTTCTACACAGTGCAGACCTGCCAGATTGTCTGATTTCTTCTTCCATTTTTTTTAAAGTTTTACTTTATTTATTTGAAAGGCAGAGTTACAGGTGAGGGGAGAGCTTCCATCTGCTGGTTCACTCCCCAAATGGATGCAAGGGCAAGGGCTGGGCCAGGCTGAAGACGGGAGCCTGGAACTCCATCTGGGTCTCTTCTCTGGGTAGACTGCCCCAACACTGAAGAGAAGCCAGTAGCCTGCATTTTTATATGAACACCTCAGCTTTTGAAGGACGATTCAGCTTGGGGGTGGGGGAAAGACAAAACGCTATCAAAGCCCACCAAACTCAACTCAGCCCACAAGCCACCTGGGGCGGGAGACTTTGAGACTTTGGGGTGTCTGGAGGGCAGCAGAGGAGCTGTGCAGAAGGCAGCAGGGGGCAACGGAGGAGAAAGGGATCAAGGGATTGACACGAGAGAGATGCTGAGCTGGGGCCTGTGGGATGGGTCACGCAGCTCGGTGAGATGGGGAATGGGGGAGTCCCGGCTCACACGCACCGGATCTGGGGAGGCCAGCTTGAGCAGACACTGCGTGTCCCCCGACATCTCAACTCACAGAGGCCCCTGAGGGCTTGCATGGAAAGCAATTGCTTGGATCCCTCCATGATGGAGACCCTGGTACTTGTGGATGCCCCCTTTGCCGTCGGGGCACAGCCTGAGGAGTTCAGAAGTTGCGTCCTTTGAGCCCAGGGGGGTTTCCTGGGAACTCCACAACTGAGTGAGAGCTCAGCTGTGAGCAGGAGGGTTTTCTCAGCGTCTCTGAAGTCCCCCCACCGGTGGAGGGGATCCTTGTGTCACACCAGGGCAGGGGAAAGGCACATCACAGCGGAGGAGATTGGCACCTACCCAGAGTCTGATGCTTGGTTTGGGGAAAACAAGCAAACGCAGAGTGTGGGGTGCACCCTGCTTGCCGGCTCCTAGCTCACTCTTCCGGCAGCCGCTGTAGCAGGCGGCGATGGCAGGGCCTGCTGGCTTCTGCCGAGCTTAGCAACTTAACCACTCACTTCACTTCACAACCCAATTGCCTGCAAAATGAGGCCGCTTTCCACAAGTCCTTTAATTAGAATTCCTTTCTCTGACTGCAAGACCCAGGACCTTGTCCCTTGCACCTGCTTTGCTAGCATCTACTGACTGAGCGAGGTGGAGGAGGCTGTCCCACAGGACAGGTGGGGCTCAGAGGGGCAGGCATCCTGCCTGGGTGTTCTCAGCCACTGAGGAAGATGCAGACAGAGGGGGAATTCTGGGATCCAGGACACAGGCCAGTACAGAGGTCAGTGAAAGGGAGGCTGGGCCCCACAGTAACCAGAGTAGTGGTGACAGTCACAGCGCCTGCTGTCCCTCTCTGTCCCGTCCTCTGACCCAGGAACCACACGACATTGTCCCCAGCATCCCCACGGCCACTCATTTCCAGCTCTGTCTGTCACTGTTTCTATACAAGGGGTGACTTTGGTTCAGGCAAGCATTTACTTGCCTTCTAGAACTTTCCAGCCCGTGGGTGTTTAGGAAAGTCACCAAGCATGGAGCCATGCTGAGTGCTGTATGGGCCCTGGAGAGTGACAGGGGTTGGAGTGAGTCACCAGAGAAGGGACCTGTGAGCTGGGCTCGGATGGCTGTGTAAGAATTTGCCAGTTGGGGAAAGTGGAAGATAGCATTGGGTAGGTAGAACTGCTTGGACAAAAGCATAGACGTGCCAGGGGAGTAGAAAGCACTGCAGTGGGCTAAGAGGTAAGAACACACACATTGCAGGGATCAGAATAAGGGAAACAGATGGGGCTGAGGCTACTGCAAGGAGCCCCAATGCCAGCAAGTTTGGATTTTATCCTTGGGACACTGGAGGATGTTAGCCAAGACAATGAGAAGTCCAGCCCAGCTTTGTGTTTTAAAAATGTCCCCTCTGGTGGTGGGCATGGGCCGTAGGCAGCTGAAGGAAGATGGCACAAGGGAGGGCTACAGCAAGGAGGAAAAGTTTCCAGAAATCCTCTTGGGCTCCGCAGAGGGAAGTCTAAGCCCTCTAAGCTGCTGCCTGGCGGGAGAGGGTGGTACACAGAAGTAACAAGTTTCACACTGGAGGCACCCAAGTGGGAGGTCTCTTCCCTTCTCCTCCTCCTGTGACCTGGGGACGGAATGCGGCCGTGCTGGGGCTGGGGCTCAGTAGCCAAAGCCCCTCCACCAGGTGGAACCAGGGAATGGTGACCCCTTATCTGCTGTCCTTGGCAGGAGATCTGGCACCCACAACAGAGCTGGCAAGCCCCAGATTCTTTCCCAGCAACGCGACACTGGGCAGGGACCGTAACCAAAGTCTGATCAAAGTTTTATCAAAGGTCACTGGCCAGCATTTTCCTCCCCATATAAAACATGTAAGGGACACATACCGCTCTTCCCACCTGGCAGATGTAACTGCCAGTGTGGCAGTGCCCTGTGACTACTGCCAGCAGTGAGACTCACAGGAGCCACCAGAGGCTGGCCCTGTAGGATTTGCTGGGCTGGTGGCCCTTGCACCCTCTACGCCAGACCCCTCGCTGCCCCCTAAGACCATAAACGCTACGGCTTAGGCTACGATGAATTCAGAGGTTATGTTCCCTGCTGCTGAGTTCAGTCTGGAACATCATTTTCATTCGAAGGCAAGACATAGGGCCAGCGTTGTGGCACATTAGGTTAAGTTGTCACCTGTGATGCTGGCAACCCATATGGGAGCACTGGTTCAAGTCCTGGATGCTCCACTTCTGATCTATCTCCCTGCCAATTCCTGGGAAGGTAGCAGCAGATGGCCCAAGTGCTGGGCTCGTGTACCCATATGGGAGACCAGGGTGGAGTCCCTGGCTCCTGGTACCTGGCTCCTGGCTCCAGCTCAGCCCAGCCCTGGCTATTGGGGCCAGTTGGGGAGTGAACCAGTGGCTGGCAGACCTCTCATGCATGCTCCATCTCTCCCTCTATCTCTGTGATCCTACCTTTCAAATAAATAGATATTAAAAAAAAAAAAAAGATACGGTTAAACACCAGCCCAGCTCCACAGGCAAGTAACGGAGCCTTTGCTGGAGGTTTCATGAAGAGGCTGGGGGAGGCGTCACAGCCTACACTCTGCTCTTCCTCTGAGTCCTTCACCCTCAGGTGGCCGCCACTAGCTCCGCCCCCCAACTCTGCCTTCCCCAGCTGCCTCCCATAACTAGATGCCCACTCCATTGTTCCTTTCTCAACTGGACTCATTTAGGCTTCTCTCAGCTTCCCCGCTGAGGATGACAGAGGCGGCCCCCGGAGCAGAGTGCAGCCGCATGAGAAGGTGATGATGTGCGCAATCAGGAGCACAGGGAACACTCGGGAGTGGTTTTGTGGCGTGAACAGGAGTTCACCAGGTGCAGGAGGGAGGGAGGAAGGTGCCCTGGAAAGGGGAGCTCCACTTGGAAATCTGACAACACCAGTTTGTTTATCCCCTACGCTGAGAATGAGAGAAAGTGGAGCAGCAGGGTCACAAACTGGTGCCCATATGGGATGCCGGCACGGCAGGCAGTGGCTTCACCCACTATGCCACAGCGCCAGCCGTGGGGAGTGAACCAACAGAGGGAAGACCTTTCTCTCTGTCTCTCTCTCTCTCTCTCTCTCACTGTCTATAACTCTACCTGTCAAATAAAAATAAATAAATCATAAAAAGATTATTCAGGCTCCCGGGTAAAAGGTGAATTGAGTTAAGCAGGAGTGGGGGCAGGGAGGCTGGGAGGAGGCTGTTAGAGTGCAGGGATAGGAGGGGATGGGGATTCAGGTGAGGATGCTGGCCCAGCACAGGAAGCTGAGATCCCAGTCTACCCTGACCTAACCCTAGCCCCAGCCCACACATCTCTGCTTCTCTGGGTCTTGCACTGGCTTTCACTGGTCTCACCATGGTCAAAAGGTCTGTGGGCAGTGGAGCCTGGGTGCTGTATGCCCTTTGTTCTTGGGCTATGGCTCAGACACACCTGGGTTCAGAGACACCTCTATGGCTTAACTGTGAAATCTTTGGCATGTCATTTCATTTTCACAGGACTCAGCATCCCCAGTGGTACGGTGGGGACAGTAGCACCTCCTGGTGGTGAGGATGAAATGTGCAAAGGACAAGTCCGATACCTTCATGCCTCCCCTGCTCCCAGCGTGCAAACCTGAAAAGTCTCCTACTAATGAGAATGCCAGTCACCAAAGAAAAACCGCGAGTACTGCTTTGACGGCGATGAATGATTTATGTCCGGCATAATGGTTACATAAGCAGCTGTTACATTTTAAAAGCATCATGCAAACAATATGAAACATTTATTTAAGTGGTTCGACACTACGGGGAATTTGATTTAATCAGACTTTTATTTCTGTTCTCATTAGAATGAAGTCTGGCAACTCTAGTAGGCAGCCCTACCTCCGTTCGGTAGCTTCCAGCCACTGAAAGCAAATATTTTTACTGCACCACAATTAAACATTTATACAGCACCCGGCTCCCCATCTGGCCTGCGGATAGAAGGGGAGCAGCAGCAAATTCACGGCATGAAAATCTCGCATGGAAGAGAGCAAGAGGCACCCCCGCATGGAACAGAATTAAGATACCCACTGAAGAGCCTGTCTGAGAATGACAGTCCACTGATTCCTAGAATGCCCTGGATGTCTGGGGAGCTGTGGGCAGGTCGGGCGGGGCTTCTCCGGGTCGGCTTTGCACGTTTGCTCTTCTGGGGCAAGTAATATTTTTTAAATTTTTTTTTTTTTTGCTTTTGTTTTGAATGCTGAGATCATCACAACTTGGAAGCCACAGGAGATGCTAACACGATCTCTGAAGAGGCTATGATTTACTTGAGATTCCCCCAGGAGTTCCCTGCGGTATGTCCCCAAACGCAGGGCAGGGGTTTCCTTAGGGAGACCATGCAGGGGGCCTGTTGGGGATGTTACTGTGTTGGGAATGTTTTATTTCTTCAGCTAGCAAGTGGTAATTTTGTACTCATCTTCATATCTGCTTTTATGTCCTAAATAATGGGTAAGGCAAATTTTTAAAAATGAAAGCTAAACAAATTCACTGAGTATTGGAGTAGGACATTTCTAGTCTTGGCTCTGACACTCTTTGTGAACCTTGGACGTGCCCTGTGTGCTGTCTTAGGTCGTGTTATTCTGCTTGTCATGACTGTAACTATAATATCTGGGAGGCGCCTCCTAGGAAGGAGGAGGTTAATTTTGGCTCATGGTTTGGAGGCCACAGTCCAGGACTGCGTGGCCTCATTAGTCTGGCATCCAAGGGAGGCTGAGGGGGTAGGGTGTGTGCGGAAAAATGACCACATGAGCGGGCAGGAAGCAAAGGAGGGGGCTGGACTGGACTCGGCTTAACTAACCAATCTCTCACAGGAACCAGCTTCCCAGGGCAAGCCCCAGGGACCTAAAGATCTCCCATAGGACCCACCCCCCAGACACCGTACTCAGGCCAACTCTCCACCCTTGACCCACAAATTCTAATCCATTAGCATGAGACCTTGGGGTTTCAATGTCTCCGTGTGTTTGGGAAGCCAGCTCTCATTGAAAGCATCCCATGGGCCTCAGTCTCCCTATCTATAAGAAGGCAGAACCGGAGTGGCGTTTCTCCAGGTGTGTTCCCTGGAACTCCCCCCAAGCCATGTCCCTTTCAAATCAAAGTTTCCAGGGTCGATAAGTCAGACCTGCTGCCCGTTCTCTGCTCTCTGGCGGGATCCTCAAAGGTCCAAGTTTCTGAGAAGCGCTGTGGCAAAGGAGTTTGCTTTGGTACATAGCTTTCAACACCATGAGCTCCTCACACTCTGTAGAGTCGGGAATCTGTTATTCCGAATTATATCAGAGATCCCTTTAGATTCCAGGCTCCTGAAGTCAGCTGTTGGGGCTACCTCTCTGCCTCTGAACAGGACAACCTCCAACCCTCCGAGTCTGTCCTCTCCTCTGGGTTAGCGCCCTTCTCTCCTGCCCTGAGCTTGCGCCCTCCTACTGCCCCGGAACATTCCAGAACCCACCGCTGGGATTCTCCAATGTCCTGCGCATCCTTTCCTTCTTAGCTCCCCATCCTAGCAGTATAAATTGTATCAGGTGTCCGGGCTGAGACAGAGCTGAGGGACAGGGTGCTCCTGTGACTCAGCTACGTCGGCGCGGCGCAGCGGTGGGCACAGCGCTGAGAGCAGGACCGAGCACCCCGCCTGCTGCTCCCCAGCGCCTGGCTTTACCTCCGGTTTCCGTCCTGCCCTCTGCTGCGGTCTGCGGACTCTGCGGACGCGGCGCTGTCTTTAATGCTGCTTCTCTGGGAGGGTTTTCTGGCATACCCCGAGGAAGCATCACCTCCCCAAAGGTGGAAGCCACGTCTGTGTCTGCTCCAGGTCCAGCCCCGCCCTCAGGACAGCGCGGGGCTGCAGCCACGGTGAGGGCCAGGTCAGCGAGTGTCCCAGCTGTGCCCTGCATTTCAGCTCCAAACGCTGCTCCCCTGAGTGGTGCGGCCACGGCGCTTTATTCTACAAAGCCACGCAACAAGGTCCCTCTCACACTTCAGAGGTCTGGAATCACATCGGTTCTCGTCCAGGAGTCTTAATTGTCCACACTGGGAGAAGCCTTAGTTAACTGGACTCTTAGAATCAGCACACCCGCTATGGTTTGCGTGTCTGTGGCCCTGTTCAGATTCTTATATGGAAACAACAACCACGACGCTGGTGTTGGCAGGTGGTGCCTCTGCGAAGCTGTCAGGCCATGCGGATGCAGCCTTCATGAACAGAATTAGTGCCCCCACAGAGAGGCCCCGAGAGCTGCCGTGCCCCTCCCGCCAGGGGGCGGGGGGGGAGGAGACGCCACCTTTGAACTGGAAGCACCCCCACCTACCCCACCCGCCACGGTCACCACCACCTCCAGACTCCAGATCTTAATGGTGGACTTAATGGTTTTCTCCCAGAACTGCGGGAACCCAACCTCTGCTGTTCCCAGGCCACTCAGCTCATGGTATTTTATCAACAGCAGCCCAAAGAGCCCCAAACAGAAGAAAACACGTTTTTACCAGGGGTTAAAAGAGAAGTTGGCCAATTTCTGGGGAGAAGCCCTTCACACACTATGCAGTGAGACTGGGTCTGAATGAAGGCAACCGTGAAAGAACTGGTTGAAATGTGCACTCTGAAAAATAGCATCTTCAGCTAATTCCCTTGGTGACCAGGCAACAGGGAGGCAACGTGGCTAAGGTCTGCCAGCAGTGACCCCAGTTTGCCCCGTGGCTGTGCACCTGCTCTGGGGCCATCCCTCCGGCCTGTTTCTGTGCATCTTTTCTCTGGATCCAGGGGCAGTCTGTGGGGTTACCGCGGTCGCCCATAGCTTCCTTCGGGAATATCTGTCCACTAGATGGCAGTGTGCCTGTAACTGGCAGCGCTGCACCATCTCAGCCCCGCGCAGTGCAAATGCTAGCCCCTGGCCACAGGTGGCTACTGACTACTTGAAATGTGGCTGCTCTGGATGGAACCACGCTGGAAGAACAAAACAGCCAGAGGTTCAGTCATTGAATTCAGAGAAGAGGAAGCGAGGAAGAGGGAAGAGGAGGAAGAAGGTGACAGTGTAGGAGACAAATATATGAATAATTAATACACCAATCACATGTGGAATGATACTGTTTTGGATATATTGAGTTAAGTAAATATCAAATGAAGACTCATTTTACCTGTTTCCTTTAAAAATTTTTATTTGGTTATTTTAATGCCAGAGAGACAGACACACAGAGAGAGCTGATTTACTCCCCAGATGTGTGCAATACCTGGGGCTGGGCCAGGCCGAAGACAGGGGCCTGGAACTCAGCCCAGGTCTCCAAGGTCAATGGCAGGATCTGCACTTGAGACAGCACCTGCCGTGTCCAAGGGTGTGCATTTTCAAGAAGCTGGATCAGAAGTGGAGCCAGGACTCACTCTGTGGTGCAGGCATCTTAACACCTGCCTCAAACACCTGCCACCAACTTTTCTCTTTTAATGTGGCTGCTGGACAGTTTCACATTACCCCTGTGGCCAGAGAAGTGAGACAAGGCAGGTGGAGAATGGTGGGATGGGGAAGCGGAGCAGAGCCAGCAGCCCAGGTCCTGTGCAGAGTGCGAGAAAAGGGGGGTTGGCAAACGAGCACGTTGGCTTGCGTTGTGGGTCCTGTATTTGCTGTGTGCTTGTGACTTAATCATTGTAAGTGTTGGTTTCCTCGCCTGTCAATGGGCAGATAAATGCTACCTTCTCATGTGGACCTGGCCTGAAGCGCTGGAATCCCATATGGGTGCCGGTTCTAGTCCTGACTGCTCCTCTTCCGATCCAGCCTTCTGCTATGGCTGCTATGGGAAAGCAGCAGAGGATGGCCCAAATCCTTGGGCCCCTGCACCCACGTGGGATACCCAGAAGAATCTCCTGGCTCCTGGTTTCGGATTGGCGCAGCTCTGGCCGTTGCGGCCAATTGGGGAGTGAACAAGCAGATGGAAGACCTCTCTCTCTCTCTCTCTCTCTCTCTCTGTAACTCTGTCTCTCAAATAAATAAAATAAATCTTCTAAAAAAAGAAAAAGAAAGGCTGCAACAACTCTCGGAAAATGTAGTCTTTCCCAAGACACTTGTCCAGTTGACTAGTGGAGAGTGGTCACTTTGGGGAGAGTGTAAGCAGGGCCTATGAGACTTGGGGAAGGAACCGGGTACGTGTGGAAGAGAAACGCCTGGTTGGGGAAGTCGTGTGGATGAGCTGGCGGGGAACAGCCCTGAGCAGCATCTGGAACCCCGGAGGGACGGGGATTCAGCCAAGGACCCAGCGTATGCAGAGGCTTGGCGGTGCGGTTGATTTTGTGTAGAGTCCATGGCTCTGTTTGATCAGCAGGAGGGTTGTCAGGGGAGGAGAGGGGCGGGCGTCAGGCAGAGAAGTCTTCCTGGAGGCTCTGGGTGGACAGTGGTGGGGTTTCAGCGTGGTCCTCCTGGCACGGTTTTTGAGAAGGGGACTGGTAGGATAAGATGCGGCCATTAAGGACCCTTGCTCAGAAGTCACTCAACACATGACGGGGAGTGAGGAGACACAGTCTGGATGCTTGGCGGGGGCACGGGCTGGAAAAGTGGCAGGAAGGGGCTGTTTACAGAGACTCCACTGAGGCTCATTTCAGACCCTCTGGGCAGTGATAGGATGTGAAAAATTTAAAAATACGAAAAGGTGATTATGAGGTTTGCTGACAGGGTGGCGAAAAGTAAAGAGACTTCAGTTTGGCATTAACATTAGAAGGCCTGTGAGGGGCACAATGAGGATTTTTAAAAAAAATTTAGTGGTGGGGAGAGAGAGACCACTGCCATCCCTGGTTTACTCCCCAAATGCCCACAATGGCTGAAAGCCGGAGCCCGATCCAGCCCTCCGGCGAGGGTGACAGGGACCCACGTGGCTGAGCTGTCTCCGGCCTCCTCCTGGAGTGCACGCTCTCAGGAAGCTGGAATCAGAAGCGGAGGTGGCACTGGAACCAGGCACTCTGCTGTGGGGCACAGGCCCCCACGTAGCGTCTCCTCTGCTGTGCCAAACACCCACACCCATCATAGTTTTATTCAGCGTCTGTCTGTCTAAACGCTTGTGACTGGCGAGCAGATGGGATGGCAGGAGAGATGGCCAGGCTGGACAGGCCCGTTACAGAGTCTTTGGATTCGGGGAATTAGGGCTGAGCAAAGGAAAGAATGGCAAACGGGACGAGTGTGCCAGTCGGTCGGTCAGATTCTGAACAGGCAGCGGTGCCACAGGAAATTCTGGAGCATGAGGAGGGTTTGCTTACAAAAGGGCTCAGGACGGCGGTGTCGGGGGGAGGGGGCAGAGGAGACACAAGGCGGGGGCTGAGAGCAGGGCCGGGGCGGCAGCCCGTTTACTGTCCTTGCCCCTGAAGTCAGGGGACAGGGACATGAACGAGGGGCTGCGTGGAGTCTGACACCTGGAGGTGCCGTGCGCTTCTGTCCCAATGACCCCACAGAGGGCGCACCAGGCACACACATTCTCTGTCTCCCCGGTGGCATCTGGGAAAATGGAACATTCTGGAAAGGCAGCATAGTGGCTGCTGCCAGGGAAGATGAGATGCGGATGTGCTAATTCCTCAGGGGAGAGTGATTTCCAGTTGTTCATTCCTCTATCCAATACCCACTATTAGGTTTCCTTCTTATTACAAATTTATTACATGCTCATTGTGGGGAAGTTAGAGATGCCAGGTGTGCAGAAAGAAGCAATTACAAGTTAGGGGGATCCCACTGTTCAAACAAAAATATGGTTCACAAAACGCAATTATTCTGGGTTTTCCTGTTAAAATGCTTAGCTTTGATGTCTTTTTATGTCGCCACATAAGGACAGGTGGCATTTTGAACAGCTGCTTGTATACAGAAGCATTCTGATTTATTTATTTTTTTAAAGATTTATGTATTTGAAAGTCAGAGTTACACAGAGAGAGGAAAGGTAGAGAGAGAGAGAGAGAGAGAGAGAGAGAGAGAGGTCTTCCCTCCGTTGGTTCACTCCCCAATTGGTCACAACGGCTGGAGCTACGCCGATCCGAAGCCAGGAGCCAGGAGCTTCTTCCGGGTCTCCCATGTGGGTGCAGGGGCCCAAGGACCTGGGCTGTCTTCTACTGCTATCCCAGGCCATAGCAGAGAGCTAGATCGGAAGTGGAGCAGCCGGGTCTTGAACTGGCGCCCATATGGGATGCCAGCGCAGTTAGGCCAGGGCGTTAACCCGCTGAGCCACAGTGCCACCCCGCCCCCCCAATTTATTTAAGCTACCTCCTCAGTGGAAATTTTTCCACATTCTATTTTTTGTAAGATTTATGTATTTATTCTAAAGGAAGAAAGAGAAAAGAGAGAGGAGAGAGATCTTCCATCCACTGGTTCACTCACCAATGAGTACAACAGCCAGGTATAGGCAAGGCCAAAACCAATAGCCAGAGACTCCGTCCTGGTCTCCCGTGCAGGTGGCAGTGACTCAAGCACTTGGGCCATCTTCGGCTGCTTTCCTAGGCACATGAGCAGGGAGCTGGGTCTGAAGTAGAGCAGCCGTGATCTCACACGGGATGCCAGTGTCACAGGCGTTGGTTTAACCCACTGTGCCACTACCTCGGCCCACGTGCTGCACAAGCCCGCATCCCTGCATGCATCTGTCCCTACTCAGGCTCAATTCTCAGAGGTGGAACCTCAGTGGCAAAGAAAGGAAGCTCCTTTTAGAAGATACTGTGACACGTTTTAGCATTAACTTTAAAAATAAATAATTCAAGGGCTGGGGTGTAGACTTCTTGGTCAAACCTGGCTTAAAACACTTAGTGAATGTGGGCAAATCACGGAGTCTCGCTGGACCTCAGTTTGCCCCTGTAACGTGGGGTCGCTAAGGAGGACTGCAGTGACGACTGAATGAGCTATCCAGCGTGAGCTATCGAGGTTGTCAAACGCCTTCAAGAAATGCCACAAGGCATCTCCCCGATTGCCTCTTCTTCCCCTGCATCCATTCCAGAACCCGGGGATGGAGAAGCGAATCAAGCCCTGCGATCCAGGAAGCGTCCCCACCTGTCTGTCCCCATCCGCCTCTCTCCCGTCATTCACACTGGCGCCTTCATTCCTAGTGGGAGGTGCTTTCCGATTTGGGAGAAGCCCTTATGTGAGTTCGCCGCTTGGTCTTTGCAACCCAGCTACACAGCCTCCGCCAGCAGATGGAGAGGCTAAGACTCAGTGCAGACGAGGGCTGTGTCCCGGAGGGCGAGATGGAGCCATATTCGGGATGTGAGCCCATCTCTTCTGACTTCAGGCCTCAGGACCACACAGCCGCAGCCTAAGTGCTCTGACGTCTCAAGCGCACAGGGCTACGTTTAGCAAGGTTCCAATGGGACAGGAACTGGCCCCACTGGGTGGTGGAGGAAAATTGACATAGGACAGTCAGGGTGCTCTCATTGAGAAGCGGGCATTGGGAGCAACAACAGGAAGAACTGGGCCCTGTGAAGAGATGGGGAGAGGGAGCAGACCTTGCAGAGACCCTGAGTGCGAGCAGGAAGAGAAAACGCAAGGAGTCAGGGTGCCTGGCAGTGCGGCCAGTGCCCCAGGTGCCGCTAGAGGGCGCTGCGTGCCAGTTTTCTCAGTCCCCGACGCCGGCCCTGCAGGATCTTTGGACGCGATTTAGGGTCATTTTGGTTTTGCAGCGAAATGTTTTGGACAAATCAAAGTTCTGGATCAAAGAGTTTGCACATTTTAAACGTGAGAGTCACTTCCTGAAAATCTAAAATCATTTGCCTCCTGCTACCTTGAATGTTCAGACTTAACTGCTGCCTCTTGTCCAGAGGAAAAATACTACAGATTTTTGGTTAGGCATTCAAGGCTTCCTCCATCTGCCCCCAGCAGACTTCCTCCATCTTTTCTCCTGTTGTTCCCCTGAGCAAAGTCCCCTGGCTTGGCCATCAGACAAGGTGGTGAGCCCAAGAAAATCAGAAAAGCTAAAACAGAAAGCAGCGGACCTGGCTGGCGGGGCCCAAGTTGGTTAACCTGCCTTGGTGAGCTGGTGAGAGGCTCGGGGCTGGGGTTCCTATCACTCACAGTCCCTCGGTCCCTGCTGG
Organism: Oryctolagus cuniculus; assembly: GCF_964237555.1. Taxonomy (NCBI): domain Eukaryota; kingdom Metazoa; phylum Chordata; class Mammalia; order Lagomorpha; family Leporidae; genus Oryctolagus; species Oryctolagus cuniculus. The sequence goes on along the minus strand of NC_091437.1, from coordinate 57,275,698 downwards.
CTCCCCAGCCACTTGTCTTTTCTCTCCATGGGATCCGACATCCACTCATTCACAAACACGCACTGGCGCTCTGCTAAGCGCTGGGGGCCTCATCATGTGAAAGACTGGGCCCCAGCCCTTTAGGCGCACTCACCCTGGAACCTTCTGGTTCTCCGTCTGAATCTCTCCACCCCAGTGGGATCCCTGAGAGCCTTCTCAGCCACCTTCCTGCCCACTCAGTTCCTGCTTCTGCCATCTCTATCACGTGGTCTCTGCCTCGAGTTTGGCCCTTGGCATCAGGTCTGTGGCAGTCACTAATGATTATTGGGGAACCCAGTTTTCAGCCCTCCACTAGCAGAGGGTGTAGATTACATTTTTATATTCAATCCTTGCAACCTCTGCTCACGTAGAAGTTGAGGTAGCACTTGTGTATTATATTGGGTTGTTGAAGATATGATCATTCTCACCTCTGCTAGAAAGAAAGAAAGAAAGAAAGAAAGAAAGAAAGAAAGAAAGAAAGAAAGAAAGAAAGAAAGAAAGAAAGAAAGAAAGAAAGAAAGAAAGAAAGAAAGACTTACAGCACCTCCTCCTGGAAATCCTCCAGGAATGCTTATCAGGTTGACAGAGAGCCACTGGCCTGCACATGTGCACACATGTCCACACACACACACACTCATAATCCTCCCAGGCCGTCTTCTATGAGAACCGCTCTGTCTGCACAGTGGATGAGAAGTTGGTTTTTGAAAGCACAAACCCCTGGGTTTGTTTGAATCGTGGCTTTGCAATGCGTTTGCCCACATGGCCCCTCATGTCTGTGAGGCTCGGCTTCCTCACCTGCACAATGGGCATCACACAGCTATGTTTGCCTGCCGGCGATGGGTGGAGGAGGTGCCATGAGAAGAAGGGAGTGAGTGTCACTGAGGAGCTCCAGCACCAGGCCAGGTGCACTGCAAGCCACAGCACATTAGCATCGCTGTCTGGCTGGCCACTCGCTATTATCTGGGAGCTCCCAGAGGGCGGCACAGAGCTGCCATTGCCTCCTCTGAATTGCCAGTGCCTGTCAGAGTCTGGGACACAGCAAGTGCTTAATTAATGTGCGCTCATCGGGTGGGGGACCACCCGTGCTTGCTTTAAGAGAGAATCTGACAAATATGATCAGTGCTCATCCCAGATTAACAATAAGAACCCCCGGCACAGCATCTGTCAGAGCAGGAAGGCAGAACGTGGGAGTTGCTCAAGCCCCTGCCAGGGGGCCCGGTTCACGACCCTGCCATAAGCCAGCCTCAGACCCCTCCTCTTGGATTCCATTAAGTTCTTAATTTTCATCTGAAACCAAACAATTTATATCCTCCCATTATAATTCAATTTTCTCTCTTCCTCCCAAAGCAGAGCAAGTTGCCCACAGAGACGTGGGCCATTGTTTGCATTTATAGCATTCTGATTAATCCAGCCCTGACCCCTGGGCTCCAGGCTCAGCCTGGAGAAACATAGCAGCTCCCTTTCCACAGGGCCTATTAAAATGACTTCCCTTTAATTGGTCCAAAGCCGCTGGCGATGATGAGCTGAAAAAGAAAATAAGAAGCTGGTCGTCCTGTTGCATTGCAGGGTGTGAGAAGGCCACTCGGGTGCACCTGCATTGTGTCTGCAAGCCCCTGGGTGAAGGAGTCGGCACCAAGGCTGGGGGCAGGGAGGCAGGACGGCTGGCAGGGGGCTTGCGCCCTTCTGATGGCTTAGCCTGGGTTTCTGCAGCTTATGTTGGAGCTCAGAACAAAGCATGCAAAAATGGAAAACACTGTGGATTAAAATTAGACCATCAGCAAAACTGGCCTATGCAAATACGGATCAAATGCTGCCGGTTAATCTTTTGGATACTAACGCTGGGGCTTTGAGAATTTACCATGTTTCAGACACTGATCTGAGCACTTCTAAGGATAAAGCCCTTGGACCCTCACAACAATCCCGATAAGGAACAGGTTATTTTCCCCATTCGCAGGTGAATGTGTGAGAGCATGCAACTTAACCAAATCCGTAGATCTAAGCGGCAGACAGGGCCACAGCTGGCCTGTGTGAATCCTTGTAGAACTGGCATAAGACACCTGTTCCTTGTGGAGGCTGCAAGGATCAAGGATTTGTGACGGGGGCCTTGGGCTGGGTGCCAACCCACCCCATCTCTTGGCCTAGAATCCACCCAAACCCTACATGGCCACCGTGGTGGCAGAGGTGGGATGGGAACCCAGGCTGAGTCTGCAGTCTGTGCATGTAACAGAGACACAATCCTGCCTCTGGGAGCTTACTCCTGCGCACTCTGTCCCTGAGCTGAGAGCAAAGCTGGGAGAAGTGACGCTGCCTTGTTGGGTTGCTCAGGAGAGTTCACCAACACATCGAGACCCCAAGGGCAACTTTAGGAGGATTTGAGCACAACCAGCCAACAAACACCGCCAACACTCGAGTTTTTATCTCCTGAATTTTTCTGAGTGCTCTACCCGAATTCTTTCCCTTCCTCTGCCCCAGAAATTAGAAGCGATTCTTCTCCCATTTTATAGATGGGAAAACTGCGGCTCAGGGAAATTAAGCAACTTGGCTGAAGTCATACAGCGGAGCAAGCTGTGACTCACCAAAGCCCACTCGTTCTCAGAGCCACCTCCCTAATTAAGATGTCACTGGTGAAGTCGCCCTTACCACCCCCTACTGGGGGCGGGAGGTGTTACGCGCGAGGACTCCATTTGCACTTTATATCCGCTCTGACGTGTTGGGCACCCAAGCAGGAGCGTGACACATTCCCAGAGGGGGCGCTGGTCCTAGGGGTGATGGCTGGGAGGTTGCCCCACCCTCAGGAATCAGAGCAAAGTGGAATGTGACCTGTGCTCTGTGAGCCGCACGTCTGCAGGGCCGCGCTTTCTCAAGCGCGTTTGACAGCCGTGCGGTTCCCTGCGATGTTAACACGTCTCGAAAAATATTCACAGTCACCTCTCATTTGTGAAGCACTGGGCTGCCAGGGTGAGCTTTCCTTTCTCCACTGCAGGACTTCGGGGAACCTTCCCTCCCCTGCTCTACACGGCAGACTCGCCGCACACTGTATTGCTTTAATTACCAGGAACCAGGCCGTGTAAGGCGCACCATTCACCCGGTAACTGTCTTCCCAGCCGTCAGACACGTTCACATTTAACATACAGTCGCGCGCAGCGTGACGACTTGCCTGTCAAAGACGGACCACGTATATGATGATGATGATCCCAGAAGATACGTCACTGAGCCACCCTTGCCTTAGCTGTGTCAGCACGCTCCGCTGATATTACACAATGACAACCTAGTGGATGGAACATACGTCTCTCTCTCTCTCTCTGCCTTCCATATACTTTCAGATAAATAAATAAATCTTTAAAAAGACATATAATATATAACCAGGCAGACAAAAGGAACTTAAACAAATTAGAAAATCGCCATTTCCACACATATATAACTCACAGATACATTTCATTTACTTTTCCCTCGGCTTCTGACGTTTTCCTCACTGAAGCTGTTCCAAAACCCCTCCCATGTCACACTGGGGAGAATTTTCTAGGACATCCGGCCCACTAGGACTTTCTTTCTCTTTCTGCTGCCTGCTCTTTCCAGCTCTCTGATGGGTGTTTCTTCTGTGCCACCCACCTCTCCTGTCTAACTCTCTCTACTCCTTCTCCAGAGGTGCAGGGGCAGAGGAGAGGAGACTCTGAGTGTCAGATAAAATCCCCGGTGCGGGGTGTGGAGAGAGCAGGCAGTCATGTACATAAATCTTATCCATCATCTTCCCGCCCAGCACACACAAATAGCAGAGTATAGAGTTCCTTGGTAGAACTGGCCCTACATGAAGAAGCATCTCATCCAACTGACCCTTAACACATATTTACTGAAATATAACTTACTGGTCACTTGACTTTTCTGATCACCAAATTTCTCTTCTGAAAATAAATGGAAAAATGAATAATATGACTAAGGAATAAATGAATGAATGACACTGTGGCTGCTGTGGCCAGCTGGCTAACAGGGTGGATGTGCACTCTCTTTACCTCCCAGAGTATGGATTCCTGCTGAGAATTAGCTGCCAAGTTCATGGACTACATTTCCCAGTCCCCCTTGTAGCTAGGTGGGACCATGTGACAAGCCCTCACCAATAGGGCTGTGAGGCTAAGTAAGGCTTGCTATTGGCAAAGCATTTACATATCAGATGCTCAGTCATCCACAGTCTCTCCCCTTTCCCCTGTCCCTCTCCTTCTGTAGCCTGCACTGGCTGGATAACTGAGTTCCAAGGTGACATCACAGTCTCAAGATAGTGGAGTCACAGAATAGAAGGCATTCGATCACCCTATCAGCCACCTGAAGAGCCACCAGCCAGGAACATCCATGGCATATTTCTGTGAATGGGAGACCACGATTACTGGGTAAAGTCCATGAAATTGTGGCACAGGGATGGGCCCTTGGTGCAATGGTTAAGACACACATTAAGATGCCTGAATTCCAGATTGGGGTGCCTGGATTCATGTCCTAGCTCCCTTCCCCACTCCAGTTTTCTTAGATTCCCCCCAGGGGTGTTTGCTCAAGTGTTTGTGTCCCTGCCACCCACCTAGAAGATCCTGATTGAGTTCCTGGCTCCCAGGCACTGGGGGAGAGTGAACCAGCATATGGGAGATCTCTGTCTCTCAGAAACTGCTGGAGGGTGGTTGCAGTAGTTAATTTGTCCTGGGCCATTCACCTCCTTCTTGGAGTTGTCATGTAGTGTGAGGGTAGTGGCTTGAATGGAAATCCCCAGAAAGAAATCCATGACCAAATCCCTGGAACTTGTGAATAAGATCTTAGTAGGAAAAAGAATCTTGGCAGATGCAATTAAATTAGGGAGCTTGAGGTCATCTCAGGTCACCTGGCTGGGCCCCAAATCTGACTATGAATGGCTCTGGGAGAGGCTGAAGAGGAGATGACACTGACAGAAAAGAAGGAGGCCGAATGGAGACAGGCAGAGATGGGAGTGGAATGGTCACATGCCAGGGACCTGCAGGAGCTCACGGAGCTGCAGGAGGCCAGGAAGGGTTCTCCCCTCAGAGCCATCCAAGGGAGCATGGCCCCGTCCACAGCTTGATTTTGAACTTTGGGCCTTCATTAATGTGAGAGAATAGATTTCTATTATTTTAAATCATGTGGTTTGTGGTAATTTGTGAAAGCAAAGGAAGGCACTCAGTGGATAGGAAATTCTAAAATAAAACAGGGACCAGTGTTGTGGCACAGCAGGTTAAGCCACTGCCCACAATGCCAGCATCCCATATGAGTGCTGGTTCAAGTCCCAGCTGCTCCACTTCTAATCCCTGTCAGTGCACTTGGGAAAGTAGCAGGAGATGGCCTGCGTGCTTGGTTCCCTGCTTTCCATGTTGGAGTTCCAGGCTCCTGGCTTCGGGCTGGCCCAGCCCCAACCATCGAGGCCATCTGGGGATTGAAATAGCAGATGGAAGACCTCTCTCTCCCTCTCTGCATTTCAGCCTTTCAGGTAAATAATCTTTTAAAAAGATAAAATACAACAACATTTTTTGCCTCTCCACTTCCCTCCTTAGAGACAGCATCTTCTGGGAGATGGTGCCCCTGGAGAGAAGGCACAAATCAAATCTGCTTTGTTAACTCTCTGAGAAAATTCTGGTGACATTTGCAATAATATTTGTACTGAGAGTAAATGCGGACTTGGAGCTTTGGGGGAATAATCTTATTATTTATGGATGACACACACACATTTTCATTAATGTGTTACAAAAAGTATTAAAAAGCTTCTCTCTGCAGTGTCTTTTTGGAAAAAAAATCCTTTTTTTTTTTTTTTTTTTCTGCTTGAGAGAAACAGAGAGAAACTCCCATAGGTTGTTTCATTCCCCAGATGCCCACAACAGCAAATCCAAAGCCAGAAGCTGGGGACTTAATTCACGTCTCCTACATGGGGGGCAGGAGAAAAACTGCTCTGGGCCATCGACCCTGCTTCTCAGAGCCTGCATTCGCAGGGAGCTGAAATCAGGAGTAGAGCAGGCCTGGCACCCAGGCTCCCTGACATGGGGTGCAGGTGTCCCAGTGTCGTAAATGTGCCAAATGTCTGTCCCTGCAGTTGTCTCTTTTAAATGGCTGCAGCAGGTGGCTCCTGGGACTGCCACCCTGTGAGCTGAGGAAGAACCAACCTCATTCCCAAGGTTCTGGTTCAGAATGAGTTGTTGGCTCGGAGTTGGCCAAGACTGTTGGGAGGGCCATTTTGAGACCTAACCCTGGCTGAGGTCTAAGAGAGGGTGTTGGAAAAACCCTCTCAGCTCCTGCTGACCGATGCTGTGATGTGGCCAACACAGGGGAGGTTAAGGGCTGAAGGTTAAGGGCTCCTGTACCCCAAGAGGTTCCCCAAGTCGAATGTGGCTTCTTACATTGAGACAGATTCAGAATAAACATTAGCTCTCCACTCATACTGTCTGCATTTCAAGTGTTCCGTTGACGTATGTGGCTAGTGGCTGCCATGTTGGACAGCTCAAAGTTATAGAACATTTCCACCATCATAGAACATTCCGTTAAACTACGCTGCTCAGGCAGCAAGAAGTAAGTTTCAACTTTGTAAGTTACCATCACCGACCTTGGTACATTTACAAGGGTACTTCAAAAAGTTCATGGAAAATAGAACCAAAAATAAGTTTTATTTTGATGCAAAAAATTTTCAACTCCATGCATAGTTTTTCATACTCACTTACATGATCTTTTTGAAATACCCTTGTATCTGATGAGTCATTATAGATACATGAAACATCACTTTGTAAAACAATATCACAGAAATGAGAAAGCATTTCTATTTAAAAGTAGAACATATATAAAGTTATACAGTATATTCCTAAATTTGTTTTCAGAAAGCCCTTGTATCTATCTTTAGAATATTATCCACCAATAATATAACAGTGCTTTCCTTGGGATGCTGGACTTTGATTGGTTTCTGCTCTCTTTTTACTTTTTTGGGCTTTCAAATTCTCTACAACTTGCCTCAATCAAGTTGTGACTAGAAGACACTATGCATGCAGAAAGTTGTAGTCTTATATGATATCTCAGAGCCCTTTGAGGGCTGACACTCTATGACAGCAAAGGATTTGAGAGCAGAGCCTGTTTATAGCCTTGTAGGGAGATTGGGAGGGACCTGGGCAGGCGTCATTTAGCTCTCGGACCCTGTTCTGGCAAGATACCCACGAAAGTGGCTGGTGAAGATGGAGGCCCTGAATCTTGCCAGAGAAGGGGGCTAGTCATTTGCTCCAATTGCACACATGAGACGTGCAATAAACACATGCTAAATGACCAAGTGAATGAATCCATGAGTTCACCATGTGCCAGGCACGGTGAGAATTGTTTTCTTCCTTTGAAACTTTAAAAAAGGAAATTTGGGACAAATATGAGGGCTTTTCTCCAAGCTCATGGAAATGCATATTTTGAGAAAACTCTTCATGGATTAAATTTTTTGCATCAGATTATATTCATATTAGCATCTTATAACACATCTGAATGGGCTCTAGTTTGCGATACTAAGAAGGACGAGACATTAATTTGAGAACAGCCCCTACTGGAGGAACATGAATTCTGCTAAAATTGAACCAAGAACAAAAATCTACTTTATGCTGAAGTTTGGAAAAACAGTGAAATCATTGGTGCTTTTGAAGGGTTTATGGGAACAATACTCCAAATCAATCAGTGGTTTACAAAGGGATAACCCATTTTAGGAAGGGCTGAGACAATATTAAAGGTCAAGCCTCTGGTGGCAGATCATCCACCTCAATTTGGGAGGAAAAATTAATCTTGTTCATGCCCTAATTGGAGAGGACCAGCAATTAACAGCAGAAACAATAGCCAACACCTGCGTGTCTCATCGGCTTCTTCATATACAATTCTGACTAACTACACAGTAGACTTTCTGTTCAAATGAGGCCAAAACAGTCGTACCTGGGTCAGCTAAGGGCAAAAGCAGAGAGTCCCAGGGAAATTTCAAACACGTGAGATCAAGATCCTGAAGCATTTCTTTCAAGAATTATAACAAGAAATAGAGCACGGTTTACCAGTACCGCCCTGAAGGCAAGGCACAACAAAAGCAATGGCTGCCAAGAGATCAAAGTGGGCCTATGAAAGCCACAGTGGATAGGTCCACAGCAAAGGTCATGGCACCAATCTGGGGGATGCTCAAGACATTTGGCTTATTTATATTCTGGAGGGCCAAAGAAAAGCAACGTTTGCTCACTATAAGTGTGCTTTGGAAAAGTAACCAAAGAAAAATAGAGCAGAACAATGCCCAGGAAAACTTCACCTGAGAGTCCTTCTCCCTCGTGACAATGCTCCTGCTCACTCTTGTTAACAAATGGGACATTTGGGGGCCAGCGCTGTGGCATAACAGGTGGGGCTACCGCCCGCAGTGTCGGCATCCCACGTGGTGCCAGTTGGAGTCTCGGCTGCTCCACTTCCAATCCAGCTCTCTGCTATGGCCTAGGAAAGCAGTGGAAGATGATCCAGGTCCTTGGGCCCTTGCACCAATGTGGGAGACCAGGAGGAAGCTCCTGGCTTCGAATCGGTGCAACACCTGCCATTGTGGCCATCTGGGGAGTGAGCCAGCAGATGTAAGACCTCTCTCTCTCTCTCTCTCTCTCTGTGCCTCTGCCTCTCTGTAATTCTGCCTTTCAAATAATAATAAATTGTTTAAAAAAATGGGAAATTTGTGAGAATTTTGGTGAGAAATCATTGGGCATCCACCATACAGTCCTGATTGGACTCCTTCTGACTTCTTTCTGTAATTAGTCATATTTTTAAAGGCACCATCTTTCTTCAGTTAGTGAAGTAAGAATGTCTGCATTCATGTGTTAGATTCTCCGGGATCTCAGTTCTTTAGGGATGGTTTAAACGACTGGTATCATTGCTTACAAGAATATCTTCTATTTGATGGAACTGTGTTTGGAAATACTTTATATATGGTATTGTATCTTTTAATTGCATTTTTCTATGACTGTTTTTGAAGTCCATTTGTAAAATACTTTTCTTTCCATATGTATAAGAAGGACTGTTCAATCCTGCTAAGAATTTAAGGAAAGCAAATTAAAGCTGGGATGAAAGATTTTCCCCCCAGCCAATAAGCACACATTCTAAATTTAATAGTGTCAACTACAGTCCTCCCTCAGCACCCAAGGAGGATTGATGCCGGAACCACTTGTGGAAACCAAAATTCACAGATGTTCAAATCCCTTAGATGAGTATAAAACGGCATAGTATTTGCATAGAACCCACACACATCCTCTTGTATACTTTAAATCATCTCTAGATAGCTTAGAATACCTAATACATGTAAATACTATGTAAATAGTTGTTAAGCTGCGTTCTTTAGGGAATAATGACAGGAAAAATCCTGCACATGCTCAGTACGGGTGCATTTTTTCCCTTGGATATTTTCAATTCTCTCTTGGTTGAATCCATGGACACAGAACTTATGGATCTACGGGGCTGACTGTTAGAAGATGCCTGGAATCAGTCATCCTCATTCATCAGCTGTGAGACTGTGGATTGGATAAACATTCTGGGGAAAAGTGTGCAATGTGTATCATGATTTTATAGAAGTGGAAACCATTGGCCCTAGACTTTTGACTTGGAGGTCTGATCCTTATTGTAGGGAAATAATTAGAAATGTACAGCTATCTTACACAGGGAATATTAATGAAACATTGCTTATGTATCCTGAGTTTCCTCAGCTTTCTCCGGCCTGAGGCTACAAACGAGCAATCTTAACTTGGAGGTACAAACGTTTTGGCTCAGGGGCCCTAAATGTACAGCTTTCAGCCCACCACCCGTATCTTCCTGGCAGCTGGCAGGGAGTCTCCCATGTGATGAGGCCCTCTTTGCACTGCTTTGCTTGTTGGTTCTCCTGCACCAAAGCTGCGTCCCATCTGTAGAGAGAGGGGCTGACATCTGGGACGTCCCTCCAGACCACTCTTCAGCCCACTGCGTGCCCTGAGCGACAAACTCCTCGCTCCCAGCTGGATTTAGCCAAGGAGAATGAGGCCTCCAAAGAAGGGTCCCACGCAAGTGAGGTCGGCTGTTCGGGCACAGCTCCCTCCCTGAGCGACTCCCCAGGCTGGGGTGTCCTCTCTCCTGGAGACGCCTCTGCTTCCCCCCCAGCCTAGCCCCTCATGCATTGTACTCTCCCTACTGCTTCTTCCACACTCTTCACACCTAACACCCCCTCAGGTTGCCCCATTCAAGTGCCCCTTCTGAAGTGGTGCAGGCAAAACAGGAAAATGCAAACAAAAGGCCAGATTTGTGATGCTTGTGGATGTTCACAGCGTAAGCAGGGATTTTGAGCTCCTGATGGTTTAACAGCAGGCCTGCAGAGGCTCTCAGCAAGTCAGGATGAACCTGCTCCGGCACACCAAGGCCCCCTCCCCCAACTGATCTGGAGTCCTGGCCCCGAATTCTGCTGCACCTGCCTTTGGGGCCACTGCCCAAGGCAAGAGCCAAGCAGAAGTGGAGAGAACCACATTGTGATCACACTGCTTGTTCTGAGTGCCAAAAGCCCTCAGAGCTGGCTCCCAACATGTGTATGTATGAGTATATGAATGAATGTATATGTGTGTGTGTGTGCGTGTGCGCGTGTGTGTCTTGGGCCAGGGCAGAGCTAGGAAATCACCCCCTGTTGCCACCCTCTTTCATTTCTGTAACTCTTCATCTCTGTCCCCAGGTTAGTCCTGAGCTCTGTCCTTAGAGACCCCGTGTTCCTTGCATCTGTCAATTGCTGAGAATGACAGCTGGATGTGGGTGCTGGCAGGAGTGGAGGGGGAGATGAGAGACAGGTCCTCTGATCAGCGGATGCAACACTGATTTCTGTTAAACACAAACCAGCAACCAAGCAAGCACCGTTCCTAGCTGTTCAACAACACGGCTTTGATGAGATTTATTACAGCTTAGCCGTAAATGGAAACTACAATCTCCCTAGAACAAGGTTTTATGACATAAGAAAGTGATTGCAATACTGTTACAATAGAAACCCCAACTAAACTGCAGCACCAGCAAAGCTCCAAGAGTCAGTGTTTATGTCTCTGGGTGCTGGAGCTGTGACGGTGAATAAGAAGAGCTATGATTCAAACGTGACCAAGAGCTGTGCTCTGGTGGGGGTGGTGGGCGGGGGGCATGTTAGTAGAAGATGGAGATAAATCGAGGTAGAATCACCAGGGAGAGGAAGCGTGCTGGGGAGCTGCATGCAGTGGCTCTGAGCGTGCTGAACCAGAGCACTGACCTGGCCCAGGAGGCGACCAAAGGGGCTAAGGGGACAGGAGGTGAGGCACAGCACCCAGGACCCAGTCCCATGGAAGAGGAAGCCAGAGTCAGGAAGCACGCACTGTGGAAGGAGCAGCTCGGGTCCCTGTTGAGTGTTTGCAAGGACACGCGCCACTCTGAGCAGCGTTTCTCCCAGGAGGTAGCATCCTGCCTCATCTGCCCCCGTACCTACGCACGGAGCAGCGTTTCCACGGATCCGCAAGAGAGGGTGGAACAAGGGGACTCGCCTGCACAGGAGGCCAGCTGCGCGCTGCATTTAGTGACACCTCTCCTCGCTCCCAAGAGGAAGAACAAGCTGCTTACAACTATGTTAGCAATATGGGAGGCTAAAATACTTTGTCAGATGGTGACCAGAGTCAGATGGAGAGGGGGGAGCACCCTTACTGTGTGCTTTGGCCTGTCTGGGCTCGCCATTTAGTTCTGTTGAAAAGATTTATTTATTTATTTATTTATTTTGAAAGCGTTACAGAGAGAGACAGATCTTCCATCTGTTGATTCCACAATGGCCACTGCTGGGCCAGGCCAAAGACAAGAGCCAGGAACAACATCCGGAACTCCTACGTGGGTGGCAGGAATCCAAACATTGAGCCATCTTCTGCTGCTTTCCTCAGGCCATTAGCAGGGAGCTGGATTGGAAGTGGAGCAGCCGGTTCTCAAACCAACGCCCATATGGGATGCTTGTGGGATGCTAGCTTAGCAAGTGGCAGCTTTACCTGCTATGCCATAGCACTGGCCCTGCCATTTAGTTCTGACACTGACATTGAATTTTGTTGTTACACTTGGTTTTCCAAAATTTAGGGAAAAAAATCTTCCATTGTTATTTTCTCTGCCCTTTATTGCAATAGTCTCCCATTATACATAGCAGGGGGAGTGTACATTCTGAGACACCCCCCCCATTTCCTCCTGAAAATGAGGGAGGAGAGAAACGAACCTTTTACACACTATGTTTTATCCTATGCACATGAGAGTCTTATGATAAAGTTTAATTATACATTAGGCACAGTAAGGGAGTAGCAATAATAACTCCTAATAAAATAGAATAATTATAACAATAGATGGTAATAAACATGATTTAAAATGTATAATTGTTTCTTTCTGGAATGACTCTGTACTCTCCCTTGAAGTGCATTTTCTTTTCTGTTTTGCATTTTTGCAACTTTAGAAATCTAAATCCCCTCCCCACAGGGAAAGGGCCCCTTTTTGCTCAGCTCTGCACAGTGAGGCATTCGGAGTCTGCACAGCAGGTGCACAAACGGCTATAAACCAGTCACTTCCCCAGGACAGAGGGTGACTTGCACGCTCTGCCCGGCACTCAGAGTGCCACACACCCTGCATGGGTCCAAGACGCAGTTGCCAATATGATTTATGGGAGTTATTTTCCCAAGTGTCGGCAGAGACTAGATATTGATTCAAAAGGGCTTAAGTGGCTGTATAACCCAGGAAGGGACAGAGACCGAGAACAGGATGTGTGCAGCAGCTGGAACGGACGTCACAAGAATCCCTGATCTTCTGGAAAACTGCTTCCAAGGGAGCCGTGGGGGGGTACAGGGACAGGGCAGGGCAGTGGAGTCACTGGGTTTAAATTCAGGCTCCATCGTGTCCCATACTAGGGCTGTGGACTTGGGCACATCACATGGCCTGATATGTTCTCAGAAAGAACTAGACATTTTGTGGAAAGGAAGGTACTCACGGGTGTGTGTGTGTGTGTGTGTGTGTGTGTAGAGCAGACCCCTGTGTCTGTGGGGCATGTGTTCTGAGATCCCCAGTGGTTGCCTGAGAGCATGGAAGGAACTGAACCCAAAGTAATACTGTGTTTTTCCTATCTGTACTAACTTTTGATAAAGTTTAATTTATAAACTAGACACAATAAAAGATTAATAGCAATGGTTACTAATAAAATAGAACACATTTATGCTGTAATAAAAGTTATTTATAACTTATGCATTGTTTATTTCTGGAATATTTGATGTAATATTTTGAGACCATGGTTGACCCTGGGTAACTGAAACCACAGGAAGTGAAGTCGTGGAGGGGAGGGAGCTGACTGCCCAGGTATGTGCATGTGAACATGCACATATTCCTATAGGTGTACATGTATGCAGATGTGTGCAGCTCATGCTCTAGCATGTCATAGAAACTCCATGAACAAAAGTACTCTCCCATTTGTGCATAGCATGTGGCCTGATAGAGAGGTAGATACAGCATTTCAGAACTACCCCCTGTTCTGCACAGTAATCTCAGTTCTGTCATTCTCCCTGAGTCAACCCTGCCACTACGACCAGCACCAGTAACAGTTCCTCTTTCAAACCACTTATAACCCGTTCCGGCTGCCTAGGACTGCATAACAAATAGCCAAAAACGTAGAGGCATGGAACATCCATTTATTCTGCTCATGGTTTTGTGGATTGGGAATTCAGAGATAGCCCAGAGACGCTGGCTTGTCTGTGCTCTGTGGTCTGTGAGGCCTCAGCTGGGAGACTCAACGGCTGGGGGCTGGAACCATCTGCAGGTTCACTCACTCCCAAGTCTGGTGAGAAATGCCAGCTTCTGGCTGAGACCCAAACTGAGGCTGTCGGGCGGGACACGTGGCCTCCACTTCCTGCCGTCTTTGACTGCTTCCAAGGGAAATGTCCCGAGAGTGCATCCCTGCTTATGACCTTGGAAGCTGGGCTGTGTCACTACCACCACATTCTGTGGACAAGGAAGCCACAAAGCTCCGCCCAGGCTGAAGGAAAGGCCACCCATAGGTGCCCTGGAGGGGGCAGTGCTGAGCTCACAGGACGGGCTGCAGGTTGGCATGGGCATATTTAGAAACACCAGCTCCAACCCACAGATGAGGCCGCTCATTCCTCTGAATCTCTCATTCCTCCAAAAACACTGCAGGTGTAGACAGAATGATCTCCATGTTAGGGATGAGGCACTGAGGCTCAGAGAGGCGACGTAACTTACCTTGGGCAACTTATTCATTCTGTCTGAATGTCAGTTAACCCCTCTGTAAAATGGGTCCAAACCGCCCCCTGCCCGGGTACAGAAGCGGCCTGGGCTTTGTGATCGGGAAGGACCAGCTTGGCAGGCGCTCTGGCCGGCAGGACACAGTAACCTTAGACGTGGTACTTGTAGGCCCCGAACCTGTTTCTATTTCCTGCTTGGGTCACTGGGGTCCAGTGACCATCTGGATTCTTACGCAAGGCCCAGCAGGTGGGCTCACTGAGCTTCAGTCCCCACAACTTCCGCTTGACAGATGACAGAACAGGGAGGTCTGGATCACGGGGTGCCCGCGGTGTCTGTGCTCACCCATCTTACTGACAGGAGCGATTCTCCGCTGGGAGGCCTGGGAGGCCTGGGAGGCCCTGGCCCAGCAGCTATCCCCGCCCATGGCTGGCTGGAAGCACCTACAGAGCTCAGTGCTCTCAGCTTCAGCCAGGCTGGTTCTTAGAAAGTGAGTTCTCTCCCCTTACCCTAAATCTCCTCATCTCTAACTCTCACCGCTACAGGGAGCAAAGGCAATTTTTAAATTAAATTTTATTTTATTTATTTGAAAGGCAAAGGAAGACAGAGATGACCCCCCCCCCAAATGACCTCAAGCACTGGAGCTGGGCCTGGCCAAAGCCAGGAGCCTAGAACTCTAGCTGGGTCTCCCATGTGGGTGCAGGGGCCCAAACACTTGCGCCATCTGCTGCCGCTTTCCCTGGTGCATTAACAGGGAGCTGGTTCTCCTATGGCCTGGCTCTGCTATGGCCTTCACCCATGTGGGCGACCCGGAAGAAGCTCCTGGCTCCTGACTCCTAATTAGCCCAGCTCCGATTGTTGGGGCCATTTGTGGAGTGAACCAGCAGACAGAAGACCTCTCTCTCTTTCTCTGCCTCTGCCTCTCTGTAACTCTGTCTTTCAAATAAATAAATATATCTTAAAACTAAACTAAACTAAACTAAACTAAACTAAACAAAAACCAGGGAGCTGGATCAGAAGAACAGCAGCTGGGACTTAACCCGGTGCTCATGTGGGATGCTGGCATCCCAGACAGTGGCTCCACCCACTGGGCCAGAACACGCACCCACAAATCAACCTTCCAAATCCCAATAACCCAGGGGAGGAATCAGGTTCAGAGAAGTGCCACCACTTTCCCAGGGCCACACAGTGTGAAAGGATCAAGGCAGGAGGGGGCAGCTGGCCCACAGGAATGTGCCCAGGGTTGGTGACCAACCCAGCCCCTCCCCTTCAACTCCTCCTCCCTCCCCTAGGCCAACAGGAGAAAACCATTTCCTATTCCTGGCTTCTCTGCCAGCCCAGAGAGACTGATGAAGAAGAAAAGTTTCCAAATATACCAGGGTGGGCTTTTCTGGTTTCTGAGCGCTGTTGCTGTCTGCTGTTCGACATCTGTGTCCCCTGAGACGCTGGGAAATGCAGGTGCAGGGGCCCGGGCAGCAGCTGCCGTGTCCGGGCTGGGTCCCCGCCATCTCCTCAGTCTGTTTCCTCGGGCTGTGTGCTCGCGCTTGACCATGTTTGGGCATGGAGGCTCGTCCCAGATGGGGACCCAAGGCTGCTTCCCTGGAGACGGGCTGGGAGGCCAAACTTCCTGCTAGCACCGCCGGGGCCTCTTTTGGGGTGGGGGCTGGGGGTCAGGAAGAAAGAAACCCTCTGCTTGCCGAAGACCCCTCGAGGCACTGGGAGCCTGTGAGTAACGCATCCCAGAGCACAGGGAAGGGGGTGCAGGGGAGCCCTTGAGAAGCAGCTGAGGTGGGGCAGGGAGGGGCGGGTGGCGGAGCCCCTTCCTCTCTGGGTGCTGCCCACCAGGATTCTGGGCTCAGAGGCTGTGGCTCTGCCCTGGCCCCAGGTCCCCGTGGCCAGAGTGGCCAGAGGGCAGCAGTCTGAGATCAGGACCAGCCCTGCTGTTTGTCCCCAGGGGAGGGCTAGGGTAATACATGGACATGGCAGAAACGCGCCAGGCTTTTGCCCCCAACTTCAAGGGTTTCCTGTGTTAATAACAGTAGCTGATTTTCACGGAGGGCTGGTGCAGGGCCAGGCCCCGGGAGACCCGTGTGCGAGGATGCACCGTCTGATCTTTATCAGAACTCTCCGAGGCAGGTAGCAGTGTTTGCTCGTGTGTCAGTCACGTGGTTGTAAAGTGGCAAAGCCAGGATTTGATGCCATGTCTGGTGACCTCAGAATCCCTCTGTCCCGTACCCCACCAAACCTTAAAACCTGTACTATCTTCCCTGCCCTTCTAAGGAGTGGATGTCTGCCCAACTGTCTGATCCATGGGACTCTCCAGAATCCTGTCTTCCTTTGCCTGTCTACATCCTTCCTACATCCAACACATAGCCTTTCCAGTGGTGTACAGTTATTCAGCAACTCTCAAAACTGGGAAGTTCCTCTTAGAGTCTAACTGAACTCTCCCCTGTTATGGCTGAAACTCATTTCTTCCTGTCCCGGCTCCAGGGGTATATTGAAAGTTTCCATCCCTCCTCCTGTCTGAATGTTTTCATATAGATATGCAACAGTGCCCGAGTCTTATATCTAACTAGAGCCTGACACACCGTCCCAGGAGGTCTCATCAGCAGTCTCCAAACTCACTGGCCAGGCACAGGCAGAAATCCCATCAGAGCACCGTGGACAGGTGGGACCTGAACAAGCCCACAGGGTTCCGGACTCCTCGGTGGCAAGGAAGCCTCCTAATTTCCCAGGATGGGTAGAAATGTAATTCCAGCATTTCCCAGCCTTTCCCAGCCTTTCCCAGCCTTTCCTAGCCTCAGGAGTGTCAGGGGAGGGGGAGGCACACCCCTGGGGGGCGGGGCTGCTCAGCCAGAAGGAGCCCATGCCAAGAGAAACCCCCATACTACCCTCCAACCTCCCTGGGGAGAAGGAGCTCAGTGTGGGTTCTCGGCCTCGCCCTCCAGGGTGGGTTCCCTCTGGGCCGCAAGTGATTTGGGTCCCTTAGTCCCTGGTGCCGCGACCCCTGGGAACACCAGGGAACTGAGGTGTTGTGGGCTTTTGCCCACCTCCAGACCATCCTGTGGCTTTACCTGTAAATAGGTGGCCGGGCTCATGAAATCCGCATCAGGTACCAGGTAGAAAACCGTGTGCCTCTCCCATTCCCACAAGATGTTGGGTAGAAGGCCAGGGGTGAGAGCATGGACAAGAACATCATTCTTTGCCAGGGGAAACTTTCGCTCGCTGGTCACTTGGCAATGTCTCTGTTAGAATGTAGGAGCACCCCACCTCCTGGAGAGCCCCAAGGAGGGAGAAACAGTTGCCATTGGCTGTCATCTCTGTCAGTCAAGGGGTCGGGGTGGGCAAGCTCACAGGGAGTGGGGGACTGAGTTCTCTTCTGGTGCCTGACTGTGGCTCTGCTCTTTAGGACAGAGTGGCTGGGCCTGCTGGGCAGGTGTGGGAGCCTAGGACCTCTGATGCGACAGTGGGAAATAAAGCACCTTGCTGAAAATCCTTTGGGACTAATGCCTGTCTCCCAGACACTCACTAAGTTATAAAAAAACAATGCACTTATTGCTTTGGGATGTGGACAGGTGAAAAAGTCCCTCCTGATATCTGGCTACAATTTCTCCTAAAGCAGGGAGTTCCCAACCAAAGGGTCCCAGGGCCCTGGTATTTTTGGTAGAAATGGTCTCTGATGGCCTTAACTGAGAAAAAAAAAAAAAAGTAACAACAGAGAAATTCAATGGAAGGCTCTGGGGCAGTCCCCAGAGCGTGTGGAAAACCCCAGGAGGCCACAGCTAGGCAGCCATGTGGCTCCGGGTGGCACCTACATGGGGGAGCTGTTCCTTGGAGACCCTTGGTCAAGATGCAAACTCTGGAGGGTTCTTCCTGGGAGGTGGGGGGAGGGAGGGAATCTGCAGGGGAAGCGGGGAGACGCCTAGATGGAAGACAGCGGCTGCAGCCACAGAAGGCAGAAAACAACTCCCTCCCAGCCCCATTCTGCTCTGGCTCAGGCTGTCTTCCAGTCCTGAAGCAGGACGTTAGTCACTGAGGGCCCCCAACGCCTTCTTCCTGTGCTGGAAGGCGGAGCCGGCCCCTGCAGCGATCCGGAGCTGGGAAACCCGCCCCAGGGCCTGCTGCCCTCAGCCCAGCCTGCCTTGCCTCAGGACTCTTTCTTGGCAGAAAGGTGAAATGCACCAAGCTTCTCTGTAAGAGTCCCAGGCGCAGGCGCAGGCGCAGGCGCAGGGTGATACGGATCTGCAGCTCACTTGCTGTGTTAACTTCCTGTGGTCTCGTGCATGACGGTCTCAAGCAAGAGCACTCTACTGTCTCTCCAATCTGGAGTCTGGAAGTCCAAAGCCCCCGGGGGTCTGCAGGGCTGTGCCTCTGTAGAGGTTGGGGGCGGTGACCCAGGGCTCCTCTTCCCTCCAGCTTCTGTCTCCCTGGTCCTATCTCCTTCTCTTCTTCTATGTCTAATCTCCCCTGTGCCTCACCTCTGTTGAGACTCCTTGTGGTCACATTGAAGGGCTAAATGGATTATCTGAGAATCTCTTTTTAGATCAAGATCCTTCATGTAATCACCTTTGCAAAGGCGTTGCCATGGAAAGTGACACTTATAGATTCCAGGGATTACAGCAGGGACATCTTGGCATGTGAGCCTATCACATGCTGGGTGACCTCAGGCAGCTCACTTTCCCCCTCTGAGTCATAGGTCCCATATCTGTAGGATGAACATGATGACAGTTGTCCCTCGTGAGTGACTGGGGGTCAACAAAAAACCCTGTGGGTGCTGCCAAGCTACATATGTAAATAGCAGTGTGGTTGGTGTTTAAGTCACCTCCCTTCTTACCTGTCCTACTCTCCAAGGGTCACCTGTTGCCTGTGCTGATTACACTTCTATTTGCCTTTGTGGTCCTAGAAATGACCGCTGTCCCCAGTGGGCATGGGGAAGAAGTTGGTGATGGCCCAGAAGCGAGGAGAGACTAGAGCCCTTTGCCTGGGTGTGGCCATGGTGATGTGTGCTGTCATCACCTACTACATCCTGGGAACGACTATGCTGCCCCTCTACCAGAAAAGGTACCGAACTGCTGGCCGGTTCCCCATCCCACCCTGCCCCACCCCACCCCACGGCCTTGGCTCTCCCCTAAGGTTTTGGGGTCTACAGAGGACTTCAGCCTTCTACCTACCCCTCCCCTGACTGTCGCTAGGCAGGGCAGTCAAGATAATCCTCATTCTTGAATTCAGGTGAACAAGTGCAAGGAGGCTAGGCTGGACTGAGCCTGCCTGGGTTAGGCCTAGCTGATAAGATATGCAAGGTGCCCTGCTCACAAAAACAGCCAAGGATGGGATCAGGCACTTCAGTGTGAATTTGCTCCAGCAGGAATCAGCATCACAGGCTTCGATAGCTCCCCTCAGGAAAAAAAAAAAAAAAAAAAAAAAAACCAGCAGGAGGGCAGATGGGGAGCTCGCTACCTCATTGATCACCCCCATTGCGAGTCTGGGCTTTTCTGCTAAGTGGGAAGTGTCTGCACGGAGCCAGCGTCTGCTTCCCTGGAACTCCGCTCGGGAATCTTAGGGAACATTCCTTGCACTGCTTATGCACATTGTCACCCACCCGAGGAATTCCTGATTTGTGTTCTGTTAGGGATAAACATGCTCGGTACTCTCAGGCCGTCCTTAGGAGAGGACTTAGACCCATCCTCTAAGCCTGTTCCAGCCGCCAGCAGCCCCCTCGCGCCTGGTGATGCGTCTCCGGCAGGATAAATGGGAGATGAGTCACAGGTGATGTGCCGATGTGTTGCTGAGCCTGGGAGCTCTCCCAGGCCCGTGCTGTCTTCACTTTTTACAGCCCTGGAGCTGGTCCAGGCTGGAATCTTACCCTAGCAAGGCGCTGCTCAGAGCAGCCCTGTGCCTCCCATACCTTATGTCCTGACTACACCCCGTCCCGCCCTCTCCCCCACCCAGCATGAATCAAGCCCTTCCTGCATCTGTTCTTTTTAGGAGAAAGAGCACAGACTCTGAAGCCATCCAGACTTAGCCTCAGGTGCTGTGTGGCCTTGGAAAAGTCACTTGACATTCCTGAGCTCCTCTTGCAACTCTGTAAAGGAAGATGATTGGGCGAGGAGATCTAGGGCCTGCCAGCTCATCAGATTCACGCTGGAAAGCTTTTAAGAACTACCAGGGCCTGGGCCCCACCACCTGAGAAGTTCTGATTCACTTGATCCAGGGTGTGGCTTGGTCATGAGAATCGCTTGAAAAGCGCGCCAGGTTTTGGGGTGGATGAAAACCATCTATGCAGACGGTGTCCAATGCCCATTTTCAGCTCTGGGATTCTGACTCGGATTCCTCCCCAGGCCCAGGGACCCTGGGCTCCCCAGTGCTGGGTGCTTATAGTAAGATGAGGGTCTCAATACGGGGGCTCTTTAAGGCTCCCAGGGGATTGAGGATTCAAACTGGGTGCTCTGTGTGTCACCCTGGTTCTGATGTGCGTGGGCGCACGTGTGTGTGTGGTCTCCCCAGCGTGTGGACCCAGGAATCCTTGTGTCGGCTGATTGAGACCAACATCAGGGACCAGGAGGAGCTGGAGGGCAAGAAGGTGCCGCAGTACCCATGCCTGTGGGTCAATGTGTCAGCCGTGGGCAAGTGGGCTGTGCTGTACCACACGGAGGAGACTCGGGACCGGAATCAGCAGGTACCGACCCAGGGGCACAGACGCACATCCCTCGATCCCTGACAGGTGTATGGGCTTGTCCCCACCTGTCCAAGTCCCCAGGACTGAGGAAGATGACCCCCCCCCCTTGTGTCTCACAACGGGTAGTGAAGTCATTACTGTTCCACTAGACAGGCACCCTCCCAAGCCCATTCAACAAGGTTCAGAGAGGTTGAGGCAGTTGTCGAGGTCACACAGCTCAAAACTGGTGGTTGAATCTAGGCCTGCCTGGCTCTGGGACCACATTTTTACTAAGTGGGCAAGGTTTCCCAAGGTCATGGTCAGAAGCATGGAGGAAACTTGGGCCAGACCTCCAGCTGTTAGCTCAGAACACTGATCACACGCTCCTGAAAACCCTGCATTGCCCAGACCTCTGAATGCCAGGTTCCTGGGGAGCCAGCTTCTCCCCAGCCCCACCTGCACCCTGGTTGGAAGCGCACCTACATCTGGATGCATGCCCCGCCCCATTTCTAGGCTGCCAGAGTGTGATACAGCAACCTCTGCACTGCTGGACTGAACGCTGTTGGGGGCAGGCAGTTTTGGGGTGGGTGGCCTCATTCAAGTTCAGGGAGTCTGCAGCCTGGGGAGAAGCCAGCTCAACACTGGTCATTTGGGTCTCATGTTTGCGCACTTGATCTTGGACATGACCTCATTAGGGCAGCTGTCCTAATGAGCTTGTAGGAATCACCTGACTCCTGGGCCGCATCTCAACCACTCAGAGTAGGAACCTGTGCCGATGGGCAGCCCTCCAGGTGTGCTGCTGTGGGGGATGAGAGGACCACACTTGCAGAATATCTCCCAGCAGCTCACACAAGTAACACGGAGGCCTCCTAGCACAGAGCAGAGACAAAACCGGGCTGTCCACTGGGTGCCTTCTTTGCAGAACTTTCTAGCTGGGCCTTGTCTGATCGGTGTTGGAATTGAATGGGCCACCCTCTGCCTACACAGACTTCTTCTCAACATGTTCTCCCAGTGTCAAACACCGGCTTCCCAGTGGATATTGTTTGGCTTGTGTAAGATTAGACCTCAAAGGGATTTCAATTTGAATGTTTGCCAATATTTTTAATTTGCAAGAGTTCACATTCAAATCTGATTTTCTTCATCCAGAGAGAGGGGTGACTGCCAGTGTGGGTGCAGCTGGCTCTTTCCCTTGTACCAGGCCCCCTTACTCCCTCACAATTCTTCCTGGCACCAAGGCAAGAGTCATTTGGCACCTGTCATCCTATGGCTTGGCCTATTACACTTGCTGATATCACCTACATGAGCCCTGAATTTACATACAACTCCTACTGGGCCTGTGCCACTCATTGGCCTCCTTAGCCAGTTATGTTTGAAGTCTTTAATAATACCCTTTGGAAGTGATATTGTTATTAACCTATTTAAGGAAGTAAGGTAGCAAGGCTCAGAATAGATGAGCAATTTACTATGCCAATAGAAGCAGGGCCAGGAGCCCAACTGGGGCCCTGCATCCAGGTGGGCAGCTCCAGGACCACCAGCCACGCACACAGCATTGAGTAACTGTGCTCTCTGGGACTAGGCAGTGTTCAGACAGAAGCCCTGACTCCTCTCCAGGTGCCCAGCCCCAAAGCTGGCCTTTTTCTTTAGTCCCCTCCAAAACCCTGTCTCCTGAGCCCTCGGATGCAGGGACTTGCAACCCACAGGTGCTATTACTTCTCCCCCCAACAGTGCTCCTACATCCCAGGCAGCCTGGACAACTACCAGATGGCCCTGGCCGACGTGGAGAAGGTCAGAGCCAAATTCCACGAGCGCCAGGTTTTCTACTGCTTCTCCACGACGCAGGAGAACGAGACCAGCGTCCTGTATCAGCGTCTGTACGGGCCCCAGGCCCTCCTCGCCTCCCTCTTCTGGCCCACCTTCCTGCTCACCGGTGGCCTCCTCATTATTGCCATGGTGAAGATCAACCGGTCCCTCTCCATCCTGGCGGCCCAGAAGTAGACTCATTCCTGCCCCTCCAGGGGTGGGACTGCTCCCCACCTGCCGGACGGGCCTCCTTCCCCCGCCCCCCTCTCCAGCTCATCCTGCCTCCTGCTTCATGGTTGACCTTTGGGAAATCCCTTAGTTAAAGTCATTTCTGACTCAAGAATGTACAATGGCTCCCCACGGCCTTGCTGGACACAAGGCCAGCTGGTTACAGCTCTCTGATGCCTGTTTCCACTCAGCTGACGCATACCTGATTCCTATGGTGTCACCACAGCGAGGATTGTCACCTCTGTCCCGTGTTCTCCTGCTGCCTCAGAGGACTGCCTCGCCCACCCGGGCAGCCGTCCTTGGCAGACTGCAGTCCTTTATTTGCATTTCACAATAAAAACAACAGCTCTCATTTCTAGAGCACATTTAGAAGAATGTTTTTTTAAAGAGTCATAGATGCTATGTACAGTGTTTTATTCGAATATTAACAAACACAGTCATTCTTCAATACCCACGAGGAATTGGTTCTGAGATTCCCTGTGGATTTTAAAATCCATGGATGTTCAAGTCCCTTCTATAAAATGGCATTGGACTTGTATAGAACCTGCACACATCCTCCTGTGTGTTTTAAATAATCTCTAGATGATTGTAATACTGAATACAAAGTAAATGCTGTGTAATAATTGTTGTACTGCATTGTTTAGGGAATAATGATAAGAAAAAATTTTACAGATATTCAGTACAGATGCAATTTTTTCCCAAATATTTTCTTTTTTTTTTCTTTTTTTTTTTTTTTTTTGACAGGCAGAGTGGACAGTGAGAGAGAGAGACAGAGAGAAAGGTCTTCCTTTTGCCGTTGGTTCACCCTCCAATGGCCGCCGCGACCGGCGCGCTGCGGCCGGCGCACCGCGCTGATCCGATGGCAGGAGCCAGGAGCCAGGTACTTATCCTGGTCTCCCATGGGGTGCAGGGCCCAAGCACTTGGGCCATCCTCCACTGCACTCCCTGGCCACAGCAGAGGGCTGGCCTGGAAGAGGGGCAACCGGGACAGAATCCGGCGCCCCGACCGGGACTAGAACGCGGTGTGCCGGCGCCGCTAGGCGGAGGATTAGCCTAGTGAGCCGCGGCGCCGGCCCCCAAATATTTTCAATCTGTGGTCGTGTCTGCAAAATAACCAAAGACTGTAACAAAATGTAAAAAACATTTCAAAACGTTAACTGTGTGGTGGTGGTGAATTCTAATTTTCTTTTTTGTTTCCCTTTTTATTTCTGGACTTTTCTAAATTTTCTACCATGAGAAGCTTGTGTTGCATTTTGTTTTTAATCAGAAAAGCAACAGAAAAAAAAAAAAAAAAAAAAAAAGGCCGGCGCCGCGGCTCACCAGGCTAATCCTCCACCTTGCAGCGCCAGCACACCGGGTTCTAGTCCCTGTCGGGGTGCCGGATTCTGTCCCGGTTACCCCTCTTCCGGCAAACTCTTTGCTGTGGCCAGGGAGTGCAGTGGAGGATGGCCCAAGCCCTTGGGCCCTGCACCCCATGGGAGACCAGGAGAAGTACCTGGCTCCTGCCTTTGGATCAACGTGGTGCACCGGCCGCGCAGCGGTGGCCATTGGAGGGTGAACCAACGGCAAAGGAAAACCTTTCTCTCTGTCTCTGTCTCTCACTGTCCATTCTGCCTGTCAAAAAAAAAAAAAAAAAAAGCAACAGTAGCTATTACTCTGGCCAAGTTCAAAGCCTGAGTTTCCATTCCCTGGGAGCTAGAGGGGCTCCTGAGTTCTAGTCCCAGTGGGAGGCAGGCTATTGAGAACGCCCAAGCATAAGGGCCACGTGGATGAAGGTGCATCACAGGAAAATACCTGGACTCTGAGCTGGGAAGCCAGGCTCAGGTCTGGAATGGGAACAATTGGAGGAGGACATCACCTCCACCACAGCCCTTCTGCTAGGGTTTGCCTTTCCCTCCTTCCCAGCCAAGGTCATGTGTGACTTAATCCTGAGAAGTCTGTGTTGCCGGTGTTTGGAGAAGGGGCCACTGAGGGGGTCAGCAGAGTTAGATGAGGTCATGAGGTCCACATGATGGTGTAGTGGCTTTCAAGGAGAGGAAGAGAGACCTAAGCTAGAAGCTTGCTCTCTCCTCCCCGACTCCCTCTGCTAGGGTGCACCGCAAAGGCCCTTGTCAGGTGCCCGGCTGATGCCAGTGCCATGCTCCGGGGCATCCCAGATGCCAGAACTGGAAGAAACAAATCTCATTTCTTTCTGAACTGCTCAGTCTGAGTGATTCAGTTATACCAACAGAACATGGACTAGGACACGCTCCAAGTTTTCCTAGAGCAGTGGTACTCAAAGTGTGGTCCCTGGACCAGCAACTTCAGGATTCCATGGTCACTTGTGAGAAATGCAGATTCTCAAGTCCACACGCCTGCCATAGAGAGCCAGACCCCTGCACAGGGTGGAGGCAATGCTCTGTGCTCTTAACAGGGGCTGCGGGCGATTCTGGAGCATGTAGCTTAGGGAACCAGGGCCTTTCCACTAGGCTTTCCAGAGTGCATAAGTGACATGTGGTACAGAGGTCCTGAGGTGGCCGTGAAGTCTGGCTGGTCTTCCTGAAGATCTTTCTGGTCCTGTGAGTCTAAGATAGAGCCCATGGGTATGAATCCTGTCTCTACCACGGCCGCGTTTCATCTCTCTTCATCCATAAAAGAGGCACTCCTATGTTTGGGGAGTTGGAAGGGCTGAAAGGGTTGGCACATAGTAGGTGGCCAGACATGGAGACTATTGTTGCTGATGTCCATAAGTTATGCATACTCAGAAGCTTCCAGAAGTCATCCCAGCTATCGCGTTCTCTCCTAGCTTATTTATTTTGTACCGGACACTGTGCTGAGTATTGCCTTGTGAAAACTCTGAGGTACTACCGACCCCACTTCCTGGAAGAGGAAAAGCAATAGAGGAAGAGGATAGTGGTTAAGTATGGGGACTGGGCAAGGCTTCTGACTGGGCTCAAATATCCAACCCTGACATTCACTGGATGACTTTGGCCAAACAAATTAACCTCTCTGAGCTCTATCTCTTCACTTGTAAAATAGGAAATAATAATAACATTTCCCTTATACGACTATATTAAATGATTTATTGTGAAAATGTCCTAGGATAGTGACTGACACCTGTAAGTGCTATATAAGCTACTACAAAAAATGGAGGAGCCAAGACCATCTACATAGGAAGCAGGGAGCTGGGAAGCAAGTCCATCTCACCACGGCATGGGAGCAGACCCAGCTGAAGGGATGAATGACACAGCCACAGCTACCCAAAAGGGTCAGTTAGGAACCAGCATTGGATCCCAGTGATGCCCAAATGCAAGTCAGGGTGCGAGCAGTTGTGTGCGTGTGTTGTGGTTGGTATCCTGGAATCTACGCCAGTATCTTCACTTCCCTCAAGGGAACCTGCTGTACCTCTGGGCCCTCCAGGTCTCTATCTGGTGCACTTTCCTTCCAAGAGGAAGTAGCTCACCTTGCCCCACGGTTCCTCCCTTCTGGGACCAGGCAAGTCTCAAGGATCCGTTGAGTCTTTTAAGAAAGTCTCACTTGTGATCTGTGCTATAGCTTTGCAAGCTATTACTATCAGGGGAAATGAGGTCAAAGGTCCATGAGATCTCTCTCTACTATTCTTCCAACTATATGCAAACTTACAATGATCTCAAAAGTTCAATTTTAACTTTAAAGAAGAAGAGGAATAAGAAAGTCCCAACAAGGCATCTGACTTCCTTGGGCTTCTTCACATGTCTCTCTTGCACCTGCACTTAGGACTGAAATACACAGAAACTACGAATATCCAAACAGCCCTTGTTGGGGGCGGGGAAAGACCGCGTACTTCTGGGAAAAGATGTACTTGGGGATGCCTCATCTGCCCCCAATCCCCATGCATTATTAAGCAAAAACCTCCGAGTGTTTGAGACCAATGTTCTCCTCCATCAGCAGGCTGGCCTACTTCTAGCAAATCCCACCCCGGCTCGCTGTTGCCAGAGCTTCGTGTGCCGGGTGAGTGTGAAATAATGGGCACATAAGCGTGATGCCGTGGGACACTGAGGAAAAATGCTCTGGGGAAGAGAGGCAGCCTGGGAGTGGAGAGCCCTCGTCCATTCTTAGTCTCTCACTGCTAAGGAGCGTCTAGAATTTCTACCCTTTTGGACTTTCCCCTGCTGAGCCCGTGACGCACACCTGAGAGGTGACCGGGCCACTTCCCAAGGTGCCCTGCCAGAACACAGAGCACATGGTGGAGGCAGGGGCAGAGTGACCTCTGTGCCCCTGACATATGACCCCCGACTGTGGGACATCCAGGGTGCCAGGTCTCGGATGAAGCTTCAGTTCATCAGCTCAACCTGCGATTAGAGGGAGAAAGCAACAAGGGTCCCTTCTGTTTCTGGAGAGCTCAGAAGGCAAAGACTTACTTCCGTTTTATGGCCCATGCACTCTCCATTAAGCTGAAAGGCTGGGGAGGACCAGAGAGATGAATCTGGTGGCACAGCACCTTTCTCCTGGGATCTTGTCTCTTCTTGCCACTCTTCCTCCCTGCTCTCTTAGTCACTATCACTAAGGGCTTCCTTCATACACTGGAGAACAGAACCCAGCTTAAAATCATGCAATACAATATCACTGTTTTTGTGACTTACTGAAATGATGCCGGCTGCCCCTCTGCACCAGAAATTCTTCTACGGGCCGGCACTGTGGAGTAGTAGGTTAAGCATCCACCTATGGCACCGGCATCCCGTATAGACACCAGTTCGAGTCCCTACTGTTCCACTTCCAGTCCAGCTCTCTGCGATGGCCTGGAAAGCAGTAGTAGATGGTCCAAGCCGTTGGGCCCCTGCACCCATGTGGGAGACCCTGAAGAAGCTCCTGGCTCCTGGCTTTGGATCGGCGCAGCTCCGGTCATGGTGGCCATTTGGGGAGTGAACCAGCAGATGGAAGACCTCTCTGTTTCTCCCTCTCTTTGTAAGTCTGCCTCTCAAGTAAAAAGTAAATCTTTAGAGAGAGAGAGAAGAAAAGAAAAAAAAGATCTATCTCCCCCCCCCCCGCCTCTGTCACTCTGCTTTAAAAAGAAAAAAAAAAAAACACAATTCGTCTAAAGTTTCTCCTAATGCCAACACACCTTGGATCACCAGAGTGCAAACTGCTGTATTTGCCTTCTAATTGAGGCAAATACTTAGAGGCCTTTGAGTTAGTCTTGCAGTTTGGGGAGCTGGGATTTTATAAACTATTTGGGAGATAGCATTTGAACACATGCAACTGACCACACTTCACCAGAGAGAAAAGAGGAAGACCCAAGAAAGGTCAGGGAAGTGGAGAAATTTATTCCAGTTGAGCAAAGCAGTTCCCAAAGTGAAGGCTTGTAGGGAAAATATTGTTTCTGTAACAAGGCCAAGATGGTATTTGTCTCTTTCACTCACTCTCCCATGAGCATGCAGTGGGATTTTCCAGAGGTGATATGATGTGAGGCATTACATTAGACTGAATGCAGACCATAATTAAGCCATATATTAAAGAGGTTTTCAAAAAAATGTCTAAAAACTCCACAATTTCTCCCAATAAAGTATTTTTTGGAAAATATGATTGTCACAAAAATAAGGTACTTTTGCTAGTACATAATGGATTTATTAATATTTTAAAATAAATACATTTGAGTTCAATATGTTTTAAATAATTATTTATTGGGAAGGCAGAGTAATAGAGAGAGGGAGGAACAGAGAAAGTGACCTTCCATTGGTGGTTCATTTCCCAAATGGCCACAACACCCAGGGCTGAGCCAATATTTCTTTAAATAAGTTGTGTATCTCTTTCTGCTTTCTCCATCTCTACCATTACAAAAATGCTAGTTCTCCGTCATTTTTTAAAGGATTATTTTATTTATTTGAAAGGCAGAATTACAGAGAGAGAATCTTCCAATGCTTGTTCACTTCCCAAATGGCCACAACATCACAACAAAGCCAAGAGGCAACTCAAAGGCCCCTGAGTATTCTCACAAACCAGCTTCAATTAGAAGGCAAACACAGCAGTTTGCAGTCTGGTGACCCAAGGTATGCTGACATTAGGTCTCCCACATGGGTGGCAGGGACACAAGTGACTGGATTGTCTTCTGCTGCCTTCCCAGGCACATTAGCAGGGAGCTGGAAAGCAGAGCAGCCGGAGCTCAAACCAGTGCTCTGATATGGGATATTGGAGTTAAAAGTAGAAGTTTAACATTCTGTGCCACAACGCTGGTCCTAAAATTCAATGTTTTTAAAGTTCTTAGTTTCTAAAATGCTGACTATCAATAGATAAAGCCTATAAATATCAAAGCACTTTGAGTCCTTGATATTTTTCAAGAGTATGCAGACGTCCCGAGCTTCAAAACTCTAGAACCAGTGGCCTCTTGTATTCAAAGACAAGGCCACATGTCCCTCCAACAATGTGCCCTGTGGAAAACCAAAGCCCTCCCCTGGATCCAGCCAATTTTCAGTGAGGGCCACGAGGAAGGTTTTAGTTTTCCAGATCACTCCTGGCTCCCAGTGTCCACTCCCACAGATGGTTTAGCTGATGGATTGTCTTCCTGTCCGCAAGTGCTTTCCAGGATCCTTATCATGTCATCTCAGTGCAGAACCTAACTTCTGCCTAGATCCCCACAACTCTCCCTCCATGCTCTTCAAAAGTCATGTTCACAAGCCAGCTTTCCTATAGGATCTGGAAGATGGCAACGGGAGTCATACGGAAGCAAGGCTAATAACTCCAAACTGAATGTTGGACCACGTTTGTGACACAGCCCAAAGATTACTGCTCCTCCTCTGGTTGCAGAATCAAAGGAGGTGTGGAGGGACTTTGATCTTCACAATCTCCACCATCCACAACAACCTCTTTCACCTCCAATACACATACAATGAAAGCAGGGGCTTGCTAAGCACATGCAGCTTTAAGACCTGTCTTTTATCCCCATACCCAGTGAAATTGTTGGATGGAGTCCTCCTATCTCATTCTGGAGTCCCTGCTATTGGTCTCCCCTGTCCTGCACAAACTTGTGCTTTCTAAGTGTCCACAGGGCTTCAAAGGCCATCTTGTGCTGCTCCACTTTCTAATGTGGTACAGAGCTCTCTGCGGTATCATAGAAATATATTCATTCTTTGTCTCTGAGGTGCCTGATCCAGAGCTCCTAAAACCTTTGTAATTTCCTGAGTGAGCAAAGTGATGCATGCATCATTTGTTCTAGTGAGGTGTCTCTTGGTGGGCACACAAGTAACCACGGGATTAGGGGGCTGCTTGCCAGGAAGAACTAGTCTTGATTAGAAGCTGGGAACTTTCAGCTCCACCTTGCAACCTCCAGGGAAGGGAGACCTTGCCCTCTGCCTCTCTTCCATGTGGCTGTTCCTAAGTTGTATCCTTTAACATAAACTAGTAGAATAACCTCCCTGTCTCCAACTGTGGTTTTGCTTTCTTTGGTTTCAGTTACCTGTCAACTAAGGTCCAAAAATACTAAATGGAAAATTCCAGAAATAAACAATTTATCATTTTAAGTTTTGGGTGCTTCTGATTTGCATGATGTCTTGCTGTCCTGGCTATCAGGCTGACCATGGTATCACAGTGCTCATGTTCTGGTAACCCCTCTGTCATAGCTCAATGCCTGTATCTTGCTCCTCACTCTGCCTCATCACATGGGCACAGTATCCTCTCACAACATCACAACAAAGGTGAGCTAAGTACAGTCAGATAGCTTGAGAACACTGACATAACTTTTATTACAGTACGTTATTCTAGCTATTCTATTTTACTGGTAGTTGTTAATTTCTGACTCTGCTGAATTTGTAAATTAAACTGTAACATATGTTAATAACATCATATACATAGGAAAAAGTATAGCACATAGAGATTCAGCACTGTCTGTGGATTTAGGCATCCACTGGGGCTCTTGGAATGCATTCTCCAAGGATAAAGGAGCCGCTGTAATAGGAAGTAAAGTATTTTCTCAAGTTCTGTGGATTGTTCTAGTGAGTTATCAAACCTGAAGGGGTAAGAAGTCGTGGGAACCCCTTGTTAACCAGGCAGAACATGTGTGGCCTGGGCAATCCATTGGTGGCTGGAATCTGAAGTCTTGTGGGACTGAGCCTTAATCTGCGGAGTCTGTGCTAAGCCTTGGAAGTTAGTGTGAAAATCGAATTAAATTGTAGAAAACTCAGAAATGATTGGTATCTGGAGGAAAAAATTCCTGCTACGTGGTGTCAGAAGTATTGTCAATGGAAACATTCCATCGCGATCTCTGTACATTTCTGTTTAGTGACAGTGTGCATCAACACTCTTTTGATAAATAACCTACTATCCCAAGATGCAGCCACTTCCATATCAGGGCATAGCTAACGAATAACTGCCACATAAGAACCTGTCATCCTTAAGAGCAATAAGAACTGACATTCGTGGAGCACCTGTAAGGCTGGGGTCTGAGCCAAGCTATGCCATGCCGAGCTCATTTAATACTAACAACAGCCTTGGAGTTTATTATTAGTATCTTCATTTCATAGGAGCGGCTGCTGAGGCACCAGGGAAAAACCTGAACTTGCCCAAGGTTAGAAGTTAGAAAATAGGGGACGGCGCTGTGGTGTGGAGGGTAAAGCTGCCGCCTGCAGTGCCAGCATCCCATATGGGCACCGGTTCGAGTCCCGGCTGCTCCACTTCCGATGCAGCTTTCTGATATGGCCTGGGAAAGCAGTAGAGGATGGCCCAAGTCCTTGGACCTGGGAAAGCAGTAGAGGATGGCCCAAGTCCTTGGGCCCCTGCACCTGTGTGAGAAGACCTGGAGGAAGCTCCTAGCTCCTGGCTTTGGATAGGTGCAGCTTTGGTTGTTGCAGCCAACTGGGAAGTGAACCAGTGGATGGAAGACCTCTCTCTCTCTCTCTCTCTCTCTCTCTCTCTCTCTTCCTCTCCTTCTCTCTCTGTGTAACTCTGACTTTCAAACAAATAGATAGATCTTTAAAAAAAATTTCATCTTTAAGAAAAAAAAAAGAAGTTAGTCAATAGCAAAGCTGGGATTCAAATCTGGACTAACCAGGGGGAAATCTTGTCCTGTAGTCTCTATCCCATATCAATGATGAAAAATGCCAGAAGGACAAAATCACACACTGCGAGTCTGTTAGAGCCTGGGCTGAAGCTCTCTAATAGCTCTCCAGAGTCAGTAGATTGAGGTGATGCCCGTGTGCAAGTGTAAGTAGGAGGAGGTCCAGCAAAGATCATGTGGGCACCAACAAGATTGACAGCGGCTGCAAGGCCAGCTACAGTCTGCCAGAATCCATGCTCCTGTAGCACCCAACTCAAACCCAAGCATGATACAGTCCCAGTGGCCTTGGACTGGTCGCTTTACTAAGCAGCAGAACAGAAGCCAGTCTGGTCTTTCAGCCCCACCCTTCTCTCACTGACCCTGCTTTCTAAATTTCCAAAACCATGAGGGTGATAATGCACTCTAGAATTTGTTCAAGAGTTGACAGCTTACCGGCGCCGCAGCTCACTAAGCTAATCCTCCACCTAGCGGGGCCGGCACACCGGGTTCTAGTCCCGGTCGGGGTGCCGGATTCTGTCCCGGTTGCCCCTCTTCCAGGCCAGCTCTCTGCTGTGGCTCGGGAAGGCAGTGGAGGATGGCCCAAGTGCTTGGGCCCTGCACCCCATGGGAGACCAGGAGAAGTACCTGGCTCCTGCCTTTGGATCAGCGCGGTGCGCCTGCCGCAGTGCGCCAGCCGTGGCGGCCATTGGAGGGTGAACCAATGGCAAAAGGAAGACCTTTCTCTCTGTCTCCCTCTCTCACTATCCATTCTGCCTGTCCCAAAAAAAAAAAAAAAAAAAAAAGAGTTGACAGCTTAAAATCCTCTTTTTGTTATCATTAATAACCATTAGGCCATGTAACACCTTCTTGATCTCTAAATTTTTGACTCTGTTTGCTGTAGTTCCTCAATAATCTCTCTTGGGTGTTCCCAACACTTGGAGCCACAGGTGGGAACCACATTGGTTTCAGGCTCCTGACCTCATGTGAGCCTCCTGGCCATGCTGAGCCACTTGCACCCATTTCTCAGGTCTCACTCTTTGTGTGGAAGACGGGAGCAAAGCAGAAGGGAAAGGGTGCTGTTTGCCCTTCCATTATCCCCAAGCAAGCCCAGCCATACTTTACCCTGAGTTTTCGAAAGTTCCTGAGAAAATGTGTAATATGAAAAAATAGTACATGTATTTCTAAAGTTTTTCACCAAAATAAATTGATCTTTTAATTCTACTTTTCCATGATCTTTCTGAAGTACTCCCACATTCTTAGCTGTTTTAAAGGCCTTTGTCCCATTCTTCACATTTGTCGGGGTGAGCTTCAGCTCAGTGTGGCCCCTCACTATGTCCTTGGACAGGCAGCCTGCATGGAGGAAAGCACAGAAAAACTGGAGTTCCAATCTAGCTTGTCTATGCTCTTGGACAGTTTGTTTGATCTTCCTGAGTTTCAATTTTCTCAATGGAAAAATGAGTAGAGTGTGATGATTCAATGCAATAATGAATGTGAACCCCTCAGCCCAGTGCCTGGAACAAGAAAGATGCTCCACAAAGTTTGCTTTCTCTTCCAGCAATTATAATTCTATCAACTCTCTCAATTACACAGATTCTTTCTGTTGGATCTTGGAGGACCTCCTACTGCCACCTTCTCTAAGCTAGCAACCTCCCACCTTTCTTTTTTTAAAATAAATAATTTAATTATTTTCATTTTACTTAAAAGGTAGGGGGGAAGAGGAGGATGGGGGGGAGGGAGAGAGAGAGAGAGAGAGAGAGAGAGAGGGATTTTCTGTTGGTTCACTCTCCAAATGTCTGCAACAGAAAGGAATGGGCCATGCTGAAGACAGGATCTGAGGAACTCAACCCAGGTCTCCCCTGTTGGGTGGCAACAAGTACAAGTACTTGGACCATCAACTGCTGCTTTCCAGGGTACTCATTAGTAGGACACTGAATCAGAAGTGAGGAACAAGACATAAACCAGGCACTCTGCAGTGGGACGTGGGTGTCCCAAGTAGTCTTTCAACCACCGTACCAAGTGTCCCCACCTCTCTTTCCTATGTGCATACCTTGGCACTGTCTTATCTCCCTCAAGTCATACTCCTTGAATATTTCTGCCCTGGACAAACTGCCTGCCTTTGCTTTGAACTTTCTGGAATCTACTTGCATAATCCTCAGCCCCTGAGGAATAGCAGTTCTATCCACAGGGCCATGTGCCTGCCTTGCTGAACCATCATGAGGTCACCAGTTTCCTTGAGAGTCCCCTTCTTGGGAGAGTCATTACCCATGATAACAATAGATCTGGCCAAAATAATCCTCCCAGTGTGAGTCAGGCAAATCCCTTGGCTCAGAAATCAGGTTTAATTGAAAATTAAATTGCATTTTCATGCCAACTCCAGGATGCCTGTATCCACAGCTACTTTATCAAGGTGATGCTTTATCTCAAAGAAGCCCATGGGAAGAGAGTGGCTACATCAGCAATATCACCAACTTGTACCTGATGAGAAGAACTTTCTTTACAGTGCAACTTGAACCCTTCAAGTTCCTCATTTTTGGGTTTCTTGTGCTCATTGCCTGTCTCCTCTGTGCTAGGATCTGTGCCACGACCCGCAGATATGGATACCAAGAGGACCTGGCACTGCGTTCTCTTTTTCTTGTAAAGATTTATTTATTATTTGGGCCGGTGCCGCGACTCACTAGGCTAATGCTCTGCCTTGCAGCGCCGGCACACCGGGTTCTAGTCCCGGTCGGGGCGCTGGATTCTGTCCTGGTTGCCCCTCTTCCAGGCCAGCTCTCTGCTGTGGCCCGGGAGTGCAGTGGAGGATGGCCCAAGTGCTTGGGCCCTGCGCCCCATGGGAGACCAGGATAAGTACCTGGCTCCTGTCATCGGATTAGCGTGGTGTGCCAGCCACAGCGCGCTGGCCCCGGTGGCCATTGGAGGGTGAACCAACGGCAAAGGAAGACCTTTCTCTCTGTCTCTCTCTCTCTCACTGTCCATTCTGCCTGTCAAAAAAAAAAAAAAAAAGATTTATTTATTATTTGAAAATCAGGGAAAGAGAGGGCTTCCATTTGCTTACTCACACCTCTCACCCCCACCCCCGCAGCCACGTGACCACAACAACCAGAACTGGGCCAGGCCAAAGCCAGGAGCAAGGAACTTCATCTGGGTCTCCCATGTGGGTACAGGGGTCCATGCACTTGGGCCATTTTCTGCTGCTTTTCCTGCATTAGCAGCCAAGACTCAGATCAGTGCCCAGATTGTATGCCAGCACAACAGGTGGTAGTTTTACCTGCTACGCCCTGGTGCTGTCCCCCAGCACTGTTTTCTGGCAGTTCTCTGGTCAGAGACAGAAAGGGAAGCATGCAAGCAGAAGATCGCAAATCTACAGCACATTCTTTAGTATTCAGGCTTGAGTAGTGCAGGGAGGTCAAGTGTAACGCATCATTAAGAATTTGGTTTTTGTATTGAACACTGAAGACAACAGTTCCAATGGCTGAGGGTATGCCAGACTCCTTGCCAAGTTGTTTGCACACCAGGAAACTATAGGGAGTTAATTCCCTAGGGTTTTCATTCTCCTCATTCTGCTGATGAAGAATCCGAGGCTGAGAAAGTAAGTAACCTGCTAGGGCCACAACTGCTCAATTAGCAGGCAGTAAAACTGAGTCTATCGTGCAGAGCCCATGTACTTAAAGACTGTTGGCTACTGTTCCTTTATTCTTACCAGCTTTTCATTTTGAAAATGTCCAACAGAGAAGACTTGCAAAATTGTGAACGTATGTGCCTTTTACCTTTGTTTACCCAAGATTATCAATATTTTGCCATATTTGCACCCTCTCTCTTTCTCTGTCTGTCTCTATATGTGGCTATGTAACATGTGTGTGTGTGTGAACCATTTGAGGGTTAGGCTCAGGAATATTAAACATGAAGTGTAGGCACCAGTTTGGCCCAGGGAGTATGGGCATGGTAGGGGGAGGGGGAGACAGGAACAGGAAGTGGCCTGTGCTCCCAGGATTGTCAGACCCCGCAGTTTGGGGTATATTCTAACAGGGAGCGACAGCAAGAGCTCCACAGTTATTGATGGTATTGAGAATTATAAAATCAAGATGATATCTTTATGCATGCTTATTGAATGCAGTGTAGACATATAGAGGTGTCAAGAAGTACTAACAAAAAAGAACCCTAACCCCAAAGAAAATCCATGCTAATATTTAAGCTTATTTCTTTCCTATCTTACTTGTTCCATACATACAATCAACCATTCGCTGATTGGAACCACATTGTTTTCTATTATCACTCTTCCATCTGGTACATCAATAGCATTTCTGCATGTTATTAAATGGGCCTAAAAACAATTTTTCAGTGACTTATTATCCTACTGGATAGATGAAACAATTTATTTAATACTCTATTTTTCAACTGAAGTTTAGTTTGTCTTCAATTTTTCGCTATTATAAATAATGCAGTAAAACAATGATGAACATTTCTGAATAGAAGGCTGTGCATACATATCTGGTGATTTCCTTAGGATAGATTTCTAGAAGTAGGGCTCCTAGATCAAAGGATTGTGGATAGCCCACCTCTTTGGCCATGGTAAGGAGGAGATGGGAGGGGGGAGAAATGGAAAGAAATGCAATAAAGCAGGTGAGATTGTGAAAGGCTTGGGCTTCAGGGATGGTGCTGAGAAAGAATGGAAAGGGAGGAACAGACGGAGGGAATTCAAGGCTCGAGGCTGAGGCCGTATAAAGAGAAGTAGTGAAGTCAGGAGACGGAGGCCTGCTCCGGTTTTCCACGGGTTGAGTAGAGGCTATGGAACGACATGCCAATGAAAGGGTCTGGTGATCTCCCCCCGCCCTCAGCCAGGCCACTCCGTGCAAGCCACATGCTGAGTTTTGGGCATTCTAACACATAACTAACACATGGCCCCTGTCCCCCAGCAAGCTCACAGGAGTCACTTGGGTCTGAAGCTTAAGGAAAGAGCTAAGGGGCTGGTGCTGTGGCATAGTGGGTAAAGCCTCCGCCTGAAGCGCCAGCATCCTACATGGGCAGTGGTTCATATCCCAGCTGCTCCACTTCCAATCCAGCTCTCTGCTGTGGCCTGGGAAAGCAGTAGAAGATGGCCCAAGTCCTTGGGCCCCTGCACCCGCGTGGGAGACCCAGAAGAAGCTCCTGGTTCCTGGCTTCGGATTGGTGCACCTCTGGCCGTTGTGGCCAATTGGGGAGTGAACCATTGGATGGAAGACCTCTCTCTCTCTCTCTCTCTCTCTCTCTCTGCCTCTCCTCTCTCTGTGTAACTCTGCCTTTCAGATAAATAAATAAATCTTAAAAAAAAAAAGAGCCAAGAGAGAGACTTGGAAGTGCCCCCTAAACGTGAGGCTGTGAGGGTGAGCATGCAGAGCTGAAGTTGCAGCCTATGAGTCCCCGACTGTGTGGACTTGAAGAGCCACCTGTTCGGCAGCTATGTCCTCCAGGAGGGGCCCAGGTCACCCTTCATCGCTGTGACCCCAGACACCAGCCAGGGAGCCCCTACCTCGAAGGCATCTTGTTCCAGGGGCTTCCTCGCTCTGCCCTCAGCTTCTTCTACACTGAAAAGCCTGGGGGCGGAGCACTAAGGCAGTCACTCCTGCTGGTCACTGTGCAGCCATGGCCTTGACTTCCACGCACAGAGTGGCCACCATTAGACTCCCAACAGCTCACCCCAGCAGACTTCAACGTGCAAGGTAAACCAGCGCGGGGGAGTCCTGTGTCTAAATCTCTACGTCGCAGAGCCGTGGGCGACAGAGGGCCCCCAGGCAAGAGCAGCTCCTCTAGTTTTCAGTCTTCAATTTGAAAAGCGTTAAGTGGTCTACACACCAGGACCTGCCTGCTTGGTCTGGGGCCAGCTTGTCCCCTCCAGGCTGGAGGTGTCCTTGGGAAGTCTGTCCTAGGCCCTGTTCATCGCCATGACATTCAGGTCATAGCTTCCTTCCGGTGGTCTCTGGGTGGACACTACACAAAGCGATGACCCTACCACCCCCTCCTCTTTTGCATCAGTATCAGAGTCCTGGCTGTGGAGGAGGCAGGGATGGAGAAGGCGCGTCCCAGGCTGACTTGGGAAGTTCTAGATGTTGAGTTCAGTCTCTGAACACAGTGCTGGCTCTCCTGTCTGCGTCCCTGCAACAAGACCCTTTGTTGTGAGTGCTCAGATTGCACGTGGGGAAAGGGAATCCAGGAGGCGTCTCGGACCCCTCCTCTCACTCGTGGGTGATTTCAACCAACCAGCTGTTTTCTGAGACCTGGGAGGTCCTTGGTTTGACAAAAATGCATTGAGAAGAGACTTAAGCTGAGGCTTTTTCGATAGTAATGATGAATAGCAGCAAAGCCATCCCATTATGGCTGAGCCCTTCCTAGATGCAAGCACTGCACTGGACACTTTCTTTCTTTTATTTATTTATTTATTTTTTTGACAGGCAGAGTGGCCAGTGAGAGAGAGAGAGAGACAGAGAGAAAGGTCTTCCTTTGCCATTGGTTCACCCTCCAATGGCCACCGCGGCCGGCGCGCTGCGGCCGGCGCACCGCACTGATCCGATGGCAGGAGCCATGTACTTATCCTGGTCTCCCATGGGGCGCAGGGCCCAAGGACTTGAGCCATCCTCCACTGCACTCCCTGGCTACAGCAGAGAGCTGGCCTGGAAGAGGGGCAACCGGGACAGAATCCGGTGCCCCGACCGGGACTAGAACCCGGTGTGCCGGCGCCGCAAGGCGGAGCATTAGCCTAGTGAGCCGCGGCGCCGGCCCACACTGGACACTTTCAATGCATTGCTTTAACACACCAGTGGGATGGGGCAGGATTGTGTCCACTTCACAGGTGAGAAAGCACGGCTCAAAGGAGTGACCTTCTCAGAACTTCCCAAGGTCATGCAGCTTGTAAACAGCAGTACCGGGTTTGGAATCGGATGAACTCTAAAAATCATGACCCAGGATGCCTGCAAGTGCCGCAGGGGAGCCGGGGTGGGGAGCCAGCTGTGTCAGTAGCCCTAGAGGCCTTTGCCAGGGACTCGCTGGTCACTTCAGGCCACCACGGAGGAGCCTTTCCACAGCCGGTCCTCTCTCATAGCAAGGTTTCTCCCTCCACTTCATGGCAGGAACAAATCAAGCATCAAACTTTAGGGCTCGGTGTTGTGGAGCTGCTTAAACCATCACCCGAGATGCCCGCCCACCCTATCAGGGTGACAGTTCCGGTTCCAGCTGCCCCACTTCTGCTTCTGACCCAGCTCCCCGCTAGTGCGTCTGGGAAAGCAGCAGATGACGGCCCAAGTGCTTGCGCCCCTGCCACCTACATGGGAGACACAGATGGAGTTTCTAGCTCCTGGCTTTGGAGTGGCTCACACCTGGACGTTGTGGCCAGTGGGTAAGTGAACCAGCAAATGGAAGATCTCTTTCTCTCTCCACCCCCCTCCCTCTTCCTCCCTCTCTCTCTCTCTCTCCCTTTTTCTCTGTGATTCTGCCTTTCAAATAAATAAATAAACCCTTTACAAAACCAATCAAATTTTCATGACCTCCTACAGCCTCACTGAGGACTAGGGCCTCAGCGTCTGAATTTGAGCAGGGCGCAGTCCAGCCCAACACAGGGGATGGCAGTGCTGAGGAGCTGGCTCGGGTCTTCTGAGTCGCAGTTCTGGCTTGGTGACCTTGGCAAGTTATTCAGCCTCTCCGAGTCTAGGCTGGGAGTAAGAGTGGGTAGCTCACAGGAACAGGACTGGATGAATGATCAGGATGCTCGCAAGGCCCCTAGGGAATAAGCAGCCCTCCGTGGAGGAGGGTGATGACCACGCCTCTGAGGCTCCCGTGAGTTTGCGACGACAGGCCGTGATTGCTGCACCCATGATGTATGGGCAGAAGAGATGAGCCCAAGAGCGTTGCGAGCTTCCTGCAATCCAACACCCCTCCTGGCTTAGAGACAAGCCAGGCTCTGAGTGACAGCTGCTTCCAGGCTGACGACCACGGAGACCGAGCAGCAAGCCTGGGCTGGGCCCCGCCTGCCGAGCGCAGCTGGGTTGAAATATGTCACCCACACTGGCCCAGGGTTAATCAAAAGATTACAGATAGAAAATTGGGACAGACTCACTACACTCTCTTGGATACAAGGCCCAGAATCCATATCCTAACCTGACCTCCTCCCAATTCTCTGCCTCAGCTTCCACCCAATTTCAGCCTAGCAAGAGCAGAAATTGGCCAGACTGGAATTACAGCCAGAAATGTTTGCTGGGCAGTGCCCCTCGCCCCCACCTCCTGCCCTCGCAGTGTTGGTGGCCAGGCCGGTTCTCCCAGGCTTCATGATGTTGGACTGCAAGAGGCGGCCTGGGATAATGTGCGGGATGTAGATGGGGGGCCCGGGGTTCGGGAGAATCTTCTCTAAACTGCACGCCCTGAGTCGGAACAGAGGCCCTGACACCTCGACTTCTCAAATCAGAGTGAGGGTTGCCTCTCGGCCAGACCGGGAAGGAATCGGCTTTGTCCTCGTCATCCTCCTATTCTGGATCTGATTGTGAGAATTGGAGGGAGAGCGTCCAATTATCCAATTATGACTCCATCCCTTCCTGGCTGTGTGACTATAAGCCGGACTCTTCCTCTCTCTGAGCAATAAAGGAGCCTTGGTAGGGCTCTTTGCCTTTGAGGATTCTCGTTCACGTTAAATAAAATGGGGATGCCGACTGCTGAGGATGGCGTTGGGCACAGCACAGATGTGATCCGTGACACTGCGATCATTGCTATTACAGCTTAAAATTCTAACAAAAACGGGAGAGACCTTGAACATCAGCAACTCCCTCATTAGAGATGAAGGCACAAGGCCAAACATAGGAAGGCCCCTGCTCAGTGCAACGGGCTGAATGTCTGTGTTCCTTCTAAGTCCGTATGTTGAGCCCTGAGCACCAGTGTGATGGTGGTGGTCAGACATGGGGTCCTTTTTTTTTTTTTTTTTTTTTTGACAGGCAGAGTTAGACAGTGAGAGAGACAGAGAGATAGGTCTTCCTTCCATTGGTTCACTCCCCAAATGGCCGCTACTGCCCACGCTGCACCAATCCGAAGCCAGGAGCCAGGTGCTTCCTCCTGGTCTCCCACGCGGGTGCAGGGCCCAAGCACTTGGGCCATCCTCCACTGCCCTCCCGGGCCACAGCAGAGAGTTGGACTGGAAGAGGAGCGTCCAGGACTAGAAGCAGCGTCCATATGGGATGCCGGTGCCTCAAGCGGAGGATTAACCAAGTGAGCCATGGTGCCGGCCCCAACATGGGGTCTTTGGGAGTTGACCAGGTCATAGGGAAACCTCATGAATGGGCTTAGTGCTCTGAAAAGAGGAGGCCAGAGGGCTCCCATTCTCTCCTGTATGTGAGAACATGGCCAAGAACGTGGCTGTCTATAACCAGGGAAGAGCATCCCCGGCAGACCCCAGCCTGGGGAACATGAGTGTCCATGGGTAAAGTGCCCCTCCATCTATGGTATTCTGCTACAGCAGTTTGAAGACTGAGAGAATGGGAGGATTTGGATTCAAACCAGGTTCTGGCTCCAAAGCCGCACCTCTTTGTATGTCTAAGAACACAACACGGAAT
The DNA here is from genome assembly GCF_964237555.1 of Oryctolagus cuniculus. Taxonomy (NCBI): domain Eukaryota; kingdom Metazoa; phylum Chordata; class Mammalia; order Lagomorpha; family Leporidae; genus Oryctolagus; species Oryctolagus cuniculus. The sequence goes on along the minus strand of NC_091437.1, from coordinate 57,234,216 downwards.
CTCGGTGGCTTCAGCTGGAGGGGACCAGAGTGGGCTCTGTGACCATGATCTCTACCCTGAGCTAACAGAGGAAGAAGGCTTTCTTCTGCCAGGACAGAAGCTCAACGATGTCCCTCAAGTCTTTTCCTGCAGTCCTGGCGTCCCTGTCCCCAGCTGGCCTCCTCATCTCTGCATCATCTCCTCAGCCCCCTGCCCTCAGACCCCAGGTCCTCCCTCCTACACATCCAGTGGGTGGGGAGGAATCCCCGACTGCCCCAAAGATGCATGGACGTCTCTGCAGGCCCTGCAGGGGTCAGCTGTCTTGGACAGGCAGGGCCAGAGAGAACTGGGGTGGGAGCAAGGACCTGGTCTTGCTTGGACTCGCCTCCCCCCAAACCCAGCTCACGGAGGACCCTCTGGCTGGTCACTTCCGCCAAACTCCAGCAGAGAAATTTGGCACAGGGCGAGGGGGAGGGGGAGCCCAGGTGCAGCCTGACAAACACCAGCTCTCCCACGGCCACTGCAGCCTCACTGCCTGCCACCGCCAAGCAGGGGCGGCACTGAGTCATCCTTGAGTCAGTGCCAGGTGGGTGTCGGGGCTTGAGCTACCGTGGACCCCTCCCACAAGGTGAATGCCTTTGCAGGGCTTGTGTTCTCACGGGGTGGGGGAGGGCAGGCAGCAAGCAGACACACACAGACAACTAAATCCTAAGGATCATCTCAACTGTCCACACATTCTCAAGCACAGAGTTTGTCACCGACAGTGACTGGGGCAGCAAGGACAAGTTGAGGCGGTAGCTCATTGGACAGCAGCTGGGAGGAGCACACACCCATGTAGCCTTCTCTCTCTTAGTTCTGTCTCATTTCGCTCCGCTACAAGTCCAAGGTGGAAGCACGGGAGCTTGGCTTTCCCCAGGCAGCTGTGATGTGCCCAGGACTGGGAGTGACACAAGGCACCATCTCTTCGGTGTCCAGTGGCCCTGTGAGGTGGGCATTTTTAGCCCCACTTGACAAAGCGGGACTCCCACTCCGGATAGGGTAGGGCTCCCCTCAGGCTGCCTTCCCAGGAAATTGCAAGACTTGAACCCGAGGTCTTTCCCCCTGAATCTTGCTGCCTCCCGTGGCAGCCGGGGAAGACGAGGGTTGCAGGGACACAGCAGGGGACTCCGGACCTCAGAAGGCTGTTCAGCGCCTGCTTTGATCAGCTCCTCCCCGTGCCACAATATTGTAGCCCCTGGTACCCTCCTTCCTGCCAAAGGGGCCCATTTCCAGCTACCTTTAATTTAGAACAAACTAGCTGCTCCCCGATGGTGCTGAAGTTAATAGGTTGCTTGTGCAGTGCTGCTGGGATAAGCAGTGCTGAACAAATTATTCTGCCTGGAATTAGGGTTATCTGGGAGAGGCCAGGAGGCCGCAGAGAGGGGTGCTCTAGGCAAGCAGTAGGAGGCCCCACCCCTCTTTCTTCCCCCCTGCTGTGGGACTGTGGAGACCCCTGAGTAAAGCTGCATGGCCACAGTGGGTCAGGGGGCGCTGGGCCTGCCATGGAGGAGCAGGGATGGTGAGAGTGTAGGCTGGGATGAAGGCTACTGGGCACTGCGGGACCCTAGGCCATTCCCCACCCTGGCTGGCTGTGCCTTGGGATTGGAGAGGCAGGTATGGTCCTAGAAGCCCCAGCAATTGAGTTTTCTGCCTGTGACAAGGCATTGGCACTCGGAGGGGTGGGGGAAGCCGGAAGCGGGGCTGTTGTAATGTGACCTTAGTGCTGGCTTGTCCTGTGCTGGTGGCACAGTGACCATCTCTCTCTCTCTCTCCAGCAGGGGAGAGCACCCAGGCTGAAATTCTCAAGGGAGAGGTGGCATCTTCCCCCAGCGTGGTGGCCATCACTTTTCCAGACAATTCTAGTAAACAGCCAATACCTCAATGCTATACTGCCGAGCCTCCCAAACCCCGTGAATTTCCCCACAGAAAAGACCACGCCTCACACTTGACCTCTAAGAAGGAGAGCTGCAGTGGAGAGTCTCTCATGAGCATGGAGTATCCACTCAGCATCTGACAGGTGTCCTTGTCCCTGCACATCTGTCCCAGAAGTGACAGGGATGCTGTGAGGGCACAGGTACGGCTGTCTTGGTGACCTTGGCTGTGGGGTGTTCCGTTTCCCCATAAAGCTTTTCCCTTATCCCATGCTACTGTGTGCAATTTGTCATCACCAATCACCACTTGCACAAAAGGTGTTTGTCCTAAAGAGACCTAGCTGGGGCAATGGTTCTTGATAAGCCCACCACCAAAATTACTGGAGCTCTGGGGGGACTCTCTGCTGGTGGCAAAGTGGGGAGCCATGCAGGTAGGAGCGTCTCCTCCAGCCCTGTGCCTGTAGAGGAAAGTGCCCGGCCTTGGTCCCAGGATGACCTGGGATCTATTTCATCTCTGCTGCCCCCCACCTGGGCCACCTGGTTTGGCTAAATGTTTGTTTGCATATCTGTTACAATGTCAATTGCAACCCCTACTTCTAGGGTCAAGACAGTGGGGAGCCAACAAGGTGACCAGCACACAAAATGTAAGGAGGTGTCAGCTCCCTGTACGTGCAGGGTGGGCTTTTGCTCTACCAGCTGCCAGTCCTTACTTGCATAATCCTCTGGATTCAATGAAAAAGCAGCCCTTGTAGTTGATATTATTATGATCCCCAGTGAAAAGTGAGGACCTTGGCTCGGGGAGGCTGTACCATGCGCTCAGCCTCACGCAGGTGGTGGCTGGCAGTGTTGGGACGTGAGCCTGGCTGGCCTAAAGGCAGAGCCTGTCCTGGGCCAAGGTCAGCCTCTTGGGGAACTTGAGCAGTGGTGGAGAGGAACAGCACGTCTCGCACGGGTCTGCAGCTGAGGCCCTGCCTTGCACTGAGAGAAATATCCTAGGCTTGGTGGGAGGGGGAGTTGAGGTTCCAGGGGGGCACTGGCCTTGACACAGATCTCATAAGGTCAGCCCCATACCCTCCCCAGATTGTCACCTCCTGGGCGGCCTGGATGATGCTCGAAGCTCTCCTCTCTCCTGCTAGCTTTGGCTCTGTTGTCTGTGCCTGGGGTAACAGATTTGCTCCCACTGTACAGAAGGGGATGAAGTTCCCTAGCCAAAATGGTGCCTGCACAGCTTCTGGCCCCCCGGGGACTCTAAGAGGGTCCCAGACAGCTGGCTGGGCAGGAAGAGGAAGAGGCAGGTTCCCCAGACCCCTGGTTTAACCACACATCCAAGCCAAGAGCTGGGATTCTCCTAAGATAAACAGCAGGCAAGGGTACTGGCTGTGGGAGTCACTCTTTTAACTCCTAATAAGGGAATCAGGTGAGGGAGATGGCTCAAACGTTCAGTCTTAGCTCCAGGCAGGCCCTCAGGAATGCAAGTTCAGCAGAGGTGAAGCAGAATGGTCTAAAGCCATCCAGGACTGAGCGACAGGGCCGTATCCTGCTCAGAGTGTCCTCCAGGGGCTGCTCCCAGAATCGGCACTGGGTGCTGATGAAACAGGCATGAATGGGAGGGACCCCCAGCCCTGAGGGGCTCCCCACCACCCATAGCACCAGCTTGTCCCCACAATCACATCAGCCAACAGCCACTGGGTGCCTAGCTTCCCGAGAGCTTAGATACCCAGGCTTGTCTCATCCTATGAGGAAGGGGCTGACGTTCCATTGTGCAGATTAGGAAACTGAGGCCAGAGAGGCGGGGAGCACAGTCCAAGGCTTCCTGGCCAACATGGAGGGCCCAAAGGTGTCCCCACGGGGCAACCAGTGATGCTGCCTACTGCATCTTGCAGCCTACAAACGTGTTGTTAAATCCAATATATAAAACAAAATAGAGCTGAAGGGGAAGGCATTGGGGTGCTGGGAGTCTGTCCACCCACCTCTCTTGGGGACAATAAAAGCCCTTCCTAAGAAAGCTTGTGCAGAAGTCTTTAAGTGACTCACGGCTCACTCTCCGGCCACAGACACAGCCCCTGCAGCCGAGCTGAGTTCAGAGGGCGGTGGGACAGGAGCAGCTGGTGTTATCTAGAAAATCCCTGTGACAAGCTCCGTCTCAGGCTGCCAGCTGGGGTCTCAGCTGAGTGGTGCTGTTGCATCACTTACTACTGTTAGTGAAGCACCTGCTCCGCGCTGTGTTCTCTGCTACATACTAGTAAATCTGGATATAGTAGTGGCAACAGCGCGTGCGGTTCTTACTTTCACGGAGCTTAAGTCTAGTGGGGAAGACCACATGTGGAAAACATGCTCCTGGGGCCGGCGCTGTGGCGCAGTAGGTTAATCCTCCACCTGTGGTGGCGGCATCCCATATGGGCAGCGGTTCTAGTCCCGGCTGCTCCTCTTCCAATCCAGCTCTCTGCTGTGGCCTGGGAAAGCAGTTTTTAGAAGATGGCCCAAGTGCTTGGGCCCTGCACCCGCATAGGAGACTGGGAAGAGGCACCTGGCTCCTGGCTTCGGATCAGCACAGATCCAGACTTGCGGACATCCGGGGAATGAACCAACGGAAGGAAGACCTTTCTCTCTGTCTCTCCCTCTCACTGTTTGTAACTCTACCTCTCAAATAAATAAAATCTTAAAAAAAAAATGTTCCTAAAAGGAACACAGATCCCAAAATACAACTAGGGCTGGGGAGACAAAGCTCTGGGGGGCCTGAGTCATTCCCCTCTGCAGCAAGGCATCGATGCAAAGTCTGAACCATCCCTCTCCTTAGAGCAAGGGCAAAGGTGACTGCTGGTGTAGGGAGATGGCCAAGGGCCAGGAATGAGTAGAACAGGGAGGAGTGGTCTTGGGGCCTCTTTACTCCCCAGCTATTCCCAAGGCTGGTGTGAAGCAATAATTAGCCCCCAAGACCAGCCAGAGGCACCTGGACCAGAAGCTTCTTCGCGTTCACCAATGCTGATCATTGCATCTCTAGAACTCAGTACAATCAATAATGAATCAGGGGAATCACAGTTAAAACCAGAAGTCATTCAGCAGCCACAAAGTGTCCATGCAGAGTGGAGCCTAGGATAGCTCTTCACGCTAAAAAAGCATTTTTTTCTGGACTCTTTGAGGACCTTTCTCAGTTACTCTGCTCCTGGCCTGGCCCTGCTCCGTGGTTATCATTTATTTAAAAAATATTTAGCAAACACCTGGGTCGGGCAGAGCACCCGTTACCCAGCATGTGTCTGGCACAGAGCCAGGGCTGTGTAAACACTTGGTTCTCTCTGCGGCGCTGAGGCCAAGGGCGCAGACACAGCTGTGGCAGGATCCTGATGCGGCATCAGCTGTGGCTGCCTCCTTGAGCCCTGGCTGCAGGAAATTTGGGGCTGAAGCAGGGCCCCAGTGTGGTCCCTGGGGAGCCCCTTCCACGTCCCTGGGGTTCTGGCCTGCCTGAATGGCTGGCTCTCTGCAGAAGCCGACGATCCCTTGCTGCCCCTCCACCAGCATCCACCAGCGCCATCTCTCCCACCCATCTCAGCCTGGCTGCCACTTTGGCAGGCGCCCCACAGTCGTCCCAAGCATCTCTTTTGTGCTTGTCGGCCTCATGCATCCATGCATCTCAGCACTCAGTGTGATGCCCGAGTGGGCTCTGTGTGTCCAGTCTGCCCCCCATCAGCCTGCACCATTCACTCAGGACTGGTGTCTTATTCATGCATGTGTCCAGTGTCTAGCCCTGAGCGTGGCACCAGAAGGTGCCCAGGAAGTGAATGTGGAGCAATTGAACATAGGCTTCTATGGGGAAGGAAATGTCTTCATGCCCTGTTATTCTAACAGCCATCTCTAGCTTTCTGCCTCTGGCTTGCTCTCTCACATACACACATACACACAGAGTCCTTTGCACACACTCCTTTCCCGGCTGATACACTTCCTCACACGTGCTCGTCTTGCTGCACAACCTTCTTCTGTGGTCCCCCTCTCCCTCTGATGCCACCAGGGTGTAGAAACCCACATGCAGTTGGCTTAATGAAAGACCCTCTGACCCTGATGCCCCTCTTGGCCTTGACCCTCCCTCACACCTGCTCACCCACATACTCCATAGAGGGTTGCAAGTCTGGACTTCCCTGGATCCTTGAAATGGTGCTCAAAGGCAGGGGGTAATGGACTCATTTCATACATGAGAAAAATGAGGCTTGGAGAGGCTGTGGCTTGCCCAGAGAGCAAAGCCAGGGTCAAGACCCAGGTTTTCCCCCATCTATGTTAACGCGGTTTCTGCAGCACTCCCTGGAAGTGGAGGCTGGGTTAGAAGGCTGCCCCTCTCCCCTCCACTCCCTGAGGTCCTGGTACCCACGATGGGGGAAGAACACCCTCCACCCTCTGAGAATAGATTGGGATACCTGTGTGAAGCCTCCTGGCCCATCTGCTTTCTCCTCCAGGAAGTGAAGCCACCAAGGGCCACTGCCCTTGTGCCACTGTGCCTCCCTCTCCCGTTCACCTCTCTCTGAGGCCTCTAAGAGTTCTGCCAGGCAGCCTGACACCCAACACTAGATGTTAATCCCCCCGGGGACCCGGAGGGGCAGTGCCCTGTGTCAGAAGGTGGCAGGGAAAGAAGAGGATGTGGGAAAGGCCTAAGAAAAGAGATAAGCAAGATGTCACCATGTCCCGCACCCTTGCCACCTATGCCCACAAGTCATGCCAGGCTGAGCCTGCTGGGCAGCCAGGTCCCCAGATGGTCTTGCACAGCCCTGATCTCTCGCTGTTATTTTCCCAAGTCCCAATCAAAGGTTTGTGGGCCTCTTTCCCCGAATATTCTACCTGCTGCTTCTAACATCTCTTCCTGACGCATTCTTCCTGAAAGAGGACATGAATATTTAAAGACATTTTTTCAGCCAGCGGCACCACAGCGTGTTACAGCTCTCTCTTTATATTTATTTCCAGAAAGTTTATCAGAGGCTCTGAGTACCTCACCCATGCCAGGACAGAGCCTAAGATGGGGTTCAAGACATGGGGGAGCGGCTACTGGGCTGTGGGCCCCATGCGGGGCGGAATGCTGTGGGTGCAGCCCTGGTTCTGGCCCACAGTCACCTCTCTGGGCTGCTCTGAGGGGTAATCCTGTAAACCACGCAGCAGCCAAGACAGACATTGGCACAGGCATGGCCCATGGGATGCTGAGAGACAGAGACCCAAAATAGCAGCACGACAAAGAAAGTCCCAGAAGCACAGGACGCTGGAAGCCCTTGAGAGAAAGGGCTGGGTGCACAGCTGCCGAGCTGATCCGGATTCGGAATTCAGCGGTGCACGGTGGCGGCGGCTGCCAGCCCCAGGGCCGCCTCCTGCTGGCCCCCTCGAGTGACTCGGCTCTGCAGAACTACTCACAGCCCACTGCATCAAATCTCTCTTTTATCAACAAGACACAACCCTCCGTGGATCACTTCTTGAAACCCCAGTCACGCTAAGCCACTGCCAGGGCTCTAGGAGAGATTCTGTCTCTCTGCCCGCCTCTAACCAATCAGGCACACACCACCAACTCCATTTCCAAAGTTCCAGGCAATTACAGCCGGCTGAGCTCCCTGGCAGGGTGCCGGCCTGCTCGGAGCCAAGACCCACACTTGTCAGCAACCTCAAGCCCCAGCCACCCATTTCCTTCCAGCCCACTCCGGGACTCAGGTGCGCCAGAACAACCCACACTTACCCCCCGGAGCAACGAGACCCACCAGGTCACGTCCAGACAGAAGACAGGGGTCAAAGCCAAGTTCCCTACCTTTGCTGAGGGTCCCAGTAACGAGCTTAAAGATGGTCTGGGCAAATTTCACGAACCCAAGCTTGCATCTTTTGGAGCAGCCGCTCATGGTGACAGAGGGGAGGCAGACTCTGCCGTCGGCACCCAGAAGTGTTGGCACCCGCTGTGCGTGTCCCTGGAACTCCCTGGATCCTGCCTAGGTGAACCCTGAGAGGGGTGCGCCCCCAAAGCCGGGCTCTGGGAAGAGCACACTGCCTCTGCAGCAAGTCCGGCTTCTGCATCCAGACAGCCTGCAGGGCAAACTCTCTCTCCCTCTCTCCACCCCCTCCTGCTGTCCACTCAGGTCCTCGCCACTGGAGGACCTGGGCACGCCAGGGCTGGGATGGCACTGCCAGGGAACCGGGCGCTCCGAGGGCACCGAGCAGGAGAGTGAAATTGAGCAAAGCAGGGAGGGAGGAGCTGGAGCCCTCCCAGGCTTTGCTGACTGTCTTTCCTACACGCAGCGGTAATGTAGCAATTAATACTGGAGTCAGAAGGGAGGGGACTGCTACGCAGAAAACACTCAGCCCCACAGCCTCCCGCGCTCGCTCTCCTGCTTACTCCTTCCTGGTTAATCTCATAGATCAATCCTTCCTGTCTTGATCAGGATCTGGGAGAACTCCCCGCAGAGCAGGAAGCCGCAGCCCCGACACTCAGTGGAAAGTTTGCAGGCAGCCTCCGAGCTGTCTGGTTTGCCTTATGGAGAAGCGGGGCTGTGTGGGGAGCCCCCAGGGAGCCTGTCTGTGCACGTGAGATAGTGAGACGGAGCCACGCAGCCCGTGTGGCTCCCTCAGCACCCCTGGCCTGGAAGCCTCTGGGCTGCAGGTGCTGTGACTCCAAGGCGGGCTGCTCAATTCTAGGAGAGCAGACATGAGCCTGGACCCTCTCATTGGGACAGGAGAAAAGCACACCAGGGCTTCCCAAGGGCCACTAAGGAATGCCCGGGACTCAAATAGTTGCACTATAGTGTGGGACTCCGGAGGTAATACTCCAAGGCACTATGCAAATGTGAAGTGCAACTATTGCTTCATAAAAAACCTGCTTACCATTCAGACACTGCAGGTTGGAAGGGACCCTATGGGACATCTGGCTGTACCCTCTGCATGGGGCAGAAACCTCCCCACGGTGGCCCTGGTGCTGGGCACCATCTCTCCGCGTGCCGTGGCTGTGTGGGAACAGCAGGCATGAAATCCACCTTCATGTGCACTGGGCCATGTCCTGGGCCAGTCCTTCTTTGTCGCGCCATCAGCTTTCCCTGTGAACCGCTTCTCTGTGTTGTTGGAGAGGATCAGTCTGTCTAAGTGCTGGAGAGTGGAGGCTACTGAGCGACAACACGCCATGGGAGCCAGAGCCCATGCACTGCGCCTGCTTTGTTCTCTGTCTTCCAGGAGTCATGTGGACGTGAACCCCGAAGAAACAAACCTCAGCCTTTAGGGTGCACACCGACCACTTTCAGCTCCCAAAAGAAGCCCATCTACAAACAAGGAGCCTTTCTCTGAGCCCTAAAGCCCTCACGTCTTGCCGGCGTGGTGTGAGTCCTGCCGTAAGGAATGACAAGTAGCTCTAGAAGAAAATATCCCACTGTGCTTTGTGTCTGAGGGCCTGAAATTGCCACATTATTCACTCTTTGTCTTAAGGTATTGAGCGGCTTATTAAGATGCACATGCTATCTTGGGAATGCTAATGACACTTAGTCTTTTGTTCAAAGGTTCACTTATCTAATATTTACTGAGCTTCTGGTATCGAGGAAAGAGCTGAGTAGCCGGGGTGCAGGAGGCACTGGGCACCCAGGTCATAGCCAAACTAGACAGAGGGGCTCAAAGCACTCATGGACTTGGAGCCGAGCGGGTTCGTCATCAGGCAGGAAGCCCTTCTGAGAATCAGGCTGTTCACTGACTTCTTTCACTTTGCTGAGTGGTAGTGGACCCGGATCTGGGGCAATGAGAACCGAGAAGGAGAAGGAAAGATCCAGGTCATAGAGCATCAGCTGGCAGGCAACGAGCTGTCAGAGAGAAGACAACGTAGGCAGAAGCAGGGAGGAGAAGGGTTGGAGAGAGAATGACGAGAGGGCTGTGGTACCCACTTGACCGTTCTATCAAAGGCAGCTCTGTCCTCGGAGCAAGAGAGCACACTCAGTAGGACAGAGGACTCTCAGCCAGGACCGGCTGCTTCTCTCTCTTCCATCCCCCCAGGGAGACAGACATTGATCATTAAGAAGCACAAGGAGGCCGGCACCGCGGCTCACTAGGCTAATCCTCCGCCTTGTGGCACCGGCACACCGGGTTCTAGTCCCGGTCGGGGTGCCGGATTCTGTCCCGGTTGCCCCTCTTCCAGAGCAGCTCTCTGCTGTGGCCAGGGAAGTGCAGTGGAGGATGGCCCAAGTGCTTGGGCCCTGCACCCCATGGGAGACCAGGAGAAGTACCTGGCTCCTGCCATCAGATCAGCGCGGTGCGCCAGCCACAGCGCGCCGGCCGCGCCGGCCATTGGAGGGTGAACCAACGGCAAAGGAAGACCTTTCTCTCTGTCTCTCTCTCTCACTGTCCACTCTGCCTGTCAAAAAAAAAAAAAAAAAGGAAGCACGAGGAAATGGTGCCTGCAACATGAGGGTCATCGGCTGACCCAGAACTTGGTTTTCCACGGGACAGCTGGCTGGAAATCCTTCTGCAGGTGTGTGGCTCCCACAAGGCCTAATGGCAGCATTGCTGGGAATGAGTGGACCTGCACTTGGCCTCTGGCACAGGAGTCTGGGATCCAAGCATTTCGACACACCGTGGGACAGATACAATAACGCACCCGGCAAATCTCTTAGCTCCTGCAAGTGAGGTGCATCATGCCTGGGAGTGAGCATCTTGGCGCTCATTCCCTTGCTTGTTCATCCTGGGATACACGCATGTACTGAAGAGTTGCCGTTTTCATGGGCTCTGTTCTGGGTGCGAAGGAGATGGAGGTGGGTGAAGCAGATAGCATCCCTAGGTTCACGGAGTTTCCATTCATGTGGTGGAGGGACAGACTAGATGCAAGCCAGTGCTTTGGAAAAGAAAGCTTGTCGAGTGGCTGGAGCGGGGCAGGGGCTCCTTTTTCAGATCTGGCCATGGCGAAAGGCTTCTCTCTATGAGAATGGGGCTTGATCAGAAGACCTCAAACCAACCACACAGATTTCTGGAGGGAGAAGAGTTAGAGCGGAGGAAATAGCATGGAAAAGAACCATGGCAGAGCTCAGCTCAATTCTAGGGCCCGAAGCTTAGCCGCTGTTAGCAAGCAGGTGAGCCTGAGCGAGCCTCAGTTTTCTGTCCTGTAAAATGGGAGTAATAATCCCTGCCTCATCGGGTTTGGAGGAGACTTACTTGAAATTAGCATGCTTATTTACAGTGTCTGGCGTAGCCAACAGTAGAGGTTATGACCTCAAGGGCACAGGTTCCTGCTGTTTCTTCTACTGCTGATGCCACTCCTGCCCCCTCCTCAGAACATCTCCATAGCATTCCCACACTGGACATGTGATATTCTCTATCAGTCTGGAGTCCCAGACACCCACCATGTGCCCTGTCTTTTGTAAATGCTGCAGGGAACCCCAGACGAAGTGTGAGCCGGAACCCGTGCCCTCACACGAATTCTCTAATCGCTGCTCACATCTAGTGAGCCGCAGAAGAGGAAGGGAATGTGGGAGATGCTGAGACCGTAGGGTATGGGAGAGGATCACAGAGGTGGAAGCCCAGCCAGCGTAGGGCAAGCAGGGCCGAAAACAGGCAGAGGCTGGCTCAGGAACCCTTTGTGATCATTGGAAACGACGGAGCCAGACTCCCAGGGTTGTCTCCCCCAGCAGTGACACACAGGCCAAGCATTTTTCTCCTCTGATCTCTCCAAGGCACCATGTACTTGAACTTCCAGTCTGAGATGAGTCAGGCAGGCTCAGAGAGGGTCAGCAGTATCCGGAACAGCACAGAGACCAATCTCCCGAAGCACAGGCAAAGTGCTCCGTGTGCCAAGAACATTCCCTATGAGGAAAGCACGTTGTACCAGCACTAAATTCACGATAACAGAGCTCAGGGTGGAGTTCTTCTCTGCTCGAGGAACGTGCTCTTCTGCAAACGAGGAGCAGGAGGGGGCGTGCAGGTGGCACTGGGAGATGACACTGCTGGCGGCGGACTCGGGATTAGCCAGCCTCAGCGTCACAGACGTGCAGTGTCCCAAGGAACTCGGGAAGCTGGAGCTCTCTCTCCACCTGGGGCTGCTCCCGGGAATCTTCACACGCCACTTCCAAGAGCAGGAAGGACAGGCAGATGGGAGCTCCAGATGGTGTCTGGGCCTAGGAGGGGGCTCCGGCTTCCCTGGGTGCAAGGCTAAGAGAGGACAAGCGTGCTGTCCTTTGGAAGGCCAAGAGGCAGCAAGGGGAGAAATGACGCTGCCACTGCTGGGGTGCCTTTGTGTGGAGGTAACCAATCCAAGCACTTGCTCCTTGTATCCATCCAGTCCTTGTTATACCCCTAGGGGGCAGCTATTATTATAGGGATATGACTCACAGGGAGAAAGAGGCCCAGAGGAGACAGCTGACTTCTTGATGATCACACAGCTAAAGCAGGATTCGGATCTGAGTCCAGCTGTCATAAAAAAAAAAAAAAAAAAAAAAAAAAAAAAAAAAAAAAAAAAAAAAAAAAAAAACAGGGAAAGACTGGCTCTGCAGGGACGGCAGGGGGCGCTGAAGGTGACAGAGGCAGGAACTGTGAGAAGCAGCCCTCAGAGAGCCGGGGACGGGGGAAGGAGCTGGGGTCCTCTGGGCCCCCAGACTCAGGAGAGGGGCCTCCGGGGACTTAGATGCAGCTCTCTGAGGACGGGGTGCCTGCTGGCCTGGCCAAGGGATCCTACTGCTGCCGCTGGGCGGAGGAGCTATTGTAACGGAGCTGCAGGGAGGCACAGGGAGCCGGCTGGAAGGAGCAGAGCCTTTCCTGCAGCCCGCGCTGTCCCCTCCTCTGCCCACCAAAGATTCCTTGCCACCTCGGCACCACAGCTGAGTGACCAGCGCAGATGGGCTGTCTGCTTTTCTGCAATTCTTTTTTTAGAATTTTTTTTTTATATTTTTGAAAGGCAGAGTAGACAGTGAGAGAGAGAGAGAGTGAGAGAGAGAGACAGAGAGAAAGGTCTTCCTTTTCCATTGGTTCACCCTCCAGTGGCCGGAACGCGCTGCAGCCGGCGCACCGTGCTGATCCGAAGGCAGGAGCCAGGTGCTTCTCCTGGTCTCCCATGGGATGCAGGGCCCAAGCACCTGGGCCATCCTCCACTGCACTCCCAGGCCACAGCAGAGAGCTGGCCTGGAAGAGGGGCAACCGGGACAGAATCTGGCACCCTGAATCTCACGCCCTGACCGGGACTAGAACCCGGGGTGCCAGTGCCGCAGGCGGAGGATTAGCCTATTGAGCCGCAGCACTGGCTGCTTTTCTGCAATTCTAGGATTCTTTTCTCCTCCTTTCCTCATTCCACTGACATTTGCTGAGCACTACTATGTGCCTGGCCTTAGAGTTACATTGATCAATAACCACCCCCCAAAAAAGAAATCCCTTTTCTTGTCAAAATCACACTTTAGAACTTGAATAGAGGAAGGGAGCACTCAGACCACAGGCAAACAGATCCATAAGGAGGAGAATCCCAGAGAGCGAAAATACCCAGAGGCTGAGCTCCCCAGTCAGCAGGATAGGGCTCTCCCAGAGTTTATTGGGCACTTCGAGACAGAACAACCCTGAAGAGGAAAAGGCAGATCCCAGGAGCACCTTGATCATCATAAAAACATCACCATGATTTGTTGCCTGGTTGCCAGAGAGAGTTCTGGGTGTTGTATTAGGGTGATCTCACCCGGTCTTGACACAAACACAGGAAGCGGTATTATTATTTATGATACCCATTTTACAGGTGGGGACGTGAAGGCTCAGACAGGTCCAGAGATTTGCCTCAGGGGAGGGGATGGAGTCCACAGGACTGGTGAGTGATAGGAGGAAAATCTGGGCACAGAGAGAGACACAAAAGCCACAGGTAGTTTTAGAAACAGAAAGAGCAGTAAAAGAGGATCAAGTCTGGGAGAGGAGATTATAGATTTCACGTGTCTAGGGGAGACTGACGTCCAACTGGTAGGCAGCAACAAAGAAAGGGAACTCCAAAGAGCAGGTTGGGGTTGGAATTCTCATAAATAAATGAGTTTTGTTGCTGCTAAGGAAGAAAATAAATGGAGCATCCCAGCAGGCCCAAAATATTAGCATTTAAATACAGGCCTGCACAGGTGGGCTACAAAGGCAATTTCCCATGAATTAAATCAGATTTTATTTTTCCTCTAAGTCTCAGAAAAATCAGTTCCGCTCGAGCATGGTCCTCAGAGAGGGATTCCACCTGCTCCAGGGCCACACTAGCTCCCCGCGCTCTGCGGGGCCTTGTGTCTTCTCCCCGTTCTAATTGTGAGAAAATGATGCCCAAGAAGCCGGGGCAACACAGCAGCTCTGTTTGCTGGAGTTTTCAAGGCTTATTAGTGTGGAGAGCATCTCCACACACTCTGCACCCAACCATGTCAGCCGGGCTACAGGGCGCGGCGAGGCGGTAGAGGAGCCACAGTGTGGCCACAGGACTAGCAAGAGGGGTGAGCGTGCAGCTGCAGGTGCAGCCACTGCAGATGGGAGGGGGTCACATGGGCTGCGGAAGCCACCCTTTCTCTTCTTGGTGTCCCCGAATGCCAGGCCCTTGCTTCCATGGGCCCTTACCCATATCCTGCCCAATTCTGTCTCCGGCTCCCATTGCATCCTGTGCTAAGAACTGGACTCGATGCTGGAGCTCCGTGGGAGCTCCTTTCTGGCATCCTCATGGACAGATCTGCTTTGAATTGGACACTGAAAGCTGCTGGTGTGGGCGCCGCTGGGAAGCTGCTCCTGCTGTGACCAACAGGGAGCCTTGCAAGGAAGCCTCACTTCCCCTCTGCTAGCTGGAGCCACAGACAGCAGGACACAGCCCCGTGGAGCGCCAGGTTAGAACAGCGCAGCTCCAGTTCTTCAAGACAGACTGATTCTAGATGTTGCTTTCAAAATGCTGATCAAAATGCTGTCGTCTCCCTGTGTCTGCAGCTTTAGCAAGCTGCGGAAATATTACAGAACACTTGCGTCTGTGCTGCCAATGTGCAGACTTTGTCTTTGTCATTATTCCCCGAACAGCACAGGGCAACAACGCAGAGCATAGTGTTTACAATGCAGTAAGCATTACAAGTAATCTGGAGATGATTTCAAGTCCATGGGAGGATTGTGTGGGCTCTTTGCAGACACTGCACCATTGTATGGAAGGGACTTGAGCATCCACGCATTTTGATGTCCATGTAGGATCCTGGGAGCAATCCTCCATGGAGACCCGTCCCTGTGTCTCAGGGGCTCAGGGATCTCCTTTTTACAAATGGCCCAGTCCCCCCAAGATCCAGTCTGGACCCCCAGGAATCGCTTCCAACTCCTCCTGTACCCTCTCCAGGGCAGCTATCCCACCACCAGCTCCTGTTACTCTGCCACCTCCTCATCTCTCTGATCGCCCATTTCCTGTAGGCCAGGATCCATGTAGTAGGTTGAATGAAGGCCCCAGAAAGAGTATGCTCACTCCTGTGAATGTGGGGAGCTTAGTTGCAAATAGGGTCCTTGCAGAGATAATTAAATTAATCATGTTGCGATGAGGTCATTCTGGACCATTGAAGTAGTCCCCAGAGCCATCGTGAAGCATCCTCATAAGAGACAGAAGAGAAGGGGGAGGAAGCCGATGCGATGTGACCATGGGAGCAGACGGAAGTGATGTGGTCACCAGTCAAGGGACACCCAGAGACACCGCGGAGTTTCCAGCACAGCCTCAGGAGGGAACAACACGAGAGTTTGGCCCCTGCCCTTCAAGACGTGAACACATTTCTAAGGTCTAAAGCCACCCAATTTGGGCTCACTAGTTACAGCACTCACTGGAAGCTCATGCATCCCTCTAAATTAGAATTAGTTGGAGGATTTATTAAAAATGCAGATTCAGGGGCCGGGTGATGTGGCGTTAGCAGGTGAAGCCGCTTCCTATGACGCCCATATCTCATGTGGGCACTGGTTTGAGTCCTAGGTGCTCCCTGCTAACGGCTGGGGAAAAGCAGTGGAAGATGGCCCAAGTGTTTGGGCCCTGTGCTCATCTGGGAGACCTGGGCGGAGTTCCCTGGCTCTGGTTTCAGTCTGTTTCAGCCCTGGCCATTGCAGCTATTTGGGGAGAGAACCAGAGGATGGAAGATTCTCTCTCTCTCTCTCTCTCTCTCTCACACACACACACACCTTCTCTTTGCTTTTCAAATAAAAATAAAATAATCTTTTAAAAAATAGTGAGAGGGTAATGTGTCATAGGTATTTGGTCCATTTTTTGGAAAAATCACAGGCTGTGTTCATGCGAGGGGTGAATGGAATTACATAAGAGAACAGTTTCTGAACTGTAAGTTATTGTGCAAGTGCTGAGTGGGACGCGGGTTGAAGGCAGTGCCTTGTGACAGTTAAGAGCCAGTTTCTACACTTGCAGTCATGTGACTTTGGACAAACTAAACCACTCCACCACCTGTAAACTGAGGGTTATAATAGTATCCGCATCGCATGATTATTGTAGTCAATGAAAAACATGTGGAGGGGACTGGTGCATAGGAGGTGCTCAAAATTGGCATCTGCTAAGGTTGTTGTTGCTGCTGCTACCCTTGTAAGTTGTACGTGGAGCCTACTAGAGAGAGGAAGAACCTGAGACCCGAGCTGGCCCCAGGCCCCACGTGGAATTATACTGAGTCTCGGATTTCCATGGGGCCTGGCCTCCTTGCCCACAAGTGCCACTCACAAGGTCTTCCAGTCCCTGTCTGGCCAAAAGCCTGGGAGCCGGATGCCCTTGGGCTTCAGGGCTTCCAGAGCAGGAGGAAAGGGCTGGACACAGCTGGACCCAGAGGAGGTTCCAGGCTCCATCTGTGGCTTCTGCAGCATAGTTTAGAAAGGGCATGGCCCATGCAACCCCCAAAGCCTCGAGGACCTATTTCATCACAAGACAAACGTTAATATTAAGATCTTGCTGTATAGATGGAAAAATACCTGAGCTTGACTCCATGCCTTCCAACCAGAGGCCCCTTGAAATAGCTACAGAACACTGGACCCGCTGCCCGAGGCACCCCCATCGTCCCCTGCAGTGGCTTCAGTCCCTGGCAGACTTGTCTTCCTGTGGCTCACTCCTCTGAGTGGGGAGAGGGATGCTATTATCCCCTCAGGCGGCACCAGAATTCCTCCTAGGGAAGGGATTGTCTTTGTTGAGGTTTGGGTCCTGGATGTCACCTTGGTAAACGATGGCTCTCTGAGGACACAGAAAAAAATATCCAAATCCAAGTGTCTCTGTTTTAGCAAGAAGCAGGAGTTCGGGTAAGAGAGAGATGAAGAGGGCTCAGGAAAGAGAGGAAGGAGGCTGTCCTCACACTGCTGCAAAAGACCAGAGCATATCTAACACCCAAGTTCAAGTTGTAAATACCCTCTGTTTCTTCAGATCTCCTGAGGAAGCTGGCTACACACAAGGGACTGACCGGATTCTTTAAAGTGAGTTAAGGGAAGGAATTGAATTACAGATTCGGGATTTGATACAAAATAGATCAGGTCCCTGTGGCGGCCTATCCCAGGGGAGGCAGGTGACGGGGAATACTCCACCATACCATCACCTCCCCCAGGACACACGCACACACACACACACACACCTACCTATTCAATGGCAGAGATCCTGGGAGAGAAAGGAGCCCACATCCTGGTAGAACGCGTTTGAGTTAAGAGAATAAATCTTAGCCTATTCTGGGGCTTAAAAAAGTAAATACTCTCACCATATTGCACACTGGATTTCCTAAAGTATTTTTGTTCCATGTTCGGTCCCTCCGAACCCCGGCATTCACAGTTTCAGACAAAGGGACAGCAGCCCTGAGAGGTCACTGGTCCCTCAGAGTGACCCTGGCCATGGTCTGCTCCGCGCTGCTGTTGGAACCTTTGCGGACTCAGCAGAGCCCAGGCATCTGGTTGCAGTCACTTGCTAATCGTTAGATGCTAAGTGACTCCAAAAATACTATAGGGTGGCTTCCAGGAGGCAGCGCTGCGCCTGGAGACGGGGCGTGAAAAGGATGGGTGTGAGTAGGAAGGAGTGGGGGCAAAGCCCGCCCAACAGGCCCAGCAGTGCGTGTTGGGTCTGAAGGGAACGGATTGTCCAGTGGGAAGATCAGAGAGAGGCAACACAGGGCCAGACCCCTGGAGCTGCCTGTGAGCAGACGGGTGTAACTCAGGGTCAATGCCAAGGACCTCCAAAGAGTTGGAGTCCCTAGACGGCTCTTCTGACCCAGGGAGGAGTCATTCTGACCAGGACTCACTCAATCTTGTGTCTCCTTTGTGTTGGGGACAAAGTTCTGCAGAGGGCGCTCTGTGCCTGGGATGGAGGTGTGTTTTTGCAATGCTCCTATTGCCTCACTAGAGGGAGCCCAAGCTCCCACTCTCACCATCAGTCCCCCTGGCCAGGCTGAGCCCTCCCCTGCCCTACAGGAGATAGGGTATGGGAGAGGCAACTCTCTCACCTAGAGGCAGGGAGGCCACAGTGGGCTTTGGAATATTGTTCAGGAGTCACAGGCAGCAAAGACGAGGCTTGAGGATAAAATGAAGTCTGTTTCTACTCCAGGTGTGTGAAACCCTATAACATGCACGCTGAATACGCTGCTCCCTATCCCACCCTCAACCTGCTCCAGCACCCCTTACTTCGCAGGAAACTCCACTAACTACAGAGTCCAGGGATCCCAGAGCCAGGGCAGGGAAAGGGAGAGGCAGAGGGCACTGACATTGCCACGGTCACCCTGAGAAACAGCCTGTCCCCGACACCCGGACCTCTTTCAGGACCTCTCGTGGTACCCCAGCCTCCCAAGCCTCTGGTGGATTTCTCCAGCCCCGCTGTGTGCTGCGCAGTGGTGACGAGACCCGCCACCACTCCGGGAGCCAGCGTGCCCGGTGTTCACACCTCCGGGCTCTGGCTGCAGAGGATTTGGTTTCCCAAGCTTCCCCAGCCACATGTAACTGCCAAGAGACCAGGGACCTTGCCTTTGTCGTGCACCGCAAAACCTCCGCCGCCTAGAATAGAGCCTGGCACGCGGAGAGCATTAAATGTTTTATGAATAAAGCAGCGGCTCCACCCCTTACTGCCTCTCTAACCTTGGACCACTTACTTCCTCGCCTTGAGTCTTAGTCCTCTGCTCTGTAAAATGGGACAAACATATGCAGCCAACAGGGTGTGGGGTGGGGAAGGATGAGAAAATCTCACTAAGGCTCCCATTGCCATGGGTGACACAGAGTAAGGAGCAACTTAGCAGTCATGGCCAACACATCTAAGCCAAAGCAGTGTCTAAATCTGTGTGTGTGCATGCATGTGTGTGCATACATACATGTGTGTGTTCATGGACATGTGTATGCATGTGTGTCTATTGTGTGTTTATGTGTGTGCACATGTGTTTATGTGTGTGTAGGCATGTGTATGCATGTGTGTGTATGCATTGTGTGTGTGTGTGTGTGTGTGTGTGTGTCCATGGAACCTCAGGCTGTCTTCTCATGTTGTAAAAGAGGAAATCTGGCCAGGCTTTCTGTGGTGAGTCCACATTCATGTTGCTGGAAGGTAGTAGCAGTGAATGCAGATTTTTAAGCCTGGGCAGCTGGCCTCGACAGCTGTGCTCCTAGGCTCAGAATCTGCCTGCATAGGGTCTTCCTGGACCTGCTGCTCTGCGCAGAAAGTAAGACAAATCTCCCACTGTTCTCTTCTGCAGCCGACACTCACTTCCATCCAGTGCCTTCAGCCACAGGCACCTGCGAGCTGAGGAGCCCAGCTGCCCGAAGCCCTGCGATCAATCGCCGAGTGCCTGGCATGGGCCCTGCGTGGCCACGATAGACAGAGGAGTCCACAGTCCATGGCGGGGGCTCTCAGCCCCAGGCAGGAGTCTGTCAGTAGCATCCAGTCTCCACCAGCCAAGCACAGATGCCAGTGGCCACCCCCAACCCCTGCAAGGTTCTCTAGGGCTGTGGTGAGACTTGGATCTCCGTAT
The DNA here is from genome assembly GCF_964237555.1 of Oryctolagus cuniculus. Taxonomy (NCBI): domain Eukaryota; kingdom Metazoa; phylum Chordata; class Mammalia; order Lagomorpha; family Leporidae; genus Oryctolagus; species Oryctolagus cuniculus. The sequence continues at coordinate 57,214,448 of NC_091437.1, read as the reverse complement.
CTTTCACAAGCACCTATAACAAACACCTATAGACTGAAAAGCAAAAACGAGATGTACCAAGGAGGTGTGCACCTGCGTCAGCTGTCACCTGGGAATGGGGGGGGGGGTGGCAGGCCCCGGGGTGGCTTTTCAAGAAAGGGGGAAGTGCCAAACACATCACAGGGGGTCTGGGCATTGTGCCTGTGGCCTGCCCTCCACACAAAGCACGGAGACGGCTCCAAGGCAGCCGCTGGGCCCTGCAGAAAACATTAGGCCAAGCAAAGGGAAGGGGTGGAGAAGCTGAGCCTCTCCCGGCATCCCTGCCTCTCCACCTCCCTTTGCTTTCCCTGGAAAAAAGAAAATTGCCAAGTAATTGCTCGGCGACCACCCCTGCTGCTGCTCAGCAGTTTCTCTCTTGCTGAGAGCGTAATTAGGGATCAGTGCATTTACATAGAAAATCCATGAGCAACACGCAGCCTTCATTTTTCAAAGGCTGTTTCCTGCACCTTGCGGTGGGCACCCGCATTCAGCTGTGGGTGGTGGTGGCCCGGCCAGGCGCATGAGTCGGGGGGGGGGGGTTGGGGAGCCCCTTGGCTCTCCACTCGTGTGCAGGAGTTAACAGCGACTTGGATAAGCATTTACCATGTGCCGGTCACTGGGCCAGTGGCTATCTAAACCTGACCTTATACTTCTGCCCTTGGAGATAATCACTGGTTTTATTCCCATTTCACAGATGAAGAAACTAAGGCTCAGAGAAACAATAGTGACAGGGCAGGTACCTTAAAGCCACAAACAGCTGAGGCCTAAGCCTATGTGTTTTATCTTAAAAAATGTGACTGTTTTTCCATCAGAGCGGGGGGTCTAAGTCCCAGATTTGAGAAAATTCCAGGTTTTGGTCTCATTTCCCCATCAACATCTAGATGCAGCCACAACTTGGCTCAGGCTTGTTTTCTCCCTCAGGACTTCCAGGTCCACAGGTCAAGGTGAAGCTTCTGGTGGCGCTCAGGGCTTATAATGCTGCCCCCCCACACACACACACCCTCGCTGCAGTGGCTCACCATAGCCGGCCTGGGCAGGTGGAACTCACAGCGTCAGCTCCACTTTAGAGATAAGGAAACCCCAGAGAACGCAAGTGACTTTGCTCGAGATTCCTCAGCCAACTCTTGGTCGTGGAGCTAGGAGTCAGGTGCTGCCTCCGCCCCACGCCACATGCACACCCGTCCAGGGTTAAGCTGTCTCCCCGCAGGGCTTGGCAGCAGGCAGGCCAGGGCTCCTCTGCAGGAGCAGGCTGTCGAATCAGAAGACCAGGGCGGTGGGCAGGTAGCCCAGCAGGTAGAATGCCTGCGACCCCCACTGGAGCACCTGGACCTTCCTCTCTGTCTCTCCCTCCCTCTGTAACTCTGCCTCTCCAAATAAATCCATAAAAAAATCTTTAAAAATATTCAGCAGTTGCTCACCTTTTTTCTTCTTTGCCTTCCAATGCCTGGTCTCTTTCCTCTGCCCCTCCCCCCCCCCTGTCTTGCCTGGTTTCTCTTTTCCTTCTATCTTTCTGCCTCTGTGCTTTGGCTTAAGGATATGTCAGTAAATTAAGCCCCTGACGTCACAAGGAGCTATAGCCCTCTCCTTTCTGGGTCCCCTTCCCAAACCCTGCTCTCTGGGCTCGGCGGCCAGGGCTCAGGGAGGACAGCACCATGATGGATCACTGTGAATGTTCCTGGCACCGGGAACTCACGGCTAAGCTGCTCTCCTTATGTTCAAAATGCAAATACACATTGATCTCAGCTGGGAAGGGCAGGATCGTAAATTGACTGTGTTTGTGCAAAGCAAAGCTTCTTAACCAAAAAGATGCACACTCTTCATCTGCCTGCCTGGGATGGGCAGAGAGATGGAGGAAAACGGGGGACTGGGAGAGGGAAGGAAAAGAGAAAGAACAAGCGGGGGGGGGAGCGCGAGAGGGAGAGAGGGGAAGAAAGGGAGAGAGAGAGGGAGGGAGCTCCAGAGGGAGCAGCGAGGCTTCCTGAGGCACACAAGCCACCCCCACCTCTCTCACACCATTGGAAAGAATTTTACACTAGGTTTCCATTTCACAGACCGATAAACTGAGGCTGCGGGGAACTCCATGGCCGTATTAAGGAGAGGGCAGAAGTAGTGTGGAAGGAGCAGGAAGAGAGGGAGCTTTGGGGTTCGCTAAACACCAGAAATTGCAAAACCAGAGCCAGCTTCTCCTCTGTCGGCCAGCAGGACGGAACTGGCAGCCGAGGCCCAACCTGCCGTCCCACTGATCGAGCTGGCTGCGGCCAGTACACTCAGAGCTTTCGCACCGCTCTTGAGGAGTGAGCACCACGTCAGTCATGCGTCCAGACTGAGGATCGCCCACTGAACCACGGCCAGCCTCGCTTTGATAGAAGAGGAGAGATTGCGCAGCGGTGCAGTCTCTTAGCCGGATCAGCCCGAGGGATCTACATGGTGGCAAGGGTGTCGACGCCAGCTTCAGGGAAGCACCGTGCTGCCTTCCAGGCCTCCCCATGCAAGGGCTGATGCGAGCCAGCTGTGAGACGCTGCAGCTCCTCCAGTGCGCATGCCCAGGGATCTCCTGGCACAGCCCACAGCGCTGATGCTGTGAGGAAGTAACATTAGGATGGAACACCTGCGCCGGCATCAGCGGCTTGGGCTGGCAGCTCTGCCGCCCCTGGAGAAAGGCCACGCTCTAGCTGAAGAGCATTAGTGGAGCTGTGTGCTGGGGAGCAGAGCGGAGAGCGAGGTTGCTCTGCCCCCTGCCGGAAAAGCGCCATAGAGTCTCAGCTCTCAGAAGGACCAGGCCGCGGCGTCCATGTTGGATTTCCCGTTGATCCGAGTGGGACCCCTTGCTAGTGCCAAATCTTCCCAAGATGAGCGCCCCTCTGTTTTCTACTGTGAAAGTTGTCAGAATCCAAATGGGTCGCTTGTGTCAACCCTATCAGAAACAAATAAATAATGCCGGAGGTGGAGGAGGTGGGAGGGACTGGAGGAAGGGTTGTCACATGTGACTGTCTGATAAGGTAACTACCACCAAGACTCGGTCTGAACCAGAGCCTCACACACAAGGTACTTCTGGGCGGACATCTGCCCGGCAGCTGCTCAATCGCACACTGACACCAGCCAACGATGATTATCTTAAAATACCTTATGCAATCCTCCTCGTTTTGCCTTTAAAAAATTTCCCCTTGCCTCGATTTCCTGACACAGAGTTGTAGGTTACCATGGCATTGGCACTCCAGTGCAATGCCCTACTCTTCCCCAATACCTACCATCTTTGCAGAATCCCCTCTCCTTATCAAGTCAACACCCCACCCCACCCCACCCCTGTGAACTCTTGAGCCTCAGAGCAGGAGTGTGGTCTTGGGCAGTCCCCATGCGTATCTGCCCCAAGATATGGCTGGAAGATTGCCTTTGCAGAGAGTGTCGTCATGTTCCCCTTTCTCCTAAATCACGTGTCGCACACTCTGCAGCGTCTCTGGGGCCAGGGAAGTGTCCTTTGTTGACCTGGCGTCTACATGCCTCTCCTTCCTGTGGTTTCACTGGGCCCTACAGCCTTGCACCACGTCGAGTTTGGGATTGGCGTAGCCTCACCGCCCACTCTGAGAGCCAGGAGTGAACAGAAGCGCTCTGCTTCTGGGATATGTGCTGGGACCTAAGGGTTTTGGATGGGCCTCTCTGGTCCTCAGAGTGGCCCTGTGGCAGCCTCCTGGTGACCCGAGGTAGGAGCTGCTGGTAGAGCCGACCCCAGAGCAGTTTCTCCCAGTCGGGATGTGACTCCTTTCCCTCCTGTTGGCTCTCCTTGGGTTT